>NC_138976.1:105969413-106569413 GCF_964341445.2 Mesoplodon mirus | reverse complement strand
CCCCGGTGACACGGCCCACAGTGACATTGCTCATGGTGATAGTGCCATTGGTGACAGTGCTCACGGTGAAGTTGCCCATCCTGACAATTCTCATGGTGACATTGACCTTCGAGATAGTACCCATGTTGACAGTGCCCATGGTGACGTGCTCATGTTGACAGTGCTCAAAGTGATAGTGCCCATGGTGACATTGCCAAGAGTGACAGTGCCCATGCTGACAGTTCTCATTGTGATAGTGCCCATGGTGACAGTGCACATGGTGATACTTGCAATGGTGACAGTGCTCATGGTGACAGCGCTCATGGTTGCAGTACCCATGGTGACAGTGCTCAAAATGACAGTGACAGTGGTGGCAGTGACCATGGTGACAGTGCCCACGGTGACATTGCCTATAGTGACACTTCTCACAGTGACATTGCCCATGGTGACAGGGCTCATGTTGACGTGCTCATATTGACAGTGCTCACAGCAATAATGTCCATGGTGACATTGCCCATGGTGGAATTGCACACAATGCCATTTCCAACAGTGACAGTGCTCACGCTGAGAGTTGTCATGGTGATAGTGCCCATGGTGACAGTGCACATGGTCATACTGCCAATGGTTAAATTACTCATGGTGACAGTACTCATGGTTGCAGTACCCATGGTGACAGTGCTCAAAATGGCAGTTCCCATGGTGACATTGCCCATGGTGACATTGCCTATGGTGACACTTCTCACGGTGACATTTCCCATGGTGACATGGCTCATGGTGACACACCACATTGTGCCAGTGCCCATGGTGACAGTGTTCACAGTGAAAGTGCTCTTGGAAATACTGTTTACTTTGAGAGTGCCCAAGGTGAAAATACACATGGTGACATTACTCATTGAGAAATTGCCCATGGTTACAATTCTCATAGCAACAGTTATGGTGACAGTGCTCATGGTGGCACTGCCCTGGGTGACAGTGCTCGTGGTGTCAGTGCTCATGGTGACAGTGCTCATGATGAGAGTGCCTATGTTGTTAATTCCCATGGTGACACTTCTCACAGTGACACTGACAATGGTTACCGGTCACATGTTGGCCGTGCCCTTGGTGACAGTGCCCATGCAGACAGTACTTATGGTGACAGTGTTATCGGTGATAGTGCCCATGGTGAGAGTGCCCATGGTGGTAGTGCACATGGTGGCACTGAAAAATGGTGACAGGGCTCATGGTGACAGTTCTCACGGTAAAAACCCATGCTGACAGTACTCACAGAGACACTGCTCATAGTGGCAGTAACCATGGTGACAGTTCGCACAGTGACAGTGCCCACTGTAGGAGTGCCCATGGAGACATTGCTCATGGTGACACTGACCACGGTGACATTGCCTATGGTGACAGTGCTCATGGTGACAGAGCCCATGTTGACTCTGACCACAGTGAGAATGCTCACGGTGATAGTGCCAATGGTGACAGCACTCATGTTGACAGCACGCATTGTGCAAGGTGCCATGGTGACAGTGACCATGGTGAGAGATCTCACGGTGATAGCACTCACGGTAATAGTCCTGATGGTGACAGTGCAAATGGTGACAATACAGAGGGTGACAGTACTCATGGTGAAAATACCCATGCTAGCAGTTCTCATAGTGACAGTGCTCATGGGGGAAGTGCCCAGGCTGACAGTGCTCATTGTGGCAGTGCTCATGGTGACAGTACCGATGAGGCCAGTGATTATGGTGATGGTGTTCACAGTGGCTGTGCTCATGGAGATAGTGCTCACGGTGACCGTGCCCATGATGACAGTGCCCAGGGTGACAGTGCTCACGGGGAAAGTGCCAATGATAACATTAACCATGGTGATAGTGCCCCTGGTGACACGGCCCACAGTGACATTGCTCATGGTGATAGTGCCTTTGGTGACAGTGCTCATGGTGAAATTGCCCTTCCTGACAATGCTCATGGTGACATTGCCCTTCGAGATAGTACCCATGTTGACAGTGCCCATGGTGACGTGCTCATGTTGACAGTGCTCACAGTGATAGTGCCCATGGTGACATTGCCCATGGTGGAAGTGCCCACGGTGCCCTTGCCAACAGTGACAGTGCCCACACTGACAGTTCTAATTGTGATAGTGCCCATGGTGACAGTACACATGGTGATAATTGCAATGGTGACAGTGCTCATGGTGACAGTGCTCATGGTTGCAATAACCATGGTGACAGTGCTCAAAATGACAGTGACAGTGGTGGCAGTGACCATGGTGACAGTGCACATTGTGATACTCGCAATGGTGACAGTGCTCATGGTGACAGCGCTCATGGTGGCAGTACCCAAGGTGACAGTGCTCACAGTGACAGTGCCCACTGTATGAGTGCCCATGTTGACAGTGCTCATGGTGACACTGACCATGGTGACATTGCCTATGGTGACAGTGCTCATGGTGACAGTTCCCATGGTGACACTGACCACAGTGAGAATGCTCACAGTGATAGTGCCAATGGTGCCAGCACTCATGTTGACAGCCCCCATTGTGCAAGGTGCCATGGTGACAGTGACCATGGTGAGAGATCTCACGGTGATAGCGCTCACGGTAATAGTCCTCATGGTGACAGTGCAAATGGTGACAATACACAGGGTGACAGTACACATGGTGAAAATACCCATGGTAGCAGTTCTCATAGTAACAGTGCTCATGGGGGATGTGCCCATGCTGACAGTGCTCATTGTGGCAGTGCTCATGGTGACAGTACCGATGAGGCCAGTGATTATGGTGATGGTGTTCACAGTGGCTGTGCTCATGGAGATAGTGCTCACGGTGACCGTGCCCATGATGACAGTGCCCAGGGTGACAGTGCTCACGGGGAAATTGCCAATGATAACATTAACCATGGTGATAGTGCCCCTGGTGACACGGCCCACAGTGACATTGCTCATGGTGATAGTGCCATTGGTGAGAGTGGTCACGGTGAAGTTGCCCATCCTGACAATGCTCATGGTGACATTGACCTTCGAGATAGTACCCATGTTGACAGTGCCCATGGTGACGTGCTCATGTTGACAGTGCTCAAAGTGATAGTGCCCATGGTGACATTGCCAAGAGTGACAGTGCCCATGCTGACAGTTCTCATTGTGATAGTGCCCATGGTGACAGTGCACATGGTGATACTTGCAATGGTGACAGTGCTCATGGTGACAGCGCTCATGGTTGCAGTACCCATGGTGACAGTGCTCAAAATGACAGTGACAGTGGTGGCAGTGACCATGGTGACAGTGCCCACGGTGACATTGCCTATAGTGACACTTCTCACAGTGACATTGCCCATGGTGACAGGGCTCATGTTGACGTGCTCATATTGACAGTGCTCATAGCGATAATGTCCATGGTGACATTGCCCATGGTGGAATTGCACACAATGCCATTTCCAACAGTGACAGTGCTCACGCTGAGAGTTGTCATGGTGATAGTGCCCATGGTGACAGTGCACATGGTCATACTGCCAATGGTAAAATTACTCATGGTGACAGTACTCATGGTTGCAGTACCCATGGTGACAGTGCTCAAAATGGCAGTTCCCATGGTGACATTGCCCATGGTGACATTGCCTATGGTGACACTTCTCACGGTGACATTTCCCATGGTGACATGGCTCATGGTGACACACCACATTGTGCCAGTGCCCATGGTGACAGTGTTCACAGCGAAAGTGCTCATGGTAATACTGTTTACTTTGAGAGTGCCCAAGGTGAAAATACACATGGTGACATTACTCATTGAGAAATTGCCCATGGTTACAATTCTCATAGCAACAGTTATGGTGACAGTGCTCATGGTGGCACTGCCCTGGGTGACAGTGCTCGTGGTGTCAGTGCTCATGGTGACAGTGCTCATGATGAGAGTGCCTATGTTGTTAATCCCCATGGTGACACTTCTCACAGTGACACTGACAATGGTTACAGGTCACATGTTGGCCGTGCCCTTGGTGACAGTGCCCATGCAGACAGTACTTATGGTGACAGTGTTATCAGTGATAGTGCCCATGGTGAGAGTGCCCATGGTGGCACTGAAAAATGGTGACAGTGCTCATGGTGACAGTGCTCACGGTAAAAACCCATGCTGACAGGACTCACAGAGACACTGCTCATAGTGGCAGTAACCATGGTGACAGTTCGCACAGTGACAGTGCCCACTGTAGGAGTGCCCATGGAGACATTGCTCATGGTGACACTGACCATGGTGACATTGCCTATGGTGACAGTGCTCATGGTGACAGAGCCCATGTTGACTCTGACCACAGTGAGAATGCTCACGGTGATAGTGCCAATGGTGACAGCACTCATGTTGACAGCACGCACTGTGCAAGGTGCCATGGTGACAGTGACCATGGTGAGAGATCTCACGGTGATAGCACTCACGGTAATAGTCCTGATGGTGACAGTGCAAATGGTGACAATACAGAGGGTGACAGTACTCATGGTGAAAATACCCATGCTAGCAGTTCTCATAGTGACAGTGCTCATGGGGGAAGTGCCCATGCTGACAGTGCTCATTGTGGCAGTGCTCATGGTGACAGTACCGATGAGGCCAGTGATTATGGTGATGGTGTTCACAGTGGCTGTGCTCATGGAGATAGTGCTCACGGTGACCGTGCCCATGATGACAGTGCCCAGGGTGACAATGCTCACGGGGAATGTGCCAATGATAATTTTAACCATGGTGATAGTGCCCCCGGTGACACGGCCCACAGTGACATTGCTCATGGTGATAGTGCCATTGGTGACAGTGCTCACGGTGAAGTTGCCCATCCTGACAATTCTCATGGTGACATTGACCTTCGAGATAGTACCCATGTTGACAGTGCCCATGGTGACGTGCTCATGTTGACAGTGCTCAAAGTGATAGTGCCCATGGTGACATTGCCAAGAGTGACAGTGCCCATGCTGACAGTTCTCATTGTGATAGTGCCCATGGTGACAGTGCACATGGTGATACTTGCAATGGTGACAGTGCTCATGGTGACAGCGCTCATGGTTGCAGTACCCATGGTGACAGTGCTCAAAATGACAGTGACAGTGGTGGCAGTGACCATGGTGACAGTGCCCACGGTGACATTGCCTATAGTGACACTTCTCACAGTGACATTGCCCATGGTGACAGGGCTCATGTTGACGTGCTCATATTGACAGTGCTCACAGCAATAATGTCCATGGTGACATTGCCCATGGTGGAATTGCACACAATGCCATTTCCAACAGTGACAGTGCTCACGCTGAGAGTTGTCATGGTGATAGTGCCCATGGTGACAGTGCACATGGTCATACTGCCAATGGTTAAATTACTCATGGTGACAGTACTCATGGTTGCAGTACCCATGGTGACAGTGCTCAAAATGGCAGTTCCCATGGTGACATTGCCCATGGTGACATTGCCTATGGTGACACTTCTCACGGTGACATTTCCCATGGTGACATGGCTCATGGTGACACACCACATTGTGCCAGTGCCCATGGTGACAGTGTTCACAGTGAAAGTGCTCTTGGAAATACTGTTTACTTTGAGAGTGCCCAAGGTGAAAATACACATGGTGACATTACTCATTGAGAAATTGCCCATGGTTACAATTCTCATAGCAACAGTTATGGTGACAGTGCTCATGGTGGCACTGCCCTGGGTGACAGTGCTCGTGGTGTCAGTGCTCATGGTGACAGTGCTCATGATGAGAGTGCCTATGTTGTTAATTCCCATGGTGACACTTCTCACAGTGACACTGACAATGGTTACAGGTCACATGTTGGCCGTGCCCTTGGTGACAGTGCCCATGCAGACAGTACTTATGGTGACAGTGTTATCGGTGATAGTGCCCATGGTGAGAGTGCACATGGTGGTAGTGCACATGGTGGCACTGAAAAATGGTGACAGGGCTCCTGGTGACAGTGCTCACGGTAAAAACCCATGCTGACAGTACTCACAGAGACACTGCTCATAGTGGCAGTAACCATGGTGACAGTTCACACAGTGACAGTGCCCACTGTAGGAGTGCCCATGGAGACATTGCTCATGGTGACACTGACCACGGTGACATTGCCTATGGTGACAGTGCTCATGGTGACAGAGCCCATGTTGACTCTGACCACAGTGAGAATGCTCACGGTGATAGTGCCAATGGTGACAGCACTCATGTTGACAGCACGCATTGTGCAAGGTGCCATGGTGACAGTGACCATGGTGAGAGATCTCACGGTGATAGCACTCACGGTAATAGTCCTGATGGTGACAGTGCAAATGGTGACAATACACAGGGTGACAGTACTCATGGTGAAAATACCCATGCTAGCAGTTCTCATAGTGACAGTGCTCATGGGGGAAGTGCCCATGCTGACAGTGCTCATTGTGGCAGTGCTCATGGTGACAGTACCGATGAGGCCAGTGATTATGGTGATGGTGTTCACAGTGGCTGTGCTCATGGAGATAGTGCTCACGGTGACCGTGCCCATGATGACAGTGCCCAGGGTGACAATGCTCACGGGGAAAGTGCCAATGATAACATTAACCATGGTGATAGTGCCCCCGGTGACACGGCCCACAGTGACATTGCTCATGGTGATAGTGCCATTGGTGACAGTGCTCATGGTGATGATGCCCATCCTGACTATGCTCATGGTGACATTGACCTTCGAGATAGTACCCATGTTGACAGTGCCCATGGTGACGTGCTCATGTTGACAGTGCTCAAAGTGATAGTGCCCATGGTGACATTTCCAAGAGTGACAGTGCCCACGCTGACAGTTCTCATTGTGATAGTGCCCATGGTGACAGTGCACATGGTGATACTTGCAATGGTGACAGTGCTCATGGTGACAGCGCTCATGGTTGCAGTACCCATTGTGACAGTGCTCAAAATGACAGTGACAGTGGTGGCAGTGACCATGGTGACAGTGCCCACGGTGACATTGCCTATAGTGACACTTCTCACAGTGACATCGCCCATGGTGACAGGGCTCATGTTGACGTGCTCATATTGACAGTGCTCACAGCGATAATGTCCATGGTGACATTGCCCATGGTGGAATTGCACACAATGCCATTTCCAACAGTGACAGTGCTCACGCTGAGAGTTGTCATGGTGATAGTGCCCATGGTGACAGTGCACATGGTCATACTGCCAATGGTTAAATTACTCATGGTGACAGTACTCATGGTTGCAGTACCCATGGTGACAGTGCTCAAAATGGCAGTTCCCATGGTGACATTGCCCATGGTGACATTGCCTATGGTGACACTTCTCACGGTGACATTTCCCATGGTGACATGGCTCATGGTGACACACCACATTGTGCCAGTGCCCATGGTGACAGTGTTCACAGTGAAAGTGCTCATGGTAATACTGTTTACTTTGAGAGTGCCCGAGGTGAAAATACACATGGTGACATTACTCATTGAGAAATTGCCCATGGTTACAATTCTCATAGCAACAGTTATGGTGACAGTGCTCATGGTGGCACTGCCCTGGGTGACAGTGCTCGTGGTGTCAGTGCTCATGGTGACAGTGCTCATGATGAGAGTGCCTATGTTGTTAATTCCCATGGTGACAATTCTCACAGTGACACTGACAATGGTTACAGGTCACATGTTGGCCGTGCCCTTGGTGACAGTGCCCATGCAGACAGTACTTATGGTGACAGTGTTATCGGTGATAGTGCCCATGGTGAGAGTGCACATGGTGGTAGTGCACATGGTGGCACTGAAAAATGGTGACAGGGCTCATGGTGACAGTGCTCACGGTAAAAACCCATGCTGACAGTACTCACAGAGACACTGCTCATAGTGGCAGTAACCATGGTGACACTTCGCACAGTGACAGTGCCCACTGTAGGAGTGCCCATGGAGACATTGCTCATGGTGACACTGACCACGGTGACATTGCCTATGGTGACAGTGCTCATGGTGACAGAGCCCATGTTGACTCTGACCACAGTGAGAATGCTCACGGTGATAGTGCCAATGGTGACAGCACTCATGTTGACAGCACGCATTGTGCAAGGTGCCATGGTGACAGTGACCATGGTGAGAGATCTCACGGTGATAGCACTCACGGTAATAGTCCTGATGGTGACAGTGCAAATGGTGACAATACAGAGGGTGACAGTACTCATGGTGAAAATACCCATGCTAGCAGTTCTCATAGTGACAGTGCTCATGGGGGAAGTGCCCATGCTGACAGTGCTCATTGTGGCAGTGCTCATGGTGACAGTACCGATGAGGCCAGTGATTATGGTGATGGTGTTCACAGTGGCTGTGCTCATGGAGATAGTGCTCACGGTGACCGTGCCCATGATGACAGTGCCCAGGGTGACAGTGCTCACGGGGAAACTGCCAATGATAACATTTACCATGGTGATAGTGCCCCTGGTGACACGGCCCACAGTGACATTGCTCATGGTGATAGTGCCTTTGGTGACAGTGCTCATGGTGAAATTGCCCTTCCTGACAATGCTCATGGTGACATTGCCCTTCGAGATAGTACCCATGTTGACAGTGCCCATGGTGACGTGCTCATGTTTACAGTGCTCACAGTGATAGTGCCCATGGTGACATTGCCCATGGTGGAAGTGCCCACGGTGCCCTTGCCAACAGTGACAGTGCCCACACTGACAGTTCTAATTGTGATAGTGCCCATGGTGACAGTACACATGGTGATAATTGCAATGGTGACAGTGCTCATGGTGACAGTGCTCATGGTTGCAATAACCATGGTGACAGTGCTCAAAATGACAGTGACAGTGGTGGCAGTGACCATGGTGACAGTGCCCACAGTGACATCGCCTATAGTGGCACTTCTCACGGTGACATTGCCAATGGTGACAGGGCTCATGTTGACGTGCTTATATTGACAGTGCTCACAGTGATAGTGCCCATGGTGACATTGCCCATGGTGGAATTGCACACAATGACAGTTCCCACAGTGACAGTGCTCACGCTGAGAGTTGTCATGGTGATAGTGCCCATAGTGACAGTGCACATGGTCATACTGCCAATGGTGACAGTACTCATGGTTGCAGTACCCATGGTGACAGTGTGCAAAATGGCATTTCCCATGGTGACATTGCCCATGGTGACATTGCCTATGGTG
Organism: Mesoplodon mirus; assembly: GCF_964341445.2. Lineage (NCBI taxonomy): Eukaryota > Metazoa > Chordata > Mammalia > Artiodactyla > Ziphiidae > Mesoplodon > Mesoplodon mirus. Next base: position 106,560,312 of record NC_138976.1, on the reverse strand, counting down.
ACACATCTCACGGTGACATTTCCCATGGTGACATTGCTCAAGGTGACACACGACATTGTGCCAGTGCCCATGGTGACAGTGCACATTGTAATACTCGCAATGGTGACAGTGCTCATGGTGACAGCGCTCATGGTGGCAGTACCCAAGGTGACAGTGCTCACAGTGACAGTGCCCACTGTATGAGTGCCCATGTTGACAGTGCTCATGGTGACACTGACCATGGTGACATTGCCTATGGTGACAGTGCTCATGGTGACAGTTCCCATGGTGACACTGACCACAGTGAGAATGCTCACAGTGATAGTGCCAATCGTGCCAGCACTCATGTTGACAGCCCCCATTGTGCAAGGTGCCATGGTGACATTGACCATGGTGAGAGATCTCACGGTGATAGCGCTCACGGTAATAGTCCTCATGGTGACAGTGCAAATGGTGACAATACACAGGGTGACAGTACACATGGTGAAAATACCCATGGTAGCAGTTCTCATAGTGACAGTGCTCATGGGGGATGTGCCCATGCTGACAGTGCTCATTGTGGCAGTGCTCATGGTGACAGTACCGATGAGGCCAGTGATTATGGTGATGGTGTTCACAGTGGCTGTGCTCATGGAGATAGTGCTCACGGTGACCGTGCCCATGATGACAGTGCCCAGGGTGACAGTGCTCACGGGGAAATTGCCAATGATAACATTAACCATGGTGATAGTGCCCCTGGTGACACGGCCCACAGTGACATTGCTCATGGTGATAGTGCCATTGGTGACAGTGCTCACGGTGAAGTTGCCCATCCTGACAATGCTCATGGTGACATTGACCTTCGAGATAGTACCCATGTTGACAGTGCCCATGGTGACGTGCTCATGTTGACAGTGCTCAAAGTGATAGTGCCCATGGTGACATTGCCAAGAGTGACAGTGCCCATGCTGACAGTTCTCATTGTGATAGTGCCCATGGTGACAGTGCACATGGTGATACTTGCAATGGTGACAGTGCTCATGGTGACAGCGCTCATGGTTGCAGTACCCATGGTGACAGTGCTGAAAATGACAGTGACAGTGGTGGCAGTGACCATGGTGACAGTGCCCACGGTGACATTGCCTATAGTGACACTTCTCACAGTGACATTGCCCATGGTGACAGGGCTCATGTTGACGTGCTCATATTGACAGTGCTCATAGCGATAATGTCCATGGTGACATTGCCCATGGTGGAATTGCACACAATGCCATTTCCAACAGTGACAGTGCTCACGCTGAGAGTTGTCATGGTGATAGTGCCCATGGTGACAGTGCACATGGTCATACTGCCAATGGTAAAATTACTCATGGTGACAGTACTCATGGTTGCAGTACCCATGGTGACAGTGCTCAAAATGGCAGTTCCCATGGTGACATTGCCCATGGTGACATTGCCTATGGTGACACTTCTCACGGTGACATTTCCCATGGTGACATGGCTCATGGTGACACACCACATTGTGCCAGTGCCCATGGTGACAGTGTTCACAGCGAAAGTGCTCATGGTAATACTGTTTACTTTGAGAGTGCCCAAGGTGAAAATACACATGGTGACATTACTCATTGAGAAATTGCCCATGGTTACAATTCTCATAGCAACAGTTATGGTTACAGTGCTCATGGTGGCACTGCCCTGGGTGACAGTGCTCGTGGTGTCAGTGCTCATGGTGACAGTGCTCATGATGAGAGTGCCTATGTTGTTAATCCCCATGGTGACACTTCTCACAGTGACACTGACAATGGTTACAGGTCACATGTTGGCCGTGCCCTTGGTGACAGTGCCCATGCAGACAGTACTTATGGTGACAGTGTTATCAGTGATAGTGCCCATGGTGAGAGTGCCCATGGTGGCACTGAAAAATGGTGACAGTGCTCATGGTGACAGTGCTCACGGTAAAAACCCATGCTGACAGTACTCACAGAGACACTGCTCATAGTGGCAGTAACCATGGTGACAGTTCGCACAGTGACAGTGCCCACTGTAGGAGTGCCCATGGAGACATTGCTCATGGTGACACTGACCACGGTGACATTGCCTATGGTGACAGTGCTCATGGTGACAGAGCCCATGTTGACTCTGACCACAGTGAGAATGCTCACGGTGATAGTGCCAATGGTGACAGCACTCATGTTGACAGCACGCACTGTGCAAGGTGCCATGGTGACAGTGACCATGGTGAGAGATCTCACGGTGATAGCACTCACGGTAATAGTCCTGATGGTGACAGTGCAAATGGTGACAATACAGAGGGTGACAGTACTCATGGTGAAAATACCCATGCTAGCAGTTCTCATAGTGACAGTGCTCATGGGGGAAGTGCCCATGCTGACAGTGCTCATTGTGGCAGTGCTCATGGTGACAGTACCGATGAGGCCAGTGATTATGGTGATGGTGTTCACAGTGGCTGTGCTCATGGAGATAGTGCTCACGGTGACCGTGCCCATGATGACAGTGCCCAGGGTGACAATGCTCACGGGGAATGTGCCAATGATAATTTTAACCATGGTGATAGTGCCCCCGGTGACACGGCCCACAGTGACATTGCTCATGGTGATAGTGCCATTGGTGACAGTGCTCACGGTGAAGTTGCCCATCCTGACAATTCTCATGGTGACATTGACCTTCGAAATAGTACCCATGTTGACAGTGCCCATGGTGACGTGCTCATGTTGACAGTGCTCAAAGTGATAGTGCCCATGGTGACATTGCCAAGAGTGACAGTGCCCATGCTGACAGTTCTCATTGTGATAGTGCCCATGGTGACAGTGCACATGGTGATACTTGCAATGGTGACAGTGCTCATGGTGACAGCGCTCATGGTTGCAGTACCCATGGTGACAGTGCTCAAAATGACAGTGACAGTGGTGGCAGTGACCATGGTGACAGTGCCCACGGTGACATTGCCTATAGTGACACTTCTCACAGTGACATTGCCCATGGTGACAGGGCTCATGTTGACGTGCTCATATTGACAGTGCTCACAGCAATAATGTCCATGGTGACATTGCCCATGGTGGAATTGCACACAATGCCATTTCCAACAGTGACAGTGCTCACGCTGAGAGTTGTCATGGTGATAGTGCCCATGGTGACAGTGCACATGGTCATACTGCCAATGGTTAAATTACTCATGGTGACAGTACTCATGGTTGCAGTACCCATGGTGACAGTGCTCAAAATGGCAGTTCCCATGGTGACATTGCCCATGGTGACATTGCCTATGGTGACACTTCTCACGGTGACATTTCCCATGGTGACATGGCTCATGGTGACACACCACATTGTGCCAGTGCCCATGGTGACAGTGTTCACAGTGAAAGTGCTCTTGGAAATACTGTTTACTTTGAGAGTGCCCAAGGTGAAAATACACATGGTGACATTACTCATTGAGAAATTGCCCATGGTTACAATTCTCATAGCAACAGTTATGGTGACAGTGCTCATGGTGGCACTGCCCTGGGTGACAGTGCTCGTGGTGTCAGTGCTCATGGTGACAGTGCTCATGATGAGAGTGCCTATGTTGTTAATTCCCATGGTGACACTTCTCACAGTGACACTGACAATGGTTACAGGTCACATGTTGGCCGTGCCCTTGGTGACAGTGCCCATGCAGACAGTACTTATGGTGACAGTGTTATCGGTGATAGTGCCCATGGTGAGAGTGCACATGGTGGTAGTGCACATGGTGGCACTGAAAAATGGTGACAGGGCTCCTGGTGACAGTGCTCACGGTAAAAACCCATGCTGACAGTACTCACAGAGACACTGCTCATAGTGGCAGTAACCATGGTGACAGTTCGCACAGTGACAGTGCCCACTGTAGGAGTGCCCATGGAGACATTGCTCATGGTGACACTGACCACGGTGACATTGCCTATGGTGACAGTGCTCATGGTGACAGAGCCCATGTTGACTCTGACCACAGTGAGAATGCTCACGGTGATAGTGCCAATGGTGACAGCACTCATGTTGACAGCACGCATTGTGCAAGGTGCCATGGTGACAGTGACCATGGTGAGAGATCTCACGGTGATAGCACTCACGGTAATAGTCCTGATGGTGACAGTGCAAATGGTGACAATACACAGGGTGACAGTACTCATGGTGAAAATACCCATGCTAGCAGTTCTCATAGTGACAGTGCTCATGGGGGAAGTGCCCATGCTGACAGTGCTCATTGTGGCAGTGCTCATGGTGACAGTACCGATGAGGCCAGTGATTATGGTGATGGTGTTCACAGTGGCTGTGCTCATGGAGATAGTGCTCACGGTGACCGTGCCCATGATGACAGTGCCCAGGGTGACAGTGCTCACGGGGAAAGTGCCAATGATAACATTAACCATGGTGATAGTGCCCCCGGTGACACGGCCCACAGTGACATTGCTCATGGTGATAGTGCCATTGGTGACAGTGCTCATGGTGATGATGCCCATCCTGACTATGCTCATGGTGACATTGACCTTCGAGATAGTACCCATGTTGACAGTGCCCATGGTGACGTGCTCATGTTGACAGTGCTCAAAGTGATAGTGCCCATGGTGACATTTCCAAGAGTGACAGTGCCCACGCTGACAGTTCTCATTGTGATAGTGCCCATGGTGACAGTGCACATGGTGATACTTGCAATGGTGACAGTGCTCATTGTGACAGCGCTCATGGTTGCAGTACCCATGGTGACAGTGCTCAAAATGACAGTGACAGTGGTGGCAGTGACCATGGTGACAGTGCCCACGGTGACATTGCCTATAGTGACACTTCTCACAGTGACATCGCCCATGGTGACAGGGCTCATGTTGACGTGGTCATATTGACAGTGCTCACAGCGATAATGTCCATGGTGACATTGCCCATGGTGGAATTGCACACAATGCCATTTCCAACAGTGACAGTGCTCACGCTGAGAGTTGTCATGGTGATAGTGCCCATGGTGACAGTGCACATGGTCATACTGCCAATGGTTAAATTACTCATGGTGACAGTACTCATGGTTGCAGTACCCATGGTGACAGTGCTCAAAATGGCAGTTCCCATGGTGACATTGCCCATGGTGACATTGCCTATGGTGACACTTCTCACGGTGACATTTCCCATGGTGACATGGCTCATGGTGACACACCACATTGTGCCAGTGCCCATGGTGACAGTGTTCACAGTGAAAGTGCTCATGGTAATACTGTTTACTTTGAGAGTGCCCGAGGTGAAAATACACATGGTGACATTACTCATTGAGAAATTGCCCATGGTTACAATTCTCATAGCAACAGTTATGGTGACAGTGCTCATGGTGGCACTGCCCTCGGTGACAGTGCTCGTGGTGTCAGTGCTCATGGTGACAGTGCTCATGATGAGAGTGCCTATGTTGTTAATTCCCATGGTGACATTTCTCACAGTGACACTGACAATGGTTACAGGTCACATGTTGGCCGTGCCCTTGGTGACAGTGCCCATGCAGACAGTACTTATGGTGACAGTGTTATCGGTGATAGTGCCCATGGTGAGAGTGCTCATGGTGGTAGTGCACATGGTGGCACTGAAAAATGGTGACAGGGCTCATGGTGACAGTGCTCACGGTAAAAACCCATGCTGACAGTACTCACAGAGACACTGCTCATAGTGGCAGTAACCATGGTGACAGTTCGCACAGTGACAGTGCCCACTGTAGGAGTGCCCATGGAGACATTGCTCATGGTGACACTGACCACGGTGACATTGCCTATGGTGACAGTGCTCATGGTGACAGAGCCCATGTTGACTCTGACCACAGTGAGAATGCTCACGGTGATAGTGCCAATGGTGACAGCACTCATGTTGACAGCACGCATTGTGCAAGGTGCCATGGTGACAGTGACCATGGTGAGAGATCTCACGGTGATAGCACTCACGGTAATAGTCCTGATGCTGACAGTGCAAATGGTGACAATACAGAGGGTGACAGTACTCATGGTGAAAATACCCATGCTAGCAGTTCTCATAGTGACAGTGCTCATGGGGGAAGTGCCCATGCTGACAGTGCTCATTGTGGCAGTGCTCATGGTGACAGTACCGATGAGGCCAGTGATTATGGTGATGGTGTTCACAGTGGCTGTGCTCATGGAGATAGTGCTCACGGTGACCGTGCCCATGATGACAGTGCCCAGGGTGACAGTGCTCACGGGGAAAGTGCCAATGATAACATTAACCATGGTGATAGTGCCCCTGGTGACACGGCCCACAGTGACATTGCTCATGGTGATAGTGCCTTTGGTGACAGTGCTCATGGTGAAATTGCCCTTCCTGACAATGCTCATGGTGACATTGCCCTTCGAGATAGTACCCATGTTGACAGTGCACATGGTGACGTGCTCATGTTGACAGTGCTCACAGTGATAGTGCCCATGGTGACATTGCCCATGGTGGAAGTGCCCACGGTGCCCTTGCCAACAGTGACAGTGCCCACACTGACAGTTCTAATTGTGATAGTGCCCATGGTGACAGTACACATGGTGATAATTGCAATGGTGACAGTGCTCATGGTGACAGTGCTCATGGTTGCAATAACCATGGTGACAGTGCTCAAAATGACAGTGACAGTGGTGGCAGTGACCATGGTGACAGTGCCCACAGTGACATCGCCTATAGTGGCACTTCTCACGGTGACATTGCCAATGGTGACAGGGCTCATGTTGACGTGCTTATATTGACAGTGCTCACAGTGATAGTGCCCATGGTGACATTGCACATGGTGGAATTGCACACAATGACAGTTCCCACAGTGACAGTGCTCACGCTGAGACTTGTCATGGTGATAGTGCCCATAGTGACAGTGCACATGGTCATACTGCCAATGGTGACAGTACTCATGGTTGCAGTACCCATGGTGACAGTGTGCAAAATGGCATTTCCCATGGTGACATTGCCCATGGTGACATTGCCTATGGTGACACATCTCACGGTGACATTTCCCATGGTGACATTGCTCAAGGTGACACACGACATTGTGCCAGTGCCCATGGTGACAGTGCACATTGTGATACTCGCAATGGTGACAGTGCTCATGGTGACAGCGCTCATGGTGGCAGTACCCAAGGTGACAGTGCTCACAGTGACAGTGCCCACTGTATGAGTGCCCATGTTGACAGTGCTCATGGTGACACTGACCATGGTGACATTGCCTATGGTGACAGTGCTCATGGTGACAGTTCCCATGGTGACACTGACCACAGTGAGAATGCTCACAGTGATAGTGCCAATGGTGCCAGCACTCATGTTGACAGCCCCCATTGTGCAAGGTGCCATGGTGACAGTGACCATGGTGAGAGATCTCACGGTGATAGCGCTCACGGTAAGAGTCCTCATGGTGACAGTGCAAATGGTGACAATACACAGGGTGACAGTACACATGGTGAAAATACCCATGGTAGCAGTTCTCATAGTAACAGTGCTCATGGGGGATGTGCCCATGCTGACAGTGCTCATTGTGGCAGTGCTCATGGTGACAGTACCGATGAGGCCAGTGATTATGGTGATGGTGTTCACAGTGGCTGTGCTCATGGAGATAGTGCTCACGGTGACCGTGCCCATGATGACAGTGCCCAGGGTGACAGTGCTCACAGGGAAATTGCCAATGATAACATTAACCATGGTGATAGTGCCCCTGGTGACACGGCCCACAGTGACATTGCTCATGGTGATAGTGCCATTGGTGACAGTGCTCACGGTGAAGTTGCCCATCCTGACAATGCTCATGGTGACATTGACCTTCGAGATAGTACCCATGTTGACAGTGCCCATGGTGACGTGCTCATGTTGACAGTGCTCAAAGTGATAGTGCCCATGGTGACATTGCCAAGAGTGACAGTGCCCATGCTGACAGTTCTCATTGTGATAGTGCCCATGGTGACAGTGCACATGGTGATACTTGCAACGGTGACAGTGCTCATGGTGACAGCGCTCATGGTTGCAGTACCCATGGTGACAGTGCTCAAAATGACAGTGACAGTGGTGGCAGTGACCATGGTGACAGTGCCCACGGTGACATTGCCTATAGTGACACTTCTCACAGTGACATTGCCCATGGTGACAGGGCTCATGTTGACGTGCTCATATTGACAGTGCTCATAGCGATAATGTCCATGGTGACATTGCCCATGGTGGAATTGCACACAATGCCATTTCCAACAGTGACAGTGCTCACGCTGAGAGTTGTCATGGTGATAGTGCCCATGGTGACAGTGCACATGGTCATACTGCCAATGGTAAAATTACTCATGGTGACAGTACTCATGGTTGCAGTACCCATGGTGACAGTGCTCAAAATGGCAGTTCCCATGGTGACATTGCCCATGATGACATTGCCTATGGTGACACTTCTCACGGTGACATTTCCCATGGTGACATGGCTCATGGTGACACACCACATTGTGCCAGTGCCCATGGTGACAGTGTTCACAGCGAAAGTGCTCATGGTAATACTGTTTACTTTGAGAGTGCCCAAGGTGAAAATACACATGGTGACATTACTCATTGAGAAATTGCCCATGGTTACAATTCTCATAGCAACAGTTATGGTGACAGTGCTCATGGTGGCACTGCCCTGGGTGACAGTGCTCGTGGTGTCAGTGCTCATGGTGACAGTGCTCATGATGAGAGTGCCTATGTTGTTAATCCCCATGGTGACACTTCTCACAGTGACACTGACAATGGTTACAGGTCACATGTTGGCCGTGCCCTTGGTGACAGTGCCCATGCAGACAGTACTTATGGTGACAGTGTTATCAGTGATAGTGCCCATGGTGAGAGTGCCCATGGTGGCACTGAAAAATGGTGACAGTGCTCATGGTGACAGTGCTCACGGTAAAAACCCATGCTGACAGTACTCACAGAGACACTGCTCATAGTGGCAGTAACCATGGTGACAGTTCGCACAGTGACAGTGCCCACTGTAGGAGTGCCCATGGAGACATTGCTCATGGTGACACTGACCACGGTGACATTGCCTATGGTGACAGTGCTCATGGTGACAGAGCCCATGTTGACTCTGACCACAGTGAGAATGCTCACGGTGATAGTGCCAATGGTGACAGCACTCATGTTGACAGCACGCACTGTGCAAGGTGCCATGGTGACAGTGACCATGGTGAGAGATCTCACGGTGATAGCACTCACGGTAATAGTCCTGATGGTGACAGTGCAAATGGTGACAATACACAGGGTGACAGTACTCATGGTGAAAATACCCATGCTAGCAGTTCTCATAGTGACAGTGCTCATGGGGGAAGTGCCCATGCTGACAGTGCTCATTGTGGCAGTGCTCATGGTGACAGTACCGATGAGGCCAGTGATTATGGTGATGGTGTTCACAGTGGCTGTGCTCATGGAGATAGTGCTCACGGTGACCGTGCCCATGATGACAGTGCCCAGGGTGACAGTGCTCACGGGGAAAGTGCCAATGATAACATTAACCATGGTGATAGTGCCCCCGGTGACACGGCCCACAGTGACATTGCTCATGGTGATAGTGCCATTGGTGACAGTGCTCATGGTGATGATGCCCATCCTGACTATGCTCATGGTGACATTGACCTTCGAGATAGTACCCATGTTGACAGTGCCCATGGTGACGTGCTCATGTTGACAGTGCTCAAAGTGATAGTGCCCATGGTGACATTTCCAAGAGTGACAGTGCCCACGCTGACAGTTCTCATTGTGATAGTGCCCATGGTGACAGTGCACATGGTGATACTTGCAATGGTGACAGTGCTCATGGTGACAGCGCTCATGGTTGCAGTACCCATGGTGACAGTGCTCAAAATGACAGTGACAGTGGTGGCAGTGACCATGGTGACAGTGCCCACGGTGACATTGCCTATAGTGACACTTCTCACAGTGACATTGCCCATGGTGACAGGGCTCATGTTGACGTGCTCATATTGACAGTGCTCACAGCGATAATGTCCATGGTGACATTGCCCATGGTGGAATTGCACACAATGCCATTTCCAACAGTGACAGTGCTCACGCTGAGAGTTGTCATGGTGATAGTGCCCATGGTGACAGTGCACATGGTCATACTGCCAATGGTTAAATTACTCATGGTGACAGTACTCATGGTTGCAGTACCCATGGTGACAGTGCTCAAAATGGCAGTTCCCATGGTGACATTGCCCATGGTGACATTGCCTATGGTGACACTTCTCACGGTGACATTTCCCATGGTGACATGGCTCATGGTGACACACCACATTGTGCCAGTGCCCATGGTGACAGTGTTCACAGTGAAAGTGCTCATGGTAATACTGTTTACTTTGAGAGTGCCCGAGGTGAAAATACACATGGTGACATTACTCATTGAGAAATTGCCCATGGTTACAATTCTCATAGCAACAGTTATGGTGACAGTGCTCATGGTGGCACTGCCCTGGGTGACAGTGCTCGTGGTGTCAGTGCTCATGGTGACAGTGCTCATGATGAGAGTGCCTATGTTGTTAATTCCCATGGTGACACTTCTCACAGTGACACTGACAATGGTTACAGGTCACATGTTGGCCGTGCCCTTGGTGACAGTGCCCATGCAGACAGTACTTATGGTGACAGTGTTATCGGTGATAGTGCCCATGGTGAGAGTGCACATGGTGGTAGTGCACATGGTGGCACTGAAAAATGGTGACAGGGCTCATGGTGACAGTGCTCACGGTAAAAACCCATGCTGACAGTACTCACAGAGACACTGCTCATAGTGGCAGTAACCATGGTGACACTTCGCACAGTGACAGTGCCCACTGTAGGAGTGCCCATGGAGACATTGCTCATGGTGACACTGACCACGGTGACATTGCCTATGGTGACAGTGCTCATGGTGACAGAGCCCATGTTGACTCTGACCACAGTGAGAATGCTCACGGTGATAGTGCCAATGGTGACAGCACTCATGTTGACAGCACGCATTGTGCAAGGTGCCATGGTGACAGTGACCATGGTGAGAGATCTCACGGTGATAGCACTCACGGTAATAGTCCTGATGCTGACAGTGCAAATGGTGACAATACAGAGGGTGACAGTACTCATGGTGAAAATACCCATGCTAGCAGTTCTCATAGTGACAGTGCTCATGGGGGAAGTGCCCATGCTGACAGTGCTCATTGTGGCAGTGCTCATGGTGACAGTACCGATGAGGCCAGTGATTATGGTGATGGTGTTCACAGTGGCTGTGCTCATGGAGATAGTGCTCACGGTGACCGTGCCCATGATGACAGTGCCCAGGGTGACAGTGCTCACGGGGAAAGTGCCAATGATAACATTAACCATGGTGATAGTGCCCCTGGTGACACGGCCCACAGTGACATTGCTCATGGTGATAGTGCCTTTGGTGACAGTGCTCATGGTGAAATTGCCCTTCCTGACAATGCTCATGGTGACATTGCCCTTCGAGATAGTACCCATGTTGACAGTGCCCATGGTGACGTGCTCATGTTGACAGTGCTCACAGTGATAGTGCCCATGGTGACATTGCCCATGGTGGAAGTGCCCACGGTGCCCTTGCCAACAGTGACAGTGCCCACACTGACAGTTCTAATTGTGATAGTGCCCATGGTGACAGTACACATGGTGATAATTGCAATGGTGACAGTGCTCATGGTGACAGTGCTCATGGTTGCAATAACCATGGTGACAGTGCTCAAAATCACAGTGACAGTGGTGGCAGTGACCATGGTGACAGTGCCCACAGTGACATCGCCTATAGTGGCACTTCTCACGGTGACATTGCCAATGGTGACAGGGCTCATGTTGACGTGCTTATATTGACAGTGCTCACAGCGATAGTGCCCATGGTGACATTGCCCATGGTGGAATTGCACACAATGACAGTTCCCACAGTGACAGTGCTCACGCTGAGAGTTGTCATGGTGATAGTGCCCATAGTGACAGTGCACATGGTCATACTGCCAATGGTGACAGTACTCATGGTTGCAGTACCCATGGTGACAGTGTGCAAAATGGCATTTCCCATGGTGACATTGCCCATGGTGACATTGCCTATGGTGACACATCTCACGGTGACATTTCCCATGGTGACATTGCTCAAGGTGACACACGACATTGTGCCAGTGCCCATGGTGACAGTGCACATTGTAATACTCGCAATGGTGACAGTGCTCATGGTGACAGCGCTCATGGTGGCAGTACCCAAGGTGACAGTGCTCACAGTGACAGTGCCCACTGTATGAGTGGCCATGTTGACAGTGCTCATGGTGACACTGACCATGGTGACATTGCCTATGGTGACAGTGCTCATGGTGACAGTTCCCATGGTGACACTGACCACAGTGAGAATGCTCACAGTGATAGTGCCAATGGTGCCAGCACTCATGTTGACAGCCCCCATTGTGCAAGGTGCCATGGTGACAGTGACCATGGTGAGAGATCTCACGGTGATAGCGCTCACGGTAATAGTCCTCATGGTGACAGTGCAAATGGTGACAATACACAGGGTGACAGTACACATGGTGAAAATACACATGGTAGCAGTTCTCATAGTAACAGTGCTCATGGGGGATGTGCCCATGCTGACAGTGCTCATTGTGGCAGTGCTCATGGTGACAGTACCGATGAGGCCAGTGATTATGGTGATGGTGTTCACAGTGGCTGTGCTCATGGAGATAGTGCTCACGGTGACCGTGCCCATGATGACAGTGCCCAGGGTGACAGTGCTCACGGGGAAATTGCCAATGATAACATTAACCATGGTGATAGTGCCCCTGGTGACACGGCCCACAGTGACATTGCTCATGGTGATAGTGCCATTGGTGACAGTGCTCACGGTGAAGTTGCCCATCCTGACAATGCTCATGGTGACATTGACCTTCGAGATAGTACCCATGTTGACAGTGCCCATGGTGACGTGCTCATGTTGACAGTGCTCAAAGTGATAGTGCCCATGGTGACATTGCCAAGAGTGACAGTGCCCATGCTGACAGTTCTCATTGTGATAGTGCCCATGGTGACAGTGCACATGGTGATACTTGCAATGGTGACAGTGCTCATGGTGACAGCGCTCATGGTTGCAGTACCCATGGTGACAGTGCTCAAAATGACAGTGACTGTGGTGGCAGTGACCATGGTGACAGTGCCCACGGTGACATTGCCTATAGTGACACTTCTCACAGTGACATTGCCCATGGTGACAGGGCTCATGTTGACGTGCTCATATTGACAGTGCTCATAGCGATAATGTCCATGGTGACATTGCCCATGGTGGAATTGCACACAATGCCATTTCCAACAGTGACAGTGCTCACGCTGAGAGTTGTCATGGTAATAGTGCCCATGGTGACAGTGCACATGGTCATACTGCCAATGGTAAAATTACTCATGGTGACAGTACTCATGGTTGCAGTACCCATGGTGACAGTGCTCAAAATGGCAGTTCCCATGGTGACATTGCCCATGGTGACATTGCCTATGGTGACACTTCTCACGGTGACATTTCCCATGGTGACATGGCTCATGGTGACACACCACATTGTGCCAGTGCCCATGGTGACAGTGTTCACAGCGAAAGTGCTCATGGTAATACTGTTTACTTTGAGAGTGCCCAAGGTGAAAATACACATGGTGACATTACTCATTGAGAAATTGCCCATGGTTACAATTCTCATAGCAACAGTTATGGTGACAGTGCTCATGGTGGCACTGCCCTGGGTGACAGTGCTCGTGGTGTCAGTGCTCATGGTGACAGTGCTCATGATGAGAGTGCCTATGTTGTTAATCCCCATGGTGACACTTCTCACAGTGACACTGACAATGGTTACAGGTCACATGTTGGCCGTGCCCTTGGTGACAGTGCCCATGCAGACAGTACTTATGGTGACAGTGTTATCAGTGATAGTGCCCATGGTGAGAGTGCCCATGGTGGCACTGAAAAATGGTGACAGTGCTCATGGTGACAGTGCTCACGGTAAAAACCCATGCTGACAGGACTCACAGAGACACTGCTCATAGTGGCAGTAACCATGGTGACAGTTCGCACAGTGACAGTGCCCACTGTAGGAGTGCCCATGGAGACATTGCTCATGGTGACACTGACCACGGTGACATTGCCTATGGTGACAGTGCTCATGGTGACAGAGCCCATGTTGACTCTGACCACAGTGAGAATGCTCACGGTGATAGTGCCAATGGTGACAGCACTCATGTTGACAGCACGCACTGTGCAAGGTGCCATGGTGACAGTGACCATGGTGAGAGATCTCACGGTGATAGCACTCACGGTAATAGTCCTGATGGTGACAGTGCAAATGGTGACAATACAGAGGGTGACAGTACTCATGGTGAAAATACCCATGCTAGCAGTTCTCATAGTGACAGTGCTCATGGGGGAAGTGCCCATGCTGACAGTGCTCATTGTGGCAGTGCTCATGGTGACAGTACCGATGAGGCCAGTGATTATGGTGATGGTGTTCACAGTGGCTGTGCTCATGGAGATAGTGCTCACGGTGACCGTGCCCATGATGACAGTGCCCAGGGTGACAATGCTCACGGGGAATGTGCCAATGATAATTTTAACCATGGTGATAGTGCCCCCGGTGACACGGCCCACAGTGACATTGCTCATGGTGATAGTGCCATTGGTGACAGTGCTCACGGTGAAGTTGCCCATCCTGACAATTCTCATGGTGACATTGACCTTCGAGATAGTACCCATGTTGACAGTGCCCATGGTGACGTGCTCATGTTGACAGTGCTCAAAGTGATAGTGCCCATGGTGACATTGCCAAGAGTGACAGTGCCCATGCTGACAGTTGTCATTGTGATAGTGCCCATGGTGACAGTGCACATGGTGATACTTGCAATGGTGACAGTGCTCATGGTGACAGCGCTCATGGTTGCAGTACCCATGGTGACAGTGCTCAAAATGACAGTGACAGTGGTGGCAGTGACCATGGTGACAGTGCCCACGGTGACATTGCCTATAGTGACACTTCTCACAGTGACATTGCCCATGGTGACAGGGCTCATGTTGACGTGCTCATATTGACAGTGCTCACAGCAATAATGTCCATGGTGACATTGCCCATGGTGGAATTGCACACAATGCCATTTCCAACAGTGACAGTGCTCACGCTGAGAGTTGTCATGGTGATAGTGCCCATGGTGACAGTGCACATGGTCATACTGCCAATGGTTAAATTACTCATGGTGACAGTACTCATGGTTGCAGTACCCATGGTGACAGTGCTCAAAATGGCAGTTCCCATGGTGACATTGCCCATGGTGACATTGCCTATGGTGACACTTCTCACGGTGACATTTCCCATGGTGACATGGCTCATGGTGACACACCACATTGTGCCAGTGCCCATGGTGACAGTGTTCACAGTGAAAGTGCTCTTGGAAATACTGTTTACTTTGAGAGTGCCCAAGGTGAAAATACACATGGTGACATTACTCATTGAGAAATTGCCCATGGTTACAATTCTCATAGCAACAGTTATGGTGACAGTGCTCATGGTGGCACTGCCCTGGGTGACAGTGCTCGTGGTGTCAGTGCTCATGGTGACAGTGCTCAGGATGAGAGTGCCTATGTTGTTAATTCCCATGGTGACACTTCTCACAGTGACACTGACAATGGTTACAGGTCACATGTTGGCCGTGCCCTTGGTGACAGTGCCCATGCAGACAGTACTTATGGTGACAGTGTTATCGGTGATAGTGCCCATGGTGAGAGTGCCCATGGTGGCACTGAAAAATGGTGACAGTGCTCATGGTGACAGTGCTCACGGTAAAAACCCATGCTGACAGGACTCACAGAGACACTGCTCATAGTGGCAGTAACCATGGTGACAGTTCGCACAGTGACAGTGCCCACTGTAGGAGTGCCCATGGAGACATTGCTCATGGTGACACTGACCACGGTGACATTGCCTATGGTGACAGTGCTCATGGTGACAGAGCCCATGTTGACTCTGACCACAGTGAGAATGCTCACGGTGATAGTGCCAATGGTGACAGCACTCATGTTGACAGCACGCACTGTGCAAGGTGCCATGGTGACAGTGACCATGGTGAGAGATCACACGGTGATAGCACTCACGGTAATAGTCCTGATGGTGACAGTGCAAATGGTGACAATACAGAGGGTGACAGTACTCATGGTGAAAATACCCATGCTAGCAGTTCTCATAGTGACAGTGCTCATGGGGGAAGTGCCCATGCTGACAGTGCTCATTGTGGCAGTGCTCATGGTGACAGTACCGATGAGGCCAGTGATTATGGTGATGGTGTTCACAGTGGCTGTGCTCATGGAGATAGTGCTCACGGTGACCGTGCCCATGATGACAGTGCCCAGGGTGACAATGCTCACGGGGAATGTGCCAATGATAATTTTAACCATGGTGATAGTGCCCCCGGTGACACGGCCCACAGTGACATTGCTCATGGTGATAGTGCCATTGGTGACAGTGCTCACGGTGAAGTTGCCCATCCTGACAATGCTCATGGTGACATTGACCTTCGAGATAGTACCCATGTTGACAGTGCCCATGGTGACGTGCTCATGTTGACAGTGCTCAAAGTGATAGTGCCCATGGTGACATTGCCAAGAGTGACAGTGCCCATGCTGACAGTTCTCATTGTGATAGTGCCCATGGTGACAGTGCACATGGTGATACTTGCAATGGTGACAGTGCTCATGGTGACAGCGCTCATGGTTGCAGTACCCATGGTGACAGTGCTCAAAATGACAGTGACAGTGGTGGCAGTGACCATGGTGACAGTGCCCACGGTGACATTGCCTATAGTGACACTTCTCACAGTGACATTGCCCATGGTGACAGGGCTCATGTTGACGTGCTCATATTGACAGTGCTCACAGCAATAATGTCCATGGTGACATTGCCCATGGTGGAATTGCACACAATGCCATTTCCAACAGTGACAGTGCTCATGCTGAGAGTTGTCATGGTGATAGTGCCCATGGTGACAGTGCACATGGTCATACTGCCAATGGTTAAATTACTCATGGTGACAGTACTCATGGTTGCAGTACCCATGGTGACAGTGCTCAAAATGGCAGTTCCCATGGTGACATTGCCCATGGTGACATTGCCTATGGTGACACTTCTCACGGTGACATTTCCCATGGTGACATGGCTCATGGTGACACACCACATTGTGCCAGTGCCCATGGTGACAGTGTTCACAGTGAAAGTGCTCTTGGAAATACTGTTTACTTTTAGAGTGCCCAAGGTGAAAATACACATGGTGACATTACTCATTGAGAAATTGCCCATGGTTACAATTCTCATAGCAACAGTTATGGTGACACTGCTCATGGTGGCACTGCCCTGGGTGACAGTGCTCGTGGTGTCAGTGCTCATGGTGACAGTGCTCATGATGAGAGTGCCTATGTTGTTAATTCCCATGGTGACACTTCTCACAGTGACACTGACAATGGTTACAGGTCACATGTTGGCCGTGCCCTTGGTGACAGTGCCCATGCAGACAGTACTTATGGTGACAGTGTTATCGGTGATAGTGCCCATGGTGAGAGTGCACATGGTGGTAGTGCACATGGTGGCACTGAAAAATGGTGACAGGGCTCATGGTGACAGTGCTCACGGTAAAAACCCATGCTGACAGTACTCACAGAGACACTGCTCATAGTGGCAGTAACCACGGTGACAGTTCACACAGTGACAGTGCCCACTGTAGGAGTGCCCATGGAGAAATTGCTCATGGTGACACTGACCACGGTGACATTGCCTATGGTGACAGTGCTCATGGTGACAGAGCCCATGTTGACTCTGACCACAGTGAGAATGCTCACGGTGATAGTGCCAATGGTGACAGCACTCATGTTGACAGCACGCATTGTGCAAGGTGCCATGGTGACAGTGACCATGGTGAGAGATCTCACGGTGATAGCACTCACGGTAATAGTCCTGATGGTGACAGTGCAAATGGTGACAATACACAGGGTGACAGTACTCATGGTGAAAATACCCATGCTAGCAGTTCTCATAGTGACAGTGCTCATGGGGGAAGTGCCCATGGTGACAGTGCTCATTGTGGCAGTGCTCATGGTGACAGTACCGATGAGGCCAGTGATTATGGTGATGGTGTTCACAGTGGCTGTGCTCATGGAGATAGTGCTCACGGTGACCGTGCCCATGATGACAGTGCCCAGGGTGACAATGCTCACGGGGAAAGTGCCAATGATAACATTAACCATGGTGATAGTGCCCCCGGTGACACGGCCCACAGTGACATTGCTCATGGTGATAGTGCCATTGGTGACAGTGCTCATGGTGATGATGCCCATCCTGACTATGCTCATGGTGACATTGACCTTCGAGATAGTACCCATGTTGACAGTGCCCATGGTGACGTGCTCATGTTGACAGTGCTCAAAGTGATAGTGCCCATGGTGACATTTCCAAGAGTGACAGTGCCCACGCTGACAGTTCTCATTGTGATAGTGCCCATGGTGACAGTGCACATGGTGATACTTGCAATGGTGACAGTGCTCATGGTGACAGCGCTCATGGTTGCAGTACCCATGGTGACAGTGCTCAAAATGACAGTGACAGTGGTGGCAGTGACCATGGTGACAGTGCCCACGGTGACATTGCCTATAGTGACACTTCTCACAGTGACATCGCCCATGGTGACAGGGCTCATGTTGACGTGCTCATATTGACAGTGCTCACAGCGATAATGTCCATGGTGACATTGCCCATGGTGGAATTGCACACAATGCCATTTCCAACAGTGACAGTGCTCACGCTGAGAGTTGTCATGGTGATAGTGCCCATGGTGACAGTGCACATGGTCATACTGCCAATGGTTAAATTACTCATGGTGACAGTACTCATGGTTGCAGTACCCATGGTGACAGTGCTCAAAATGGCAGTTCCCATGCTGACATTGCCCATGGTGATATTGCCTATTGTGACACTTCTCACGGTGACATTTCCCATGGTGACATGGCTCATGGTGACACACCACATTGTGCCAGTGCCCATGGTGACAGTGTTCACAGCGAAAGTGCTCATGGTAATACTGTTTACTTTGAGAGTGCCCAAGGTGAAAATACACATGGTGACATTACTCATTGAGAAATTGCCCATGGTTACAATTCTCATAGCAACAGTTATGGTGACAGTGCTCATGGTGGCACTGCCCTGGGTGACAGTGCTCGTGGTGTCAGTGCTCATGGTGACAGTGCTCATGATGAGAGTGCCTATGTTGTTAATTCCCATGGTGACACTTCTCACAGTGACACTGACAATGGTTACAGGTCACATGTTGGCCGTGCCCTTGGTGACAGTGCCCATGCAGACAGTACTTATGGTGACAGTGTTATCGGTGATAGTGCCCATGGTGAGAGTGCACATGGTGGTAGTGCACATGGTGGCACTGAAAAATGGTGACAGGGCTCATGGTGACAGTGCTCACGGTAAAAACCCATGCTGACAGTACTCACAGAGACACTGCTCATAGTGGCAGTAACCATGGTGACAGTTCGCACAGTGACAGTGCCCACTGTAGGAGTGCCCATGGAGACATTGCTCATGGTGACACTGACCACGGTGACATTGCCTATGGTGACAGTGCTCATGGTGACAGAGCCCATGTTGACTCTGACCACAGTGAGAATGCTCACGGTGATAGTGCCAATGGTGACAGCACTCAGGTTGACAGCACGCATTGTGCAAGGTGCCATGGTGACAGTGACCATGGTGAGAGATCTCACGGTGATAGCACTCACGGTAATAGTCCTGATGGTGACAGTGCAAATGGTGACAATATAGAGGGTGACAGTACTCATGGTGAAAATACCCATGCTAGCAGTTCTCATAGTGACAGTGCTCATGGGGGAAGTGCCCAGGCTGACAGTGCTCATTGTGGCAGTGCTCATGGTGACAGTACCGATGAGGCCAGTGATTATGGTGATGGTGTTCACAGTGGCTGTGCTCATGGAGATAGTGCTCACGGTGACCGTGCCCATGATGACAGTGCCCAGGGTGACAGTGCTCACGGGGAAAGTGCCAATGATAACATTAACCATGGTGATAGTGCCCCTGGTGACACGGCCCACAGTGACATTGCTCATGGTGATAGTGCCTTTGGTGACAGTGGTCATGGTGAAATTGCCCTTCCTGACAATGCTCATGGTGACATTGCCCTTCGAGATAGTACCCATGTTGACAGTGCCCATGGTGACGTGCTCATGGTGACAGTGCTCACAGTGATAGTGCCCATGGTGACATTGCCCATGGTGTAAGTGCCCACGGTGCCCTTGCCAACAGTGACAGTGCCCACACTGACAGTTCTAATTGTGATAGTGCCCATGGTGACAGTACACTTGGTGATAATTGCAATGGTGACAGTGCTCATGGTGACAGTGCTCATGGTTGCAATAACCATGGTGAAAGTGCTCAAAATGACAGTGACAGTGGTGGCAGTGACCATGGTGACAGTGCCCACAGTGACATCGCCTATAGTGACACTTCTCACGGTGACATTGCCAATGGTGACAGGGCTCATGTTGACGTGCTTATATTGACAGTGCTCACAGTGATAGTGCCCATGGTGACATTGCCCATGGTGGAATTGCACACAATGCCAGTTCCCACAGTGACAGTGCTCACGCTGAGAGTTGTCATGGTGACAGTGCCCATAGTGACAGTGCACATGGTCATACTGCCAATGGTGACAGTACTCATGGTTGCAGTACCCATGGTGACAGTGTGCAAAATGGCATTTCCCATGGTGACATTGCCCATGGTGACATTGCCTATGGTGACACATCTCACGGTGACATTTCCCATGGTGACATTGCTCAAGATGACACACGACATTTTGCCAGTGCCCTTGGTGACAGTGCACATTGTAATACTCGCAATGGTGACAGTGCTCATGGTGACAGCGCTCATGGTGGCAGTACCCAAGGTGACAGTGCTCACAGTGACAGTGCCCACTGTATGAGTGCCCATGTTGACAGTGCTCATGGTGACACTGACCATGGTGACATTGCCTATGGTGACAGTGCTCATGGTGACAGTTCCCATGGTGACACTGACCACAGTGAGAATGCTCACAGTGATAGTGCCAATGGTGCCAGCACTCATGTTGACAGCCCCCATTGTGCAAGGTGCCATGGTGACAGTGACCATGGTGAGAGATCTCACGGTGATAGCGCTCACGGTAATAGTCCTCATGGTGACAGTGCAAATGGTGACAATACACAGGGTGACAGTACACATGGTGAAAATACCCATGGTAGCAGTTCTCATAGTAACAGTGCTCATGGGGGATGTGCCCATGCTGACAGTGCTCATTGTGGCAGTGCTCATGGTGACAGTACCGATGAGGCCAGTGATTATGGTGATGGTGTTCACAGTGGCTGTGCTCATGGAGATAGTGCTCACGGTGACCGTGCCCATGATGACAGTGCCCAGGGTGACAGTGCTCACGGGGAAAGTGCCAATGATAACATTAACCATGGTGATAGTGCCCCTGGTGACACGGCCCACAGTGACATTGCTCATGGTGATAGTGCCATTGGTGACAGTGCTCACGGTGAAGTTGCCCATCCTGACAATGCTCATGGTGACATTGACCTTCGAGATAGTACCCATGTTGACAGTGCCCATGGTGACGTGCTCATGTTGACAGTGCTCAAAGTGATAGTGCCCATGGTGACATTGCCAAGAGTGACAGTGCCCATGCTGACAGTTCTCATTGTGATAGTGCCCATGGTGACAGTGCACATGGTGATACTTGCAATGGTGACAGTGCTCATGGTGACAGCGCTCATGGTTGCAGTACCCATGGTGACAGTGCTCAAAATGACAGTGACAGTGGTGGCAGTGACCATGGTGACAGTGCCCACGGTGACATTGCCTATAGTGACACTTCTCACAGTGACATTGCCCATGGTGACAGGGCTCATGTTGACGTGCTCATATTGACAGTGCTCACAGCGATAATGTCCATGGTGACATTGCCCATGGTGGAATTGCACACAATGCCATTTCCAACAGTGACAGTGCTCACGCTGAGAGTTGTCATGGTGATAGTGCCCATGGTGACAGTGCACATGGTCATACTGCCAATGGTTAAATTACTCATGGTGACAGTACTCATGGTTGCAGTACCCATGGTGACAGTGCTCAAAATGGCAGTTCCCATGCTGACATTGCCCATGGTGACATTGCCTATGGTGACACTTCTCACGGTGACATTTCCCATGGTGACATGGCTCATGGTGACACACCACATTGTGCCAGTGCCCATGGTGACAGTGTTCACAGCGAAAGTGCTCATGGTAATACTGTTTACTTTGAGAGTGCCCAAGGTGAAAATACACATGGTGACATTACTCATTGAGAAATTGCCCATGGTTACAATTCTCATAGCAACAGTTATGGTGACAGTGCTCATGGTGGCACTGCCCTGGGTGACAGTGCTCGTGGTGTCAGTGCTCATGGTGACAGTGCTCATGATGAGAGTGCCTATGTTGTTAATCCCCATGGTGACACTTGTCACAGTGACACTGACAATGGTTACAGGTCACATGTTGGTCGTGCCCTTGGTGACAGTGCCCATGCAGACAGTACTTATGGTGACAGTGTTATCGGTGATAGTGCCCATGGTGAGAGTGCACATGGTGGTAGTGCACATGGTGGCACTGAAAAATGGTGACAGGGCTCATGGTGACAGTGCTCACGGTAAAAACCCATGCTGACAGTACTCACAGAGACACTGCTCATAGTGGCAGTAACCATGGTGACACTTCGCACAGTGACAGTGCCCACTGTAGGAGTGCCCATGGAGACATTGCTCATGGTGACACTGACCACGGTGACATTGCCTATGGTGACAGTGCTCATGGTGACAGAGCCCATGTTGACTCTGACCACAGTGAGAATGCTCACGGTGATAGTGCCAATGGTGACAGCACTCATGTTGACAGCACGCATTGTGCAAGGTGCCATGGAGACAGTGACCATGGTGAGAGATCTCACGGTGATAGCACTCACGGTAATAGTCCTGATGGTGACAGTGCAAATGGTGACAATACACAGGGTGACAGTACTCATGGTGAAAATACCCATGGTAGCAGTTCTCATAGTGGCAGTGCTCATGGGGGAAGTGCCCATGCTGACAGTGCTCATTGTGGCAGTGCTCATGGTGACAGTACCGATGAGGCCAGTGATTATGGTGATGGTGTTCACAGTGGCTGTGCTCATGGAGATAGTGCTCACGGTGACCATGCCCATGATGACAGTGCCCAGGGTGACAGTGCTCACGGGGAAAGTGCCAATGATAACATTAACCATGGTGATAGTGCCCCCGGTGACACGGCCCACAGTGACATTGCTCATGGTGATAGTGCCATTGGTGACAGTGCTCATGGTGAAGTTGCCAATCCTGACAATGCTCATGGTGACATTGACCTTCGAGATAGTACCCATGTTGACAGTGCCCATGGTGACGTGCTCATGTTGACAGTGCTCAAAGTGATAGTGCCCATGGTGACATTGCCAAGAGTGACAGTGCCCATGCTGACAGTTCTCATTGTGATAGTGCCCATGGTGACAGTGCACATGGTGATACTTGCAATGGTGACAGTGCTCATGGTGACAGCGCTCATGGTTGCAGTACCCATGGTGACAGTGCTCAAAATGACAGTGACAGTGGTGGCAGTGACCATGGTGACAGTGCCCACGGTGACATTGCCTATAGTGACACTTCTCACAGTGACATTGGCCATGGTGACAGGGCTCATGTTGACGTGCTCATATTGACAGTGCTCACAGCGATAATGTCCATGGTGACATTGCCCATGGTGGAATTGCACACAATGCCATTTCCAACAGTGACAGTGCTCACGCTGAGAGTTGTCATGGTGATAGTGCCCATGGTGACAGTGCACATGGTCATACTGCCAATGGTTAAATTACTCATGGTGACAGTACTCATGGTTGCAGTACCCATGGTGACAGTGCTCAAAATGGCAGTTCCCATGGTTACATTGCCCATGGTGACATTGCCTATGGTGACACTTCTCACGGTGACATTTCCCATGGTGACATGGCTCATGGTGACACACCACATTTTGCCAGTGCCCATGGTGACAGTGCACATTGTAATACTCGCAATGGTGACAGTGCCCATGGTGACAGCGCTCACGGTGGCAGTACCCAAGGTGACAGTGCTCACAGTGACAGTGCCCACTGTATGAGTGCCCATGTTGACAGTGCTCATGGTGACACTGACCATGGTGACATTGCCTATGGTGACAGTGCTCATGGTGACAGTGCCCATGGTGACACTGACCACAGTGAGAATGCTCACGGTGATAGTGCCAATGGTGCCAGCACTCATGTTGACAGCACGCATTGTGCAAGGTGCCATGGTGACAGTGACCATGGTGAGAGATCTCACGGTGATAGCGCTCACGGTAATAGTCCTCATGGTGACAGTGCAAATGGTGACAATACACAGGGTGACAGTACACATGGTGAAAATACCCATGGTAGCAGTTCTCATAGTGACAGTGCTCATGGGGGATGTGCCCATGCTGACAGTGCTCATTGTGGCAGTGCTCATGGTGACAGTACCGATGAGGCCAGTGATTATGGTGATGGTGTTCACAGTGGCTGTGCTCATGGAGATAGTGCTCACGGTGACCGTGCCCATGATGACAGTGCCCAGGGTGACAGTGCTCACGGGGAAAGTGCCAATGATAACATTAACCATGGTGATAGTGCCCCTGGTGACACGGCCCACAGTGACATTGCTCATGGTGATAGTGCCATTGGTGACAGTGCTCACGGTGAAGTTGCCCATCCTGACAATGCTCATGGTGACATTGACCTTCGAGATAGTACCCATGTTGACAGTGCCCATGGTGACGTGCTCATGTTGACAGTGCTCAAAGTGATAGTGCCCATGGTGACATTGCCAAGAGTGACAGTGCCCATGCTGACAGTTCTCATTGTGATCGTGCCCATGGTGACAGTGCACATGGTGATACTTGCAATGGTGACAGTGCTCATGGTGACAGCGCTCATGGTTGCAGTACCCATGGTGACAGTGCTCAAAATGACAGTGACAGTGGTGGCAGTGACCATGGTGACAGTGCCCACGGTGACATTGCCTATAGTGACACTTCTCACAGTGACATTGCCCATGGTGACAGGGCTCATGTTGACGTGCTCATATTGACAGTGCTCACAGCGATAATGTCCATGGTGACATTGCCCATGGTGGAATTGCACACAATGCCATTTCCAACAGTGACAGTGCTCACGCTGAGAGTTGTCATGGTGATAGTGCCCATGGTGACAGTGCACATGGTCATACTGCCAATGGTTAAATTACTCATGGTGACAGTACTCATGGTTGCAGTACCCATGGTGACAGTGCTCAAAATGGCAGTTCCCATGGTGACATTGCCCATGGTGACATTGCCTATGGTGACACTTCTCACGGTGACATTTCCCATGGTGACATGGCTCATGGTGACACACCACATTGTGCCAGGGCCCATGGTGACAGTGTTCACAGCGAAAGTGCTCATGGTAATACTGTTTACTTTGAGAGTGCCCAAGGTGAAAATACACATGGTGACATTACTCATTGAGAAATTGCCCATGGTTACAATTCTCATAGCAACAGTTATGGTGACAGTGCTCATGGTGGCACTGCCCTGGGTGACAGTGCTCGTGGTGTCAGTGCTCATGGTGACAGTGCTCATGATGAGAGTGCCTATGTTGTTAATTCCCATGGTGACACTTCTCACAGTGACACTGACAATGGTTACAGGTCACATGTTGGCCGTGCCCTTGGTGACAGTGCCCATGCAGACAGTACTTATGGTGACAGTGTTATCGGTGATAGTGCCCATAGTGAGAGCGCACATGGCGGTAGTGCACATGGTGGCACTGAAAAATGGTGAAAGGGCTCATGGTGACAGTGCTCATGGTAAAAACCCATGCTGACAGTACTCACAGAGACACTGCTCATAGTGGCAGTAACCATGGTGACAGTTCGCACAGTGACAGTGCCCACTGTAGGAGTGCCCATGGAGACATTGCTCATGGTGACACTGACCACGGTGACATTGCCTATGGTGACAGTGCTCATGGTGACAGAGCCCATGTTGACTCTGACCACAGTGAGAATGCTCACGGTGATAGTGCCAATGGTGACAGCACTCATGTTGACAGCACGCATTGTGCAAGGTGCCATGGTGACAGTGACCATGGTGAGAGATCTCACGGTGATAGCACTCACAGTAATAGTCCTAATGGTGACAGTGCAAATGGTGACAATACACAGGGTGACAGTACTCATGGTGAAAATACCCATGCTAGCAGTTCTCATAGTGACAGTGCTCATGGAGGAAGTGCCCATGGTGACAGTGCTCATTGTGGCAGTGCTCATGGTGACAGTACCGATGAGGCCAGTGATTATGGTGATGGTGTTCACAGTGGCTGTGCTCATGGAGATAGTGCTCACGGTGACCGTTCCCATGATGACAGTGCCCAGGGTGACAGTGATCACGGGGAAATTGCCAATGATAACATTAACCATGGTGATAGTGCCCCTGGTGACACGGCCCATAGTGACATTGCTCATGGTGATAGTGCCTTTGGTGACAGTGCTCATGGTGAAATTGCCCTTCCTGTCAATGCTCATGGTGACATTGCCCTTCGAGATAGTACCCATGTTGACAGTGCCCATGGTGACTTGCTCATGTTGACAGTGCTCAAAGTGATAGTGCCCATGGTGACATTGCCCATGGTGGAAGTGCCCACGGTGCCCTTGCCAACAGTGACAGTGCCCACGCTGACAGTTCTCATTGTGATAGTGCCCATGGTGACAGTACACATGGTGATAATCGCAATGGTGACAGTGCTCATGGTGACAGTGCTCATGATTGCAATACCCATGGTGACAGTGCTCAAAATGACAGTGACAGTGGTGGCAGTGACCATGGTGAGAGTGCCCACGGTGACATCGCCTATAGTGACACTTCTCACGGTGACATTGCCAATGGTGACAGGGCTCATGTTGACGTGCTTATATTGACAGTGCTCACAGTGATAGTGCCCATGGTGACATTTCCCATGGTGGAATTGCACACAATGCCAGTTCCCACAGTGACAATGCTCACGCTGAGAGTTGTCATGGTGATAGTGCCCATGGTGACAATGCACATGGTCATACTGCCAATGGTGACAGTACTCATGGTTGCAGTACCCATGGTGACAGTGTGCAAAATGGCATTTCCCATGGTGACATTGCCCATGGTGACATTGCCTATGGTGACACATCTCACGGTGACATTTCCCATGGTGACATTGCTCAAGGTGACACACGACATTGTGCCAATGCCCATGGTGACAGTGCACATTGTGATACTCGCAATGGTGACAGTGCTCATGGTGACAGCGCTCTTGGTGGGAGTATCCAAGGTGACAGTGCTCACAGTGACAGTGCCCACTGTATGATTGCCCATGTTGACAGTGCTCATGGTGACACTGACCATGGTGACATTGCCTATGGTGACAGTGCTCATGGTGACAGTGCCCATGGTTACACTGACCACAGTGAGAATGCTCACAGTGATAGTGCCAATGGTGCCAGCACTCATGTTGACAGCCCCCATTGTGCAAGGTGCCATGGTGACAGTGACCATGGTGAGAGATCTCACGGTGATAGCGCTCATGGTAATAGTCCTCATGGTGACAGTGCAAATGGTGACAATACACAGGGTGACAGTACACATGGTGAAAATACCCATGGTAGCAGTTCTCATAGTGACAGTGCTCATGGGGGATATGCCCATGCTGACAGTGCTCATTGTGGCAGTGCTCATGGTGACAGTACCGATGAGGCCAGTGATTATGGTGATGGTGTTCACAGTGGCTGTGCTCATGGAGATAGTGCTCACGGTGACCGTGCCCATGATGACAGTGCCCAGGGTGACAGTGCTCACGGGGAAATTGCCAATGATAACATTAACCATGGTGATAGTGCCCCCGGTGACACGGCCCACAGTGACATTGCTCATGGTGATAGTGCCATTGGTGACAGTGCACATGGTGATACTTGCAATGGTGACAGTGCTCATGGTGACAGCGCTCATGGTTGCAGTACCCATGGTGACAGTGCTCAAAATGACAGTGACAGTGGTGGCAGTGACCATGGTGACAGTGCCCACGGTGACATTGCCTATAGTGACACTTCTCACAGTGACATTGCCCATGGTGACAGGGCTCATGTTGACGTGCTCCTATTGACAGTGCTCACAGCGATAATGTCCATGGTGACATTGCCCATGGTGGAATTGCACACAATGCCATTTCCAACAGTGACAGTGCTCACGCTGAGAGTTGTCATGGTGATAGTGCCCATGGTGACAGTGCACATGGTCATACTGCCAATGGTTAAATTACTCATGGTGACAGTACTCATGGTTGCAGTACCCATGGTGACAGTGCTCAAAATGGCAGTTCCCATGGTGACATTGCCCATGGTGACATTGCCTATGGTGACACTTCTCACGGTGACATTTCCCATGGTGACATGGCTCATGGTGACACACCACATTGTGCCAGTGCCCATGGTGACAGTGTTCACAGTGAAAGTGCTCATGGTAATACTGTTTACTTTGAGAGTGCCCAAGGTGAAAATAGACATGGTGACATTACTCATTGAGAAATTGCCCATGGTTACAATTCTCATAGCAACAGTTATGGTGACAGTGCTCATGGTGGCACTGCCCTGGGTGACAGTGCTCGTGGTGTCAGTGCTCATGGTGACAGTGCTCATGATGAGAGTGCCTATGTTGTTAATTCCCATGGTGACACTTCTCACAGTGACACTGACAATGGTTACAGGTCACATGTTGGCCGTGCCCTTGGTGACAGTGCCCATGCAGACAGTACTTATGGTGACAGTGTTATCGGTGATAGTGCCCATGGTGAGAGTGCACATGGTGGTAGTGCACATGGTGGCACTGAAAAATGGTGACAGGGCTCCTGGTGACAGTGCTCACGGTAAAAACCCATGCTGACAGTACTCACAGAGACACTGCTCATATTGGCAGTAACCATGGTGACAGTTCGCACAGTGACAGTGCCCAATGTAGGAGTGCCCATGGAGATATTGCTCATGGTGACACTGACCACGGTGACATTGCCTATGGTGACAGTGCTCATGGTGACAGAGCCTATGTTGAATCTGACCACAGTGAGAATGCTCATGGTGATAGTGCCAATGGTGACAGCACTCATGTTGACAGCACGCATTGTGCAAGGTGCCATGGTGACAGTGACCATGGTGAGAGATCTCACGGTGATAGCACTCACGGTAATAGTCCTGATGGTGACAGTGCAAATGGTGACAATACAGAGGGTGACAGTACTCATGGTGAAAATACCCATGCTAGCAGTTCTCATAGTGACAGTGCTCATGGGGGAAGTGCCCATGCTGACAGTGCTCATTGTGGCAGTGCTCATGGTGACAGTACCGATGAGGCCAGTGATTATGGTGATGGTGTTCACAGTGGCTGTGCTCATGGAGATAGTGCTCACGGTGACCGTGCCCATGATGACAGTGCCCAGGGTGAGAGTGCTCACGGGGAAAGTGCCAATGATAACATTAACCATGGTGATAGTGCCCCCGGTGACACGGCCCACAGTGACATTGCTCATGGTGATAGTGCCATTGGTGACAGTGCTCACGGTGAAGTTGCCCATCCTGACAATGCTCATGGTGACATTGACCTTCGAGATAGTACCCATGTTGACAGTGCCCATGGTGACGTGCTCATGTTGACAGTGCTCAAAGTGATAGTGCCCATGGTGACATTGCCAAGAGTGACAGTGCCCACGCTGACCGTTCTCATTGTGATAGTGCCCATGGTGACAGTGCACATGGTGATACTTGCAATGGTGACAGTGCTCATGGTGACAGCGCTCATGGTTGCAGTACCCATGGTGACAGTGCTCAAAATGACAGTGACAGTGGTGGCAGTGACCATGGTGACAGTGCCCACAGTGACATTGCCTATAGTGACACTTCTCACAGTGACATTGCCCATGGTGACAGGGCTCATGTTGACGTGCTCATATTGACAGTGCTCACAGCGATAATGTCCATGGTGACATTGCCCATGGTGGAATTGCACACAATGCCATTTCCAACAGTGACAGTGCTCACGCTGAGAGTTGTCATGGTGATAGTGCCCATGGTGACAGTGCACATGGTCATACTGCCAATGGTTAAATTACTCATGGTGACAGTACTCATGGTGGCAGTACCCATGGTGACAGTGCTCAAAATGGCAGTTCCCATGGTGACATTGCCCATGGTGACATTGCCTATGGTGACACTTCTCACGGTGACATTTCCCATGGTGACATGGCTCATGGTGACACACCACATTGTTCCAGTGCCCATGGTGACAGTGTTCACAGTGAAAGTGCTCATGGTAATACTGTTTACTTTGAGAGTGCCCAAGGTGAAAATACACATGGTGACATTACTCATTGAGAAATTGCCCATGGTTACAATTCTCATAGCAACAGTTATGGTGACAGTGCTCATGGTGGCACTGCCCTGGGTGACAGTGCTCGTGGTGTCAGTGCTCATGGTGACAGTGCTCATGATGAGAGTGCCTATGTTGTTAATTCCCATGGTGACACTTCTCACAGTGACACTGACAATGGTTACAGGTCACATGTTGGCCGTGCCCTTGGTGACAGTGCCCATGCAGACAGTACTTATGGTGACAGTGTTATCGGTGATAGTGCCCATGGTGAGAGTGCCCATGGTGGTAGTGCACATGGTGGCACTGAAAAATGGTGACAGGGCTCATGGTGACAGTGCTCACGGTAAAAACCCATGCTGACAGTACTCACAGAGACACTGCTCATAGTGGCAGTAACCATGGTGACAGTTCGCACAGTGACAGTGCCCACTGTAGGAGTGCCCATGGAGACATTGCTCATGGTGACACTGACCACGGTGACATTGCCTATGGTGACAGTGCTCATGGTGACAGAGCCCATGTTGACTCTGACCACAGTGAGAATGCTCACGGTGATAGTGCCAATGGTGACAGCACTCATGTTGACAGCACGCATTGTGCAAGGTGCCATGGTGACAGTGACCATGGTGAGAGATCTCACGGTGATAGCGCTCACGGTAATAGTCCTGATGGTGACAGTGCAAATGGTGACAATACAGAGGGTGACAGTACTCATGGTGAAAATACCCATGCTAGCAGTTCTCATAGTGACAGTGCTCATGGGGGAAGTACCCATGCTGACAGTGCTCATTGTGGCAGTGCTCATGGTGACAGTACCGATGAGGCCAGTGATTATGGTGATGGTGTTCACAGTGGCTGTGCTCATGGAGATAGTGCTCACGGTGACCGTGCCCATGATGACAGTGCCCAGGGTGACAGTGCTCATGGGGAAAGTGCCAATGATAACATTAACCATGGAGATAGTGCCCCCGGTGACACGGCCCACAGTGACATTGCTCATGGTGATAGTGCCATTGGTGACAGTGCTCATGGTGAAGTTGCCCATCCTGACAATGCTCATGGTGACATTGACCTTCGAGATAGTACCCATGTTGACTGTGCCCATGGTGACGTGCTCATGTTGACAGTGCTCAAAGTGATAGTGCCCATGGTGACATTGCCAAGAGTGACAGTGCCCATGCCGACAGTTCTCATTGTGATAGTGCCCATGGTGACAGTGCACATGGTGATACTTGCAATGGTGACAGTGCTCATGGTGACAGCGCTCATGGTTGCAGTACCCATGGTGACATTGCTCAAAATGACAGTGACAGTGGTGGCAGTGACCATGGTGACAGTGCCCATGGTGACATTGCCTATAGTGACACTTCTCACAGTGACATTGCCCATGGTGACAGGGCTCATGTTGACGTGCTCATATTGACAGTGCTCACAGCGATAATGTCCATGGTGACATTGCCCATGGTGGAATTGCACACAATGCCATTTCCAACAGTGACAGTGCTCACGCTGAGAGTTGTCATGGTGATAGTGCCCATGGTGACAGTGCACATGGTCATACTGCCAATGGTGACAGTACTCATGGTTGCAGTACCCATGGTGACAGTGTGCAAAATGGCATTTCCCATGGTGACATTGCCCATGGTGACATTGCCTATGGTGACACATCTCACGGTGACATTTCCCATGGTGACATTGCTCAAGGTGACACACGACATTGTGCCAGTGCCCATGGTGACAGTGCACATTGTGATACTCATAATGGTGACAGTGCTCATGGTGACAGCGCTCATGGTGGCAGTACCCAAGGTGACAGTGCTCACAGTGACAGTGCCCACTGTATGAGTGCCCATGTTGACAGTGCTCATGGTGACACTGACCATGGTGACATTGCCTATGGTGACAGTGCTCATGGTGACAGTGCCCATGGTGACACTGACCACAGTGAGAATGCTCACAGTGATAGTGCCAATGGTGCCAGCACTCATGTTGACAGCCCCCATTGTGCAAGGTGCCATGGTGACAGTGACCATGGTGAGAGATCTCACGGTGATAGCGCTCATGGTAATAGTCCTCATGGTGACAGTGCAAATGGTGACAATACACAGGGTGACAGTACACATGGTGAAAATACCCATGGTAGCAGTTCTCATAGTGACAGTGCTCATGGGGGATATGCCCATGCTGACAGTGCTCATTGTGGCAGTGCTCATGGTGACAGTACCGATGAGGCCAGTGATTATGGTGATGGTGTTCACAGTGGCTGTGCTCATGGAGATAGTGCTCACGGTGACCGTGCCCATGATGACAGTGCCCAGGGTGACAGTGCTCACGGGGAAATTGCCAATGATAACATTAACCATGGTGATAGTGCCCCCGGTGACACGGCCCACAGTGACATTGCTCATGGTGATAGTGCCATTGGTGACAGTGCACATGGTGATACTTGCAATGGTGACAGTGCTCATGGTGACAGCGCTCATGGTTGCAGTACCCATGGTGACAGTGCTCAAAATGACAGTGACAGTGGTGGCAGTGACCATGGTGACAGTGCCCACGGTGACATTGCCTATAGTGACACTTCTCACAGTGACATTGCCCATGGTGACAGGGCTCATGTTGACGTGCTCCTATTGACAGTGCTCACAGCGATAATGTCCATGGTGACATTGCCCATGGTGGAATTGCACACAATGCCATTTCCAACAGTGACAGTGCTCACGCTGAGAGTTGTCATGGTGATAGTGCCCATGGTGACAGTGCACATGGTCATACTGCCAATGGTTAAATTACTCATGGTGACAGTACTCATGGTTGTAGTACCCATGGTGACAGTGCTCAAAATGGCAGTTCCCATGGTGACATTGCCCATGGTGACATTGCCTATGGTGACACTTCTCACGGTGACATTTCCCATGGTGACATGGCTCATGGTGACACACCACATTGTGCCAGTGCCCATGGTGACAGTGTTCACAGTGAAAGTGCTCATGGTAATACTGTTTACTTTGAGAGTGCCCAAGGTGAAAATAGACATGGTGACATTACTCATTGAGAAATTGCCCATGGTTACAATTCTCATAGCAACAGTTATGGTGACAGTGCTCATGGTGGCACTGCCCTGGGTGACAGTGCTCGTGGTGTCAGTGCTCATGGTGACAGTGCTCATGATGAGAGTGCCTATGTTGTTAATTCCCATGGTGACACTTCTCACAGTGACACTGACAATGGTTACAGGTCACATGTTGGCCGTGCCCTTGGTGACAGTGCCCATGCAGACAGTACTTATGGTGACAGTGTTATCGGTGATAGTGCCCATGGTGAGAGCGCACATGGTGGTAGTGCACATGGTGGCACTGAAAAATGGTGACAGGGCTCCTGGTGACAGTGCTCACGGTAAAAACCCATGCTGACAGTACTCACAGAGACACTGCTCATATTGGCAGTAACCATGGTGACAGTTCGCACAGTGACAGTGCCCAATGTAGGAGTGCCCATGGAGATATTGCTCATGGTGACACTGACCACAGTGACATTGCCTATGGTGACAGTGCTCATGGTGACAGAGCCTATGTTGAATCTGACCACAGTGAGAATGCTCATGGTGATAGTGCCAATGGTGACAGCACTCATGTTGACAGCACGCATTGTGCAAGGTGCCATGGTGACAGTGACCATGGTGAGAGATCTCACGGTGATAGCACTCACGGTAATAGTCCTGATGGTGACAGTGCAAATGGTGACAATACAGAGGGTGACAGTACTCATGGTGAAAATACCCATGCTAGCAGTTCTCATAGTGACAGTGCTCATGGGGGAAGTGCCCATGCTGACAGTGCTCATTGTGGCAGTGCTCATGGTGACAGTACCGATGAGGCCAGTGATTATGGTGATGGTGTTCACAGTGGCTGTGCTCATGGAGATAGTGCTCACGGTGACCGTGCCCATGATGACAGTGCCCAGGGTGACAGTGCTCACTGGGAAAGTGCCAATGATAACATTAACCATGGTGATAGTGCCCCCGGTGACACGGCCCACAGTGACATTGCTCATGGTGATAGTGCCATTGGTGACAGTGCTCACGGTGAAGTTGCCCATCCTGACAATGCTCATGGTGACATTGACCTTCGAGATAGTACCCATGTTGACAGTGCCCATGGTGACGTGCTCATGTTGACAGTGCTCAAAGTGATAGTGCCCATGGTGACATTGCCAAGAGTGACAGTGCCCACGCTGACCGTTCTCATTGTGATAGTGCCCATGGTGACAGTGCACATGGTGATACTTGCAATGGTGACAGTGCTCATGGTGACAGCGCTCATGGTTGCAGTACCCATGGTGACAGTGCTCAAAATGACAGTGACAGTGGTGGCAGTGACCATGGTGACAGTGCCCACAGTGACATTGCCTATAGTGACACTTCTCACAGTGACATTGCCCATGGTGACAGGGCTCATGTTGACGTGCTCATATTGACAGTGCTCACAGCGATAATGTCCATGGTGACATTGCCCATGGTGGAATTGCACACAATGCCATTTCCAACAGTGACAGTGCTCACGCTGAGAGTTGTCATGGTGATAGTGCCCATGGTGACAGTGCACATGGTCATACTGCCAATGGTTAAATTACTCATGGTGACAGTACTCATGGTGGCAGTACCCATGGTGACAGTGCTCAAAATGGCAGTTCCCATGGTGACATTGCCCATGGTGACATTGCCTATGGTGACACTTCTCACGGTGACATTTCCCATGGTGACATGGCTCATGGTGACACACCACATTGTGCCAGTGCCCATGGTGACAGTGTTCACAGCGAAAGTGCTCATGGTAATACTGTTTACTTTGAGAGTGCCCAAGGTGAAAATACACATGGTGACATTACTCATTGAGAAATTGCCCATGGTTACAATTCTCATAGCAACAGTTATGGTGACAGTGCTCATGGTGGCACTGCCCTGGGTGACAGTGCTCGTGGTGTCAGTGCTCATGGTGACAGTGCTCATGATGAGAGTGCCTATGTTGTTAATTCCCATGGTGACACTTCTCACAGTGACACTGACAATGGTTACAGGTCACATGTTGGCCGTGCCCTTGGTGACAGTGCCCATGCAGACAGTACTTATGGTGACAGTGTTATCGGTGATAGTGCCCATGGTGAGAGTGCCCATGGTGGTAGTGCACATGGTGGCACTGAAAAATGGTGACAGGGCTCATGGTGACAGTGCTCACGGTAAAAACCCATGCTGACAGTACTCACAGAGACACTGCTCATAGTGGCAGTAACCATGGTGACAGTTCGCACAGTGACAGTGCCCACTGTAGGAGTGCCCATGGAGACATTGCTCATGGTGACACTGACCACGGTGACATTGCCTATGGTGACAGTGCTCATGGTGACAGAGTCCATGTTGACTCTGACCACAGTGAGAATGCTCACGGTGATAGTGCCAATGGTGACAGCACTCATGTTGACAGCACGCATTGTGCAAGGTGCCATGGTGACAGTGACCATGGTGAGAGATCTCACGGTGATAGCGCTCACGGTAATAGTCCTGATGGTGACAGTGCAAATGGTGACAATACAGAGGGTGACAGTACTCATGGTGAAAATACCCATGCTAGCAGTTCTCATAGTGACAGTGCTCATGGGGGAAGTACCCATGCTGACAGTGCTCATTGTGGCAGTGCTCATGGTGACAGTACCGATGAGGCCAGTGATTATGGTGATGGTGTTCACAGTGGCTGTGCTCATGGAGATAGTGCTCACGGTGACCGTGCCCATGATGACAGTGCCCAGGGTGACAGTGCTCATGGGGAAAGTGCCAATGATAACATTAACCATGGAGATAGTGCCCCCGGTGACACGGCCCACAGTGACATTGCTCATGGTGATAGTGCCATTGGTGACAGTGCTCATGGTGAAGTTGCCCATCCTGACAATGCTCATGGTGACATTGACCTTCGAGATAGTACCCATGTTGACTGTGCCCATGGTGACGTGCTCATGTTGACAGTGCTCAAAGTGATAGTGCCCATGGTGACATTGCCAAGAGTGACAGTGCCCATGCTGACAGTTCTCATTGTGATAGTGCCCATGGTGACAGTGCACATGGTGATACTTGCAATGGTGACAGTGCTCATGGTGACAGCGCTCATGGTTGCAGTACCCATGGTGACATTGCTCAAAATGACAGTGACAGTGGTGGCAGTGACCATGGTGACAGTGCCCATGGTGACATTGCCTATAGTGACACTTCTCACAGTGACATTGCCCATGGTGACAGGGCTCATGTTGACGTGCTCATATTGACAGTGCTCACAGCGATAATGTCCATGGTGACATTGCCCATGGTGGAATTGCACACAATGCCATTTCCAACAGTGACAGTGCTCACGCTGAGAGTTGTCATGGTGATAGTGCCCATGGTGACAGTGCACATGGTCATACTGCCAATGGTGACAGTACTCATGGTTGCAGTACCCATGGTGACATTTTGCAAAATGGCATTTCCCATGGTGACATTGCCCATGGTGACATTGCCTATGGTGACACATCTCACGGTGACATTTCCCATGGTGACATTGCTCAAGGTGACACACGACATTGTGCCAGTGCCCATGGTGACAGTGCACATTGTGATACTCGCAATGGTGAGAGTGCTCATGGTGACAGCGCTCATGGTGGCAGTACCCAAGGTGACAGTGCTCACAGTGACAGTGCCCACTGTAGGAGTGCCCATGTTGACAGTGCTCATGGTGACACTGACCATGGTGACATTGCCTATGGTGACAGTGCTCATGGTGACAGTGCCCATGGTGACACTGACCACAGTGAGAATGCTCACAGTGATAGTGCCAATGGTGCCAGCACTCATGTTGACAGCCCACATTGTGCAAGGTGCCATGGTGACAGTGACCATGGTGAGAGATCTCACGGTGATAGCGCTCACGGTAATAGTCCTCATGGTGACAGTGCAAATGGTGACAATACACCGGGTGACAGTACTCATGGTGAAAATACCCATGGTAGCAGTTCTCATAGTGACAGTGCTCATGGGGGATGTGCCCATGCTGACAGTGCTCATTGTGGCAGTGCTCATGGTGACAGTACCGATGAGGCCAGTGATTATGGTGATGGTGTTCACAGTGGCTGTGCTCATGGAGATAGTGCTCACGGTGACTGTGCCCATGATGACAGTGCCCACGGTGACAGTGCTCACGGGGAAAGTGCCAATGATAAAATTAACCATGGTGATAGTGCCCCCGGTGACACGGCCCACAGTGACATTGCTCATGGTGATAGTGCCATTGTTGACAGTGCTCACGGTGAAGTTGCCCATCCTGACAATGCTCATGGTGACATTGACCTTCGAGATAGTACCCATGTTGACAGTGCCCATGGTGACGTGCTCATGTTGACAGTGCTCAAAGTGATAGTGCCCATGGTGACATTTCCAAGAGTGACAGTGCCCACGCTGACCGTTCTCATTGTGATAGTGCCCATGGTGACAGTGCACATGGTGATACTTGCAATGGTGACAGTGCTCATGGTGACAGCGCTCATGGTTGCAGTACCCATGGTGACAGTGCTCAAAATGACAGTGACAGTGGTGGCAGTGACCATGGTGACAGTGCCCACGGTGACATTGCCTATAGTGACACTTCTCACAGTGACATTGCCCATGGTGACAGGGCTCATGTTGACGTGCTCATATTGACAGTGCTCACAGCGATAATGTCCATGGTGACATTGCCCATGGTGGAATTGCACACAATGCCATTTCCAACAGTGACAGTGCTCACGCTGAGAGTTGTCATGGTGATAGTGCCCATGGTGACAGTGCACATGGTCATACTGCCAATGGTTAAATTACTCATGGTGACAGTACTCATGATGGCAGTACCCATGGTGACAGTGCTCAAAATGGCAGTTCCCATGGTGACATTGCCCATGGTGACATTGCCTATGGTGACACTTCTCACGGTGACATTTCCCATGGTGACATGGCTCATGGTGACACACCACATTGTGCCAGTGCCCATGGTGACAGTGTTCACAGTGAAAGTGCTCATGGTAATACTGTTTACTTTGAGAGTGCCCAAGGTGAAAATACACATGGTGACATTACTCTTTGAGAAATTGCCCATGGTTACAATTCTCATAGCAACAGTTA
This sequence comes from Mesoplodon mirus, assembly GCF_964341445.2. Taxonomy (NCBI): domain Eukaryota; kingdom Metazoa; phylum Chordata; class Mammalia; order Artiodactyla; family Ziphiidae; genus Mesoplodon; species Mesoplodon mirus. The sequence goes on along the minus strand of NC_138976.1, from coordinate 106,521,559 downwards.
TGGTGACAGTGCTCATGGTGGCACTGCCCTGGGTGACAGTGCTCGTGGTGTCAGTGCTCATGGTGACAGTGCTCATGATGAGAGTGCCTATGTTGTTAATTCCCATGGTGACACTTCTCACAGTGACACTGACAATGGTTACAGGTCACATGTTGGCCGTGCCCTTGGTGACAGTGCCCATGCAGACAGAACTTATGGTGACAGTGTTATCGGTGATAGTGACCATGTTGAGAGTGCCCATGGTGGTAGTGCACATGGTGGCACTGAAAAATGGTGACAGGGCTCCTGGTGACAGTGCTCACGGTAAAAACCCATGCTGACAGTACTCACAGAGACACTGCTCATAGTGGCAGTAACCATGGTGACAGTTCACACAGTGACAGTGCCCAATGTAGGAGTGCCCATGGAGACATTGCTCATGGTGACACTGACCACGGTGACATTGCCTATGGTGACAGTGCTCATGGTGACAGAGCCCATGTTGACTCTGACCACAGTGAGAATGCTCACGGTGATAGTGCCAATGGTGACAGCACTCATGTTGACAGCACGCATTGTGCAAGGTGCCATGGTGACAGTGACCATGGTGAGAGATCTCACGGTGATAGCGCTCACGGTAATAGTCCTGATGGTGACAGTGCAAATGGTGACAATACAGAGGGTGACAGTACTCATGGTGAAAATACCCATGCTAGCAGTTCTCATAGTGACAGTGCTCATGGGGGAAGTGCCCATGCTGACAGTGCTCATTGTGGCAGTGCTCATGGTGACAGTACCGATGAGGCCAGTGATTATGGTGATGGTGTTCACAGTGGCTGTGCTCATGGAGATAGTGCTCACGGTGACCGTGCCCATGATGACAGTGCCCAGGGTGACAGTGCTCATGGGGAAAGTGCCAATGATAACATTAACCATGGAGATAGTGCCCCCGGTGACACGGCCCACAGTGACATTGCTCATGGTGATAGTGCCATTGGTGACAGTGCTCATGGTGAAGTTGCCCATCCTGACAATGCTCATGGTGACATTGACCTTCGAGATAGTACCCATGTTGACAGTGCCCATGGTGACCTGCTCATGTTGACAGTGCTCAAAGTGATAGTGCCCATGGTGACATTGCCAAGAGTGACAGTGCCCATGCTGACAGTTCTCATTGTGATAGTGCCCATGGTGACAGTGCACATGGTGATACTTGCAATGGTGACAGTGCTCATGGTGACAGCGCTCATGGTTGCAGTACCCATGGTGACAGTGCTCAAAATGACAGTGACAGTGGTGGCAGTGACCATGGTGACAGTGCCCACGGTGACATTGCCTATAGTGACACTTCTCACAGTGACATTGCCCATGGTGACAGGGCTCATGTTGACGTGCTCATATTGACAGTGCTCACAGCGATAATGTCCATGGTGACATTGCCCATGGTGGAATTGCACACAATGCCATTTCCAACAGTGACAGTGCTCACGCTGAGAGTTGTCATGGTGATAGTGCCCATGGTGACAGTGCACATGGTCATACTGCCAATGGTGACAGTACTCATGGTTGCAGTACCCATGGTGACATTTTGCAAAATGGCATTTCCCATGGTGACATTGCCCATGGTGACATTGCCTATGGTGACACATCTCACGGTGACATTTCCCATGGTGACATTGCTCAAGGTGACACACGACATTGTGCCAGTGCCCATGGTGACAGTGCACATTGTGATACTCGCAATGGTGAGAGTGCTCATGGTGACAGCGCTCATGGTGGCAGTACCCAAGGTGACAGTGCTCACAGTGACAGTGCCCACTGTAGGAGTGCCCATGTTGACAGTGCTCATGGTGACACTGACCATGGTGACATTGCCTATGGTGACAGTGCTCATGGTGACAGTGCCCATGGTGACACTGACCACAGTGAGAATGCTCACAGTGATAGTGCCAATGGTGCCAGCACTCATGTTGACAGCCCACATTGTGCAAGGTGCCATGGTGACAGTGACCATGGTGAGAGATCTCACGGTGATAGCGCTCACGGTAATAGTCCTCATGGTGACAGTGCAAATGGTGACAATACACCGGGTGACAGTACTCATGGTGAAAATACCCATGGTAGCAGTTCTCATAGTGACAGTGCTCATGGGGGATGTGCCCATGCTGACAGTGCTCATTGTGGCAGTGCTCATGGTGACAGTACCGATGAGGCCAGTGATTATGGTGATGGTGTTCACAGTGGCTGTGCTCATGGAGATAGTGCTCACGGTGACTGTGCCCATGATGACAGTGCCCACGGTGACAGTGCTCACGGGGAAAGTGCCAATGATAACATTAACCATGGTGATAGTGCCCCCGGTGACACGGCCCACAGTGACATTGCTCATGGTGATAGTGCCATTGGTGACAGTGCTCACGGTGAAGTTGCCCATCCTGACAATGCTCATGGTGACATTGACCTTCGAGATAGTACCCATGTTGACAGTACCCATGGTGACGTGCTCATGTTGACAGTGCTCAAAGTGATAGTGCCCATGGTGATATTGCCAAGAGTGACAGTGCCCATGCTGACAGTTCTCATTGTGATAGTGCCCATGGTGACAGTGCCCATGGTGACAGGGCTCATGTGGACGTGCTCATATTGACAGTGCTCACAGCGATAATGTCCATGGTGACATTGCCCATGGTGGAAATGCACACAATGCCATTTCCAACAGTGACAGTGCTCACGCTGAGAGTTGTCATGGTGATAGTGCCCATGGTGACAGTGCACATGGTGATACGTGCAATGGTGACAGTGCTCATGGTTACAGCGCTCATGGTTGCAGTACCCATGGTGACAGTGATCAAAATGACAGTGACAGTGGTGGCAGTGACCATGGTGACAGTGCCCACGGTGACATTGTCTATAGTGACACTTCTCACAGTGACATTGCCCATGGTGACAGGGCTCATGTTGACGTGCTCATATTGACAGTGCTCACAGCGATAATGTCCATGGTGACATTGCCCATGGTGGAATTGCACACAATGCCATTTCCAACAGTGACAGTGCTCACGCTGAGAGTTGTCATGGTGATAGTGCCCATGGTGACAGTGCACATGGTCATACTGCCAATGGTTAAATTACTCATGGTGACAGTACTCATGATGGCAGTACCCATGGTGACAGTGCTCAAAATGGCAGTTCCCATGGTGACATTGCCCATGGTGACATTGCCTATGGTGACACTTCTCACGGTGACATTTCCCATGGTGACATGGCTCATGGTGACACACCACATTGTGCCAGTGCCCATGGTGACAGTGTTCACAGTGAAAGTGCTCATGGTAATACTGTTTACTTTGAGAGTGCCCAAGGTGAAAATAGACATGGTGACATTACTCATTGAGAAATTGCCCATGGTTACAATTCTCATAGCAACAGTTATGGTGACAGTGCTCATGGTGGCACTGCCCTGGGTGACAGTGCTCGTGGTGTCAGTGCTCATGGTGACAGTGCTCATGATGAGAGTGCCTATGTTGTTAATTCCCATGGTGACACTTCTCACAGTGACACTGACAATGGTTACAGGTCACATGTTGGCCGTGCCCTTGGTGACAGTGCCCATGCAGACAGTACTTATGGTGACAGTGTTATCGGTGATAGTGCCCATGGTGAGAGTGCACATGGTGGTAGTGCACATGGTGGCACTGAAAAATGGTGACAGGGCTCCTGGTGACAGTGCTCACGGTAAAAACCCATGCTGACAGTACTCACAGAGACACTGCTCATATTGGCAGTAACCATGGTGACAGTTCGCACAGTGACAGTGCCCAATGTAGGAGTGCCCATGGAGATATTGCTCATGGTGACACTGACCACGGTGACATTGCCTATGGTGACAGTGCTCATGGTGACAGAGCCTATGTTGAATCTGACCACAGTGAGAATGCTCATGGTGATAGTGCCAATGGTGACAGCACTCATGTTGACAGCACGCATTGTGCAAGGTGCCATGGTGACAGTGACCATGGTGAGAGATCTCACGGTGATAGCACTCACGGTAATAGTCCTGATGGTGACAGTGCAAATGGTGACAATACAGAGGGTGACAGTACTCATGGTGAAAATACCCATGCTAGCAGTTCTCATAGTGACAGTGCTCATGGGGGAAGTGCCCATGCTGACAGTGCTCATTGTGGCAGTGCTCATGGTGACAGTACCGATGAGGCCAGTGATTATGGTGATGGTGTTCACAGTGGCTGTGCTCATGGAGATAGTGCTCACGGTGACCGTGCCCATGATGACAGTGCCCAGGGTGACAGTGCTCACGGGGAAAGTGCCAATGATAACATTAACCATGGTGATAGTGCCCCCGGTGAAACGGCCCACAGTGACATTGCTCATGGTGATAGTGCCATTGGTGACAGTGCTCACGGTGAAGTTGCCCATCCTGACAATGCTCATGGTGACATTGTCCTTCGAGATAGTACCCATGTTGACAGTGCCCATGGTGACGTGCTCATGTTGACAGTGCTCAAAGTGATAGTGCCCATGGTGACATTGCCAAGAGTGACAGTGCCCACGCTGACCGTTCTCATTGTGATAGTGCCCATGGTGACAGTGCACATGGTGATACTTGCAATGGTGACAGTGCTCATGGTGACAGCGCTCATGGTTGCAGTACCCATGGTGACAGTGCTCAAAATGACAGTGACAGTGGTGGCAGTGACCATGGTGACAGTGCCCACAGTGACATTGCCTATAGTGACACTTCTCACAGTGACATTGCCCATGGTGACAGGGCTCATGTTGACGTGCTCATATTGACAGTGCTCACAGCGATAATGTCCATGGTGACATTGCCCATGGTGGAATTGCACACAATGCCATTTCCAACAGTGACAGTGCTCACGCTGAGAGTTGTCATGGTGATAGTGCCCATGGTGACAGTGCACATGGTCATACTGCCAATGGTTAAATTACTCATGGTGACAGTACTCATGGTGGCAGTACCCATGGTGACAGTGCTCAAAATGGCAGTTCCCATGGTGACATTGCCCATGGTGACATTGCCTATGGTGACACTTCTCACGGTGACATTTCCCATGGTGACATGTCTCATGGTGACACACCACATTGTGCCAGTGCCCATGGTGACAGTGTTCACAGTGAAAGTGCTCATGGTAATACTGTTTACTTTGAGAGTGCCCAAGGTGAAAATACACATGGTGACATTACTCATTGAGAAATTGCCCATGGTTACAATTCTCATAGCAACAGTTATGGTGACAGTGCTCATGGTGGCACTGCCCTGGGTGACAGTGCTCGTGGTGTCAGTGCTCATGGTGACAGTGCTCATGATGAGAGTGCCTATGTTGTTAATTCCCATGGTGACACTTCTCACAGTGACACTGACAATGGTTACAGGTCACATGTTGGCCGTGCCCTTGGTGACAGTGCCCATGCAGACAGTACTTATGGTGACAGTGTTATCGGTGATAGTGCCCATGGTGAGAGTGCCCATGGTGGTAGTGCACATGGTGGCACTGAAAAATGGTGACAGGGCTCATGGTGACAGTGCTCACGGTAAAAACCCATGCTGACAGTACTCACAGAGACACTGCTCATAGTGGCAGTAACCATGGTGACAGTTCGCACAGTGACAGTGCCCACTGTAGGAGTGCCCATGGAGACATTGCTCATGGTGACACTGACCACGGTGACATTGCCTATGGTGACAGTGCTCATGGTGACAGAGTCCATGTTGACTCTGACCACAGTGAGAATGCTCACGGTGATAGTGCCAATGGTGACAGCACTCATGTTGACAGCACGCATTGTGCAAGGTGCCATGGTGACAGTGACCATGGTGAGAGATCTCACGGTGATAGCGCTCACGGTAATAGTCCTGATGGTGACAGTGCAAATGGTGACAATACAGAGGGTGACAGTACTCATGGTGAAAATACCCATGCTAGCAGTTCTCATAGTGACAGTGCTCATGGGGGAAGTACCCATGCTGACAGTGCTCATTGTGGCAGTGCTCATGGTGACAGTACCGATGAGGCCAGTGATTATGGTGATGGTGTTCACAGTGGCTGTGCTCATGGAGATAGTGCTCACGGTGACCGTGCCCATGATGACAGTGCCCAGGGTGACAGTGCTCATGGGGAAAGTGCCAATGATAACATTAACCATGGAGATAGTGCCCCCGGTGACACGGCCCACAGTGACATTGCTCATGGTGATAGTGCCATTGGTGACAGTGCTCATGGTGAAGTTGCCCATCCTGACAATGCTCATGGTGACATTGACCTTCGAGATAGTACCCATGTTGACTGTGCCCATGGTGACGTGCTCATGTTGACAGTGCTCAAAGTGATAGTGCCCATGGTGACATTGCCAAGAGTGACAGTGCCCATGCTGACAGTTCTCATTGTGATAGTGCCCATGGTGACAGTGCCCATGGTGACAGGGCTCATGTTGACGTGCTCATATTGACAGTGCTCACAGCGATAATGTCCATGGTGACATTGCCCATGGTGGAATTGCACACAATGCCATTTCCAACAGTGACAGTGCTCACGCTGAGAGTTGTCATGGTGATAGTGCCCATGGTGACAGTGCACATGGTGATACGTGCAATGGTGACAGTGCTCATGGTTACAGCGCTCATGGTTGCAGTACCCATGGTGACAGTGATCAAAATGACAGTGACAGTGGTGGCAGTGACCATGGTGACAGTGCCCACGGTGACATTGTCTATAGTGACACTTCTCACAGTGACATTGCCCATGGTGACAGGGCTCATGTTGACGTGCTCATATTGACAGTGCTCACAGCGATAATGTCCATGGTGACATTGCCCATGGTGGAATTGCACACAATGCCATTTCCAACAGTGACAGTGCTCACGCTGAGAGTTGTCATGGTGATAGTGCCCATGGTGACAGTGCACATGGTCATACTGCCAATGGTTAAATTACTCATGGTGACAGTACTCATGATGGCAGTACCCATGGTGACAGTGCTCAAAATGGCAGTTCCCATGGTGACATTGCCCATGGTGACATTGCCTATGGTGACACTTCTCACGGTGACATTTCCCATGGTGACATGGCTCATGGTGACACACCACATTGTGCCAGTGCCCATGGTGACAGTGTTCACAGTGAAAGTGCTCATGGTAATACTGTTTACTTTGAGAGTGCCCAAGGTGAAAATAGACATGGTGACATTACTCATTGAGAAATTGCCCATGGTTACAATTCTCATAGCAACAGTTATGGTGACAGTGCTCATGGTGGCACTGCCCTGGGTGACAGTGCTCGTGGTGTCAGTGCTCATGGTGACAGTGCTCATGATGAGAGTGCCTATGTTGTTAATTCCCATGGTGACACTTCTCACAGTGACACTGACAATGGTTACAGGTCACATGTTGGCCGTGCCCTTGGTGACAGTGCCCATGCAGACAGTACTTATGGTGACAGTGTTATCGGTGATAGTGCCCATGGTGAGAGTGCACATGGTGGTAGTGCACATGGTGGCACTGAAAAATGGTGACAGGGCTCCTGGTGACAGTGCTCACGGTAAAAACCCATGCTGACAGTACTCACAGAGACACTGCTCATATTGGCAGTAACCATGGTGACAGTTCGCACAGTGACAGTGCCCAATGTAGGAGTGCCCATGGAGATATTGCTCATGGTGACACTGACCACGGTGACATTGCCTATGGTGACAGTGCTCATGGTGACAGAGCCTATGTTGAATCTGACCACAGTGAGAATGCTCATGGTGATAGTGCCAATGGTGACAGCACTCATGTTGACAGCACGCATTGTGCAAGGTGCCATGGTGACAGTGACCATGGTGAGAGATCTCACGGTGATAGCACTCACGGTAATAGTCCTGATGGTGACAGTGCAAATGGTGACAATACAGAGGGTGACAGTACTCATGGTGAAAATACCCATGCTAGCAGTTCTCATAGTGACAGTGCTCATGGGGGAAGTGCCCATGCTGACAGTGCTCATTGTGGCAGTGCTCATGGTGACAGTACCGATGAGGCCAGTGATTATGGTGATGGTGTTCACAGTGGCTGTGCTCATGGAGATAGTGCTCACGGTGACCGTGCCCATGATGACAGTGCCCAGGGTGACAGTGCTCACGGGGAAAGTGCCAATGATAACATTAACCATGGTGATAGTGCCCCCGGTGAAACGGCCCACAGTGACATTGCTCATGGTGATAGTGCCATTGGTGACAGTGCTCACGGTGAAGTTGCCCATCCTGACAATGCTCATGGTGACATTGTCCTTCGAGATAGTACCCATGTTGACAGTGCCCATGGTGACGTGCTCATGTTGACAGTGCTCAAAGTGATAGTGCCCATGGTGACATTGCCAAGAGTGACAGTGCCCACGCTGACCGTTCTCATTGTGATAGTGCCCATGGTGACAGTGCACATGGTGATACTTGCAATGGTGACAGTGCTCATGGTGACAGCGCTCATGGTTGCAGTACCCATGGTGACAGTGCTCAAAATGACAGTGACAGTGGTGGCAGTGACCATGGTGACAGTGCCCACAGTGACATTGCCTATAGTGACACTTCTCACAGTGACATTGCCCATGGTGACAGGGCTCATGTTGACGTGCTCATATTGACAGTGCTCACAGCGATAATGTCCATGGTGACATTGCCCATGGTGGAATTGCACACAATGCCATTTCCAACAGTGACAGTGCTCACGCTGAGAGTTGTCATGGTGATAGTGCCCATGGTGACAGTGCACATGGTCATACTGCCAATGGTTAAATTACTCATGGTGACAGTACTCATGGTGGCAGTACCCATGGTGACAGTGCTCAAAATGGCAGTTCCCATGGTGACATTGCCCATGGTGACATTGCCTATGGTGACACTTCTCACGGTGACATTTCCCATGGTGACATGTCTCATGGTGACACACCACATTGTGCCAGTGCCCATGGTGACAGTGTTCACAGTGAAAGTGCTCATGGTAATACTGTTTACTTTGAGAGTGCCCAAGGTGAAAATACACATGGTGACATTACTCATTGAGAAATTGCCCATGGTTACAATTCTCATAGCAACAGTTATGGTGACAGTGCTCATGGTGGCACTGCCCTGGGTGACAGTGCTCGTGGTGTCAGTGCTCATGGTGACAGTGCTCATGATGAGAGTGCCTATGTTGTTAATTCCCATGGTGACACTTCTCACAGTGACACTGACAATGGTTACAGGTCACATGTTGGCCGTGCCCTTGGTGACAGTGCCCATGCAGACAGTACTTATGGTGACAGTGTTATCGGTGATAGTGCCCATGGTGAGAGTGCCCATGGTGGTAGTGCACATGGTGGCACTGAAAAATGGTGACAGGGCTCATGGTGACAGTGCTCACGGTAAAAACCCATGCTGACAGTACTCACAGAGACACTGCTCATAGTGGCAGTAACCATGGTGACAGTTCGCACAGTGACAGTGCCCACTGTAGGAGTGCCCATGGAGACATTGCTCATGGTGACACTGACCACGGTGACATTGCCTATGGTGACAGTGCTCATGGTGACAGAGTCCATGTTGACTCTGACCACAGTGAGAATGCTCACGGTGATAGTGCCAATGGTGACAGCACTCATGTTGACAGCACGCATTGTGCAAGGTGCCATGGTGACAGTGACCATGGTGAGAGATCTCACGGTGATAGCGCTCACGGTAATAGTCCTGATGGTGACAGTGCAAATGGTGACAATACAGAGGGTGACAGTACTCATGGTGAAAATACCCATGCTAGCAGTTCTCATAGTGACAGTGCTCATGGGGGAAGTACCCATGCTGACAGTGCTCATTGTGGCAGTGCTCATGGTGACAGTACCGATGAGGCCAGTGATTATGGTGATGGTGTTCACAGTGGCTGTGCTCATGGAGATAGTGCTCACGGTGACCGTGCCCATGATGACAGTGCCCAGGGTGACAGTGCTCATGGGGAAAGTGCCAATGATAACATTAACCATGGAGATAGTGCCCCCGGTGACACGGCCCACAGTGACATTGCTCATGGTGATAGTGCCATTGGTGACAGTGCTCATGGTGAAGTTGCCCATCCTGACAATGCTCATGGTGACATTGACCTTCGAGATAGTACCCATGTTGACTGTGCCCATGGTGACGTGCTCATGTTGACAGTGCTCAAAGTGATAGTGCCCATGGTGACATTGCCAAGAGTGACAGTGCCCATGCTGACAGTTCTCATTGTGATAGTGCCCATGGTGACAGTGCACATGGTGATACTTGCAATGGTGACAGTGCTCATGGTGACAGCGCTCATGGTTGCAGTACCCATGGTGACATTGCTCAAAATGACAGTGACAGTGGTGGCAGTGACCATGGTGACAGTGCCCATGGTGACATTGCCTATAGTGACACTTCTCACAGTGACATTGCCCATGGTGACAGGGCTCATGTTGACGTGCTCATATTGACAGTGCTCACAGCGATAATGTCCATGGTGACATTGCCCATGGTGGAATTGCACACAATGCCATTTCCAACAGTGACAGTGCTCACGCTGAGAGTTGTCATGGTGATAGTGCCCATGGTGACAGTGCACATTGTCATACTGCCAATGGTGACAGTACTCATGGTTGCAGTACCCATGGTGACATTTTGCAAAATGGCATTTCCCATGGTGACATTGCCCATGGTGACATTGCCTATGGTGACACATCTCACGGTGACATTTCCCATGGTGACATTGCTCAAGGTGACACACGACATTGTGCCAGTGCCCATGGTGACAGTGCACATTGTGATACTCGCAATGGTGAGAGTGCTCATGGTGACAGCGCTCATGGTGGCAGTACCCAAGGTGACAGTGCTCACAGTGACAGTGCCCACTGTAGGAGTGCCCATGTTGACAGTGCTCATGGTGACACTGACCATGGTGACATTGCCTATGGTGACAGTGCTCATGGTGACAGTGCCCATGGTGACACTGACCACAGTGAGAATGCTCACAGTGATAGTGCCAATGGTGCCAGCACTCATGTTGACAGCCCACATTGTGCAAGGTGCCATGGTGACAGTGACCATGGTGAGAGATCTCACGGTGATAGCGCTCACGGTAATAGTCCTCATGGTGACAGTGCAAATGGTGACAATACACCGGGTGACAGTACTCATGGTGAAAATACCCATGGTAGCAGTTCTCATAGTGACAGTGCTCATGGGGGATGTGCCCATGCTGGCAGTGCTCATGGTGACAGTACCGATGAGGCCAGTGATTATGGTGATGGTGTTCACAGTGGCTGTGCTCATGGAGATAGTGCTCACGGTGACTGTGCCCATGATGACAGTGCCCACGGTGACAGTGCTCACGGGGAAAGTGCCAATGATAAAATTAACCATGGTGATAGTGCCCCCGGTGACACGGCCCACAGTGACATTGCTCATGGTGATAGTGCCATTGTTGACAGTGCTCACGGTGAAGTTGCCCATCCTGACAATGCTCATGGTGACATTGACCTTCGAGATAGTACCCATGTTGACAGTGCCCATGGTGACGTGCTCATGTTGACAGTGCTCAAAGTGATAGTGCACATGGTGACATTTCCAAGAGTGACAGTGCCCACGCTGACCGTTCTCATAGTGATAGTGCCCATGGTGACAGTGCACATGGTGATACTTGCAATGGTGACAGTGCTCATGGTGACAGCGCTCATGGATGCAGTACCCATGGTGACAGTGCTCAAAATGACAGTGACAGTGGTGGCAGTGACCATGGTGACAGTGCCCACGGTGACATTGCCTATAGTGACACTTCTCACAGTGACATTGCCCATGGTGACAGGGCTCATGTTGACGTGCTCATATTGACAGTGCTCACAGCGATAATGTCCATGGTGACATTGCCCATGGTGGAATTGCACACAATGCCATTTCCAACAGTGACAGTGCTCACGCTGAGAGTTGTCATGGTGATAGTGCCCATGGTGACAGTGCACATGGTCATACTGCCAATGGTTAAATTACTCATGGTGACAGTACTCATGATGGCAGTACCCATGGTGACAGTGCTCAAAATGGCAGTTCCCATGGTGACATTGCCCATGGTGACATTGCCTATGGTGACACTTCTCACGGTGACATTTCCCATGGTGACATGGCTCATGGTGACACACCACATTGTGCCAGTGCCCATGGTGACAGTGTTCACAGTGAAAGTGCTCATGGTAATACTGTTTACTTTGAGAGTGCCCAAGGTGAAAATACACATGGTGACATTACTCATTGAGAAATTGCCCATGGTTACAATTCTCATAGCAACAGTTATGGTGACAGTGCTCATGGTGGCACTGCCCTGGGTGACAGTGCTCGTGGTGTCAGTGCTCATGGTGACAGTGCTCATGATGAGAGTGCCTATGTTGTTAATTCCCATGGTGACACTTCTCACAGTGACACTGACAATGGTTACAGGTCACATGTTGGCCGTGCCCTTGGTGACAGTGCCCATGCAGACAGAACTTATGGTGACAGTGTTATCGGTGATAGTGACCATGTTGAGAGTGCCCATGGTGGTAGTGCACATGGTGGCACTGAAAAATGTTGACAGGGCTCCTGGTGACAGTGCTCACGGTAAAAACCCATGCTGACAGTACTCACAGAGACACTGCTCATAGTGGCAGTAACCATGGTGACAGTTCACACAGTGACAGTGCCCAATGTAGGAGTGCCCATGGAGACATTGCTCATGGTGACACTGACCACGGTGACATTGCCTATGGTGACAGTGCTCATGGTGACAGAGCCCATGTTGACTCTGACCACAGTGAGAATGCTCACAGTGATAGTGCCAATGGTGCCAGCACTCATGTTGACAGCCCACATTGTGCAAGGTGCCATGGTGACAGTGACCATGGTGAGAGATCTCACGGTGATAGCGCTCACGGTAATAGTCCTCATGGTGACAGTGCAAATGGTGACAATACACCGGGTGACAGTACTCATGGTGAAAATACCCATGGTAGCAGTTCTCATAGTGACAGTGCTCATGGGGGATGTGCCCATGCTGACAGTGCTCATTGTGGCAGTGCTCATGGTGACAGTACCGATGAGGCCAGTGATTATGGTGATGGTGTTCACAGTGGCTGTGCTCATGGAGATAGTGCTCACGGTGACTGTGCCCATGATGACAGTGCCCACGGTGACAGTGCTCACGGGGAAAGTGCCAATGATAACATTAACCATGGTGATAGTGCCCCCGGTGACACGGCCCACAGTGACATTGCTCATGGTGATAGTGCCATTGGTGACAGTGCTCACGGTGAAGTTGCCCATCCTGACAATGCTCATGGTGACATTGACCTTCGAGATAGTACCCATGTTGACAGTACCCATGGTGACGTGCTCATGTTGACAGTGCTCAAAGTGATAGTGCCCATGGTGATATTGCCAAGAGTGACAGTGCCCATGCTGACAGTTCTCATTGTGATAGTGCCCATGGTGACAGTGCACATGGTGATACTTGCAATGGTGACAGTGCTCCTGGTGACAGCGCTCATGGTTGCAGTACCCATGGTGACAGTGCTCAAAATGACAGTGACAGTGGTGGCAGTGACCATGGTGACAGTGCCCACGGTGACATTGCCTATAGTGACACTTCTCACAGTGACATTGCCCATGGAGACAGGGCTCATGTTGACGTGCTCATATTGACAGTGCTCACAGCGATAATGTCCATGGTGACATTGCCCATGGTGGAATTGCACACAATGCCATTTCCAACAGTGACAGTGCTCACGCTGAGAGTTGTCATGGTGATAGTGCCCATGGTGACAGTGCACATGGTGATACGTGCAATGGTGACAGTGCTCATGGTTACAGCGCTCATGGTTGCAGTACCCATGGTGACAGTGATCAAAATGACAGTGACAGTGGTGGCAGTGACCATGGTGACAGTGCCCACGGTGACATTGCCTATAGTGACACTTCTCACAGTGACATTGCCCATGGTGACAGGGCTCATGTTGACGTGCTCATATTGACAGTGCTCACAGCGATAATGTCCATGGTGACATTGCCCATGGTGGAATTGCACACAATGCCATTTCCAACAGTGACAGTGCTCACGCTGAGAGTTGTCATGGTGATAGTGCCCATGGTGACAGTGCACATGGTCATACTGCCAATGGTTAAATTACTCATGGTGACAGTACTCATGATGGCAGTACCCATGGTGACAGTGCTCAAAATGGCAGTTCCCATGGTGACATTGCCCATGGTGACATTGCCTATGGTGACACTTCTCACGGTGACATTTCCCATGGTGACATGGCTCATGGTGACACACCACATTGTGCCAGTGCCCATGGTGACAGTGTTCACAGTGAAAGTGCTCATGGTAATACTGTTTACTTTGAGAGTGCCCAAGGTGAAAATACACATGGTGACATTACTCATTGAGAAATTGCCCATGGTTACAATTCTCATAGCAACAGTTATGGTGACAGTGCTCATGGTGGCACTGCCCTGGGTGACAGTGCTCGTGGTGTCAGTGCTCATGGTGACAGTGCTCATGATGAGAGTGCCTATGTTGTTAATTCCCATGGTGACACTTCTCACAGTGACACTGACAATGGTTACAGGTCACATGTTGGCCGTGCCCTTGGTGACAGTGCCCATGCAGACAGTACTTATGGTGACAGTGTTATCGGTGATAGTGCCCATGGTGAGAGTGCACATGGTGGTAGTGCACATGGTGGCACTGAAAAATGGTGACAGGGCTCATGGTGACAGTGCTCACGGTAAAAACCCATGCTGACAGTACTCACAGAGACACTGCTCATAGTGGCAGTAACCATGGTGACAGTTCGCACAGTGACAGTGCCCACTGTAGGAGTGCCCATGGAGACATTGCTCATGGTGACACTGACCACGGTGACATTGCCTATGGTGACAGTGCTCATGGTGACAGAGCCCATGTTGACTCTGACCACAGTGAGAATGCTCACGGTGATAGTGCCAATGGTGACAGCACTCATGTTGACAGCACGCATTGTGCAAGGTGCCATGGTGACAGTGACCATGGTGAGAGATCTCACGGTGATAGCGCTCACGGTAATAGTCCTGATGGTGACAGTGCAAATGGTGACAATACAGAGGGTGACAGTACTCATGGTGAAAATACCCATGCTAGCAGTTCTCATAGTGACAGTGCTCATGGGGGAAGTGCCCATGCTGACAGTGCTCATTGTGGCAGTGCTCATGGTGACAGTACCGATGAGGCCAGTGATTATGGTGATGGTGTTCACAGTGGCTGTGCTCATGGAGATAGTGCTCACGGTGACCGTGCCCATGATGACAGTGCCCAGGGTGACAGTGCTCATGGGGAAAGTGCCAATGATAACATTAACCATGGAGATAGTGCCCCCGGTGACACGGCCCACAGTGACATTGCTCATGGTGATAGTGCCATTGGTGACAGTGCTCATGGTGAAGTTGCCCATCCTGACAATGCTCATGGTGACATTGACCTTCGAGATACTACCCATGTTGACAGTGCCCATGGTGACGTGCTCATGTTGACAGTGCTCAAAGTGATAGTGCCCATGGTGACATTGCCAATAGTGACAGTGCCCATGCTGACAGTTCTCATTGTGATAGTGCCCATGGTGACAGTGCACATGGTGATACTTGCAATGGTGACAGTGCTCATGGTGACAGCGCTCATGGTTGCAGTACCCATGGTGACAGTGCTCAAAATGACAGTGACAGTGGTGGCAGTGACCATGGTGACAGTGCCCACGGTGACATTGCCTATAGTGACACTTCTCACAGTGACATTGCCCATGGAGACAGGGCTCATGTTGACGTGCTCATATTGACAGTGCTCACAGCGATAATGTCCATGGTGACATTGCCCATGGTGGAATTGCACACAATGCCATTTCCAACAGTGACAGTGCTCACGCTGAGAGTTGTCATGGTGATAGTGCCCATGGTGACAGTGCACATGGTCATACTGCCAATGGTGACAGTACTCATGGTTGCAGTACCCATGGTGACATTTTGCAAAATGGCATTTCCCATGGTGACATTGCCCATGGTGACATTGCCTATGTTGACACATCTCACGGTGACATTTCCCATGGTGACATTGCTCAAGGTGACACACGACATTGTGCCAGTGCCCATGGTGACAGTGCACATTGTGATACTCGCAATGGTGAGAGTGCTCATGGTGACAGCGCTCATGGTGGCAGTACCCAAGGTGACAGTGCTCACAGTGACAGTGCCCACTGTAGGAGTGCCCATGTTGACAGTGCTCATGGTGACACTGACCATGGTGACATTGCCTATGGTGACAGTGCTCATGGTGACAGTGCCCATGGTGACACTGACCACAGTGAGAATGCTCACAGTGATAGTGCCAATGGTGCCAGCACTCATGTTGACAGCCCACATTGTGCAAGGTGCCATGGTGACAGTGACCATGGTGAGAGATCTCACGGTGATAGCGCTCACGGTAATAGTCCTCATGGTGACAGTGCAAATGGTGACAATACACCGGGTGACAGTACTCATGGTGAAAATACCCATGGTAGCAGTTCTCATAGTGACAGTGCTCATGGGGGATGTGCCCATGCTGACAGTGCTCATTGTGGCAGTGCTCATGGTGACAGTACCGATGAGGCCAGTGATTATGGTGATGGTGTTCACAGTGGCTGTGCTCATGGAGATAGTGCTCACGGTGACTGTGCCCATGATGACAGTGCCCACGGTGACAGTGCTCACGGGGAAAGTGCCAATGATAACATTAACCATGGTGATAGTGCCCCCGGTGACACGGCCCACAGTGACATTGCCCATGGTGATAGTGCCATTGTTGACAGTGCTCACGGTGAAGTTGCCCATCCTGACAATGCTCATGGTGACATTGACCTTCGAGATAGTACCCATGTTGACAGTGCCCATGGTGACGTGCTCATGTTGACAGTGCTCAAAGTGATAGTGCCCATGGTGTCATTTCCAAGAGTGACAGTGCCCACGCTGACCGTTCTCATTGTGATAGTGCCCATGGTGACAGTGCACATGGTGATACTTGCAATGGTGACAGTGCTCATGGTGACAGCTCTCATGGTTGCAGTACCCATGGTGACAGTGCTCAAAATGACAGTGACAGTGGTGGCAGTGACCATGGTGACAGTGCCCACGGTGACATTGCCTATAGTGACACTTCTCACAGTGACATTGCCCATGGTGACAGGGCTCATGTTGACGTGCTCATATTGACAGTGCTCACAGCGATAATGTCCATGGTGACATTGCCCATGGTGGAATTGCACACAATGCCATTTCCAACAGTGACAGTGCTCACGCTGAGAGTTGTCATGGTGATAGTGCCCATGGTGACAGTGCACATGGTCATACTGCCAATGGTTAAATTACTCATGGTGACAGCACTCATGATGGCAGTACCCATGGTGACAGTGCTCAAAATGGCAGTTCCCATGGTGACATTGCCCATGGTGACATTGCCTATGGTGACACTTCTCACGGTGACATTTCCCATGGTGACATGGCTCATGGTGACACACCACATTGTGCCAGTGCCCATGGTGACAGTGTTCACAGTGAAAGTGCTCATGGTAATACTGTTTACTTTGAGAGTGCCCAAGGTGAAAATACACATGGTGACATTACTCATTGAGAAATTGCCCATGGTTACAATTCTCATAGCAACAGTTATGGTGACAGTGCTCATGGTGGCACTGCCCTGGGTGACAGTGCTCGTGGTGTCAGTGCTCATGGTGACAGTGCTCATGATGAGAGTGCCTATGTTGTTAATTCCCATGGTGACACTTCTCACAGTGACACTGACAATGGTTACAGGTCACATGTTGGCCGTGCCCTTGGTGACAGTGCCCATGCAGACAGTACTTATGGTGACAGTGTTATCGGTGATAGTGCCCATGGTGAGAGTGCACATGGTGGTAGTGCACATGGTGGCACTGAAAAATGGTGACAGGGCTCATGGTGACAGTGCTCACGGTAAAAACCCATGCTGACAGTACTCACAGAGACACTGCTCATAGTGGCAGTAACCATGGTGACAGTTCGCACAGTGACAGTGCCCACTGTAGGAGTGCCCATGGAGACATTGCTCATGGTGACACTGACCACGATGACATTGCCTATGGTGACAGTGCTCATGGTGACAGAGCCCATGTTGACTCTGACCACAGTGAGAATGCTCACGGTGATAGTGCCAATGGTGACAGCACTCATGTTGACAGCACGCATTGTGCAAGGTGCCATGGTGACAGTGACCATGGTGAGAGATCTCACGGTGATAGCGCTCACGGTAATAGTCCTGATGGTGACAGTGCAAATGGTGACAATACAGAGGGTGACAGTGCTCATGGTGAAGTTGCCCATCCTGACAATGCTCATGGTGACATTGCCCTTCGAGATCGTACCCATGTTGACAGTGCCCATGCTGACGTGCTCATGTTGACAGTGCTCAAAGTGATAGTGCCCATGGTGACATTGCCAAGAGTGACAGTGCCCATGCTGACAGTTCTCATTGTGATAGTGCCCATGGTGACAGTGCCCATGGTGATATTTGCAATGGTGACAGTGCTCATGGTGACAGCGCTCATGGTTGCAGTACCCATGGTGACAGTGCTCAAAATGACAGTGACAGTGGTGGCAGTGACCATGGTGACAGTGCCCACGGTGACATTGCCTATAGTGACACTTCTCACAGTGACATTGCCCATGGTGACAGGGCTCATGTTGATGTGCTCATATTGACAGTGCTCACAGCGATAATGTCCATGGTGACATTGCCCATGGTGGAATTGCACACAATGCCATTTCCAACAGTGACAGTGCTCACGCTGAGAGTTGTCATGGTGATAGTGCCCATGGTGACAGTGCACATGGTCATACTGCCAATGGTTAAATTACTCATGGTGACAGTACTCATGGTGGCATTACACATGGTGACAGTGCTCAAAATGGCAGTTCCCATGGTGACATTGCCCATGGTGACATTGCCTATGGTGACACTTCTCACGGTGACATTTCCCATGGTGACATGGCTCATGGTGACACACCACATTGTGCCAGTGCCCATGGTGACAGTGTTCACAGTGAAAGTGCTCATGGTAATACTGTTTACTTTGAGAGTGCCCAAGATGAAAATACACATGGTGACATTACTCATTGAGAAATTGCCCATGGTTACAATTCTCATAGCAACAGTTATGGTGACAGTGCTCATGGTGGCACTGCCCTGGGTGACAGTGCTCGTGGTGTCAGTGCTCATGGTGACAGTGCTCATGATGAGAGTGCCTATGTTGTTAATTCCCATGGTGACACTTCTCACAGTGACACTGACAATGGTTACAGGTCACATGTTGGCCGTGCCCTTGGTGACAGTGCCCATGCAGACAGTACTTATGGTGACAGTGTTATCGGTGATAGTGCCCATGGTGAGAGTGCACATGGTGGTAGTGCACATGGTGGCACTGAAAAATGGTGACAGGGCTCATGGTGACAGTGCTCACGGTAAAAACCCATGCTGACAGTACTCACAGAGACACTGCTCATAGTGGCAGTAACCATGGTGACAGTTCGCACAGTGACAGTGCCCACTGTAGGAGTGCCCATGGAGACATTGCTCATGGTGACACTGACCACGGTGACATTGCCTATGGTGACAGTGCTCATGGTGACAGAGCCCATGTTGACTCTGACCACAGTGAGAATGCTCACGGTGATAGTGCCAATGGTGACAGCACTCATGTTGACAGCACGCATTGTGCAAGGTGCCATGGTGACAGTGACCATGGTGAGAGATCTCACGGTGATAGTGCTCACGGTAATAGTCCTGATGGTGACAGTGCAAATGGTGACAATACAGAGGGTGACAGTACTCATGGTGAAAATACCCATGCTAGCAGTTCTCATAGTGACAGTGCTCATGGGGGAAGTGCCCATGCTGACAGTGCTCATTGTGGCAGTGCTCATGGTGACAGTACCGATGAGGCCAGTGATTATGGTGATGGTGTTCACAGTGGCTGTGCTCATGGAAATAGTGCTCACTGTGACCGTGCCCATGATGACAGTGCCCAGGGTGACAGTGCTCACGGGGAAAGTGCCAATGATAACATTAACCATGGTGATAGTGCCCCCGGTGACACGGCCCACAGTGACATTGCTCATGGTGATAGTGCCATTGGTGACAGTGCTCATGGTGAAGTTGCCCATCCTGACAATGCTCATGGTGACATTGCCCTTCGAGATAGTACCCATGTTGACAGTGCCCATGGTGATGTGCTCATGTTGACATTGCTCAAAGTGATAGTGCCCATGGTGACATTGCCAAGAGTGACAGTGCCCACGCTGACCATTCTCATTGTGATAGTGCCCATGGTGACAGTGCACATGGTGATACTTGCAATGGTGACAGTGCTCATGGTGACAGCGCTCATGGTTGCAGTACCCATGGTGACAGTGCTCAAAATGACAGTGACAGTGGTGGCAGTGACCATGGTGACAGTGCCCACGGTGACATTGCCTATAGTGACACTTCTCACAGTGACATTGCCCATGGTGACAGGGCTCATGTTGACGTGCTCATATTGACAGTGCTCACAGCGATAATGTCCATGGTGACATTGCCCATGGTGGAATTGCACACAATGCCATTTCCAACAGTGACAGTGCTCACGCTGAGAGTTGTCATGGTGATAGTGCCCATGGTGACAGTGCACATGGTCATACTGCCAATGGTTAAATTACTCATGGTGACAGTACTCATGGTTGCAGTACCCATTGTGACAGTGCTCAAAATGGCAGTTTCCATGGTGACATTGCCCATGGTGACATTGCCTATGGTGACACTTCTCACGGTGACATTTCCCATGGTGACATGGCTCATGGTGACACACCACATTGTGCCAGTGCCCATGGTGACAGTGTTCACAGTGGAAGTGCTCATGGTAATACTGTTTACTTTGAGAGTGCCCAAGGTGAAAATACACATGGTGACATTACTCATTGAGAAATTGCCCATGGTTACAATTCTCATAGCAACAGTTATGGTGACAGTGCTCATGGTGGCACTGCCCTGGCTGACAGTGCTTGTGGTGTCAGTGCTCATGGTGACAGTGCTCATGATGAGAGTGCCTATGTTGTTAATTCCCATGGTGACACTTCTCACAGTGACACTGACAATGGTTACAGGTCACATGTTGGCCGAGCCCTTGGTGACAGTGCCCATGCAGACAGTACTTATGGTGACAGTGTTATCGGTGATAGTGCCCATGGTGAGAGTGCACATGGTGGTAGTGCACATGGTGGCACTGAAAAATGGTGACAGGGCTCATGGTGACAGTGCTCACGGTAAAAACCCATGCTGACAGTACTCACAGAGACACTGCTCATAGTGGCAGTAACCATGGTGACAGTTCGCACAGTGACAGTGCCCACTGTAGGAGTGCCCATGGAGACATTGCTCATGGTGACACTGACCACGGTGACATTGCCTATGGTGACAGTGCTCATGGTGACAGAGCCCATGTTGACTCTGACCACAGTGAGAATGCTCACGGTGATAGTGCCAATGGTGACAGCACTCATGTTGACAGCACGCATTGTGCAAGGTGCCATGGTGACAGAGACCATGGTGAGAGATCTCACGGTGATAGCGCTCACGGTAATAGTCCTGATGGTGACAGTGCAAATGGTGACAATACAGAGGGTGACAGTACTCATGGTGAAAATACCCATGCTAGCAGTTCTCATAGTGACAGTGCTCATGGGGCAAGTGCCCATGCTGACAGTGCTCATTGTGGCAGTGCTCATGGTGACAGTACCGATGAGGCCAGTGATTATGGTGATGGTGTTCCCAGTGGCTGTGCTCATGGAGATAGTGCTCACGGTGACCGTGCCCATGATGACAGTGCCCAGGGTGACAGTGCTCACGGGGAAAGTGCCAATGAGAACATTAACCATGGTGATAGTGCCCCTGGTGACACGGCCCACAGTGACATTGCTCATGGTGATAGTGCCATTGGTGACAGTGCTCATGGTGAAATTGCCCTTCCTGTCAATGCTCATGGTGACATTGCCCTTCGAGATAGTACCCATGTGGACAGTGCCCATGGTGACGTGCTCATGTTGACAGTGCTCACAGTGATAGTGCCCATGGTGACATTGCCCATGGTGGAAGTGCCCACGGTGCCCTTGCCAACAATGACAGTGCCCACGCTGACAGTTCTCATTGTGATAGTGCCCATGGTGACAGTACACATGGTGATAATCGCAATGGTGACAGTGCTCATGATGACAGTGCTCATGGTTGCAATACCCATGGTGACATTCCTCAAGATGACAGTGACAGTGGTGGCAGTGACCATGGTGACAGTGCCCACGGTGACATCGCCTATAGTGACACTTCTCACGGTGACATTGCCAATGGTGACAGGGCTCATGTTGACGTGCTTATATTGACAGTGCTCACAGTGATAGTGCCCATGGTGACATTGCCCATGGTGGAATTGCACACAATGTCAGTTCCCACAGTGACAGTGCTCACGCTGAGAGTTGTCATGGTGATAGTGCCCATGGTGACAGTGCACATGGTCATACTGCCAATGGTGACAGTACTCATGGTTGCAATACCCATGGTGACAGTGTGCAAAATGGCATTTCCCATGGTGACATTGCTCAAGGTGACACACGACATTGTGCCAGTGCCCATGGTGACAGTGCACATTGTGATACTCGCAATGGTGACAGTGCTCATGGTGACAGCGCTCATGGTGGCAGTCCCCAAGGTGACAGTGCTCACAGTGACAGTGCCCACTGTATGAGTGCCCATGTTGACAGTGCTCATGGTGACACTGACCATGGTGACATTGCCTATGGTGACAGTGCTCATATGACAGTGCCCATGGTGACACTGACCACAGTGAGAATGCTCACAGTGATAGTGCCAATTGTGACAGCACTCATGTTGACAGCCCCCATTGTGCAAGGTGCCATGGTCACAGTGACCATGGTGAGAGATCTCACGGTGATAGTGCTCACGGTAATAGTCCTCATGGTGACAGTGCAAATGGTGACAATACAGAGGGTGACAGTACTCATGGTGAAAATACCCTTGGTAGCAGTTCTCATAGTGACAGTGCTCATGGGGGATGTGCCCATGCCGACAGTGCTCATTGTGGCAGTGCTAATGGTGACAGTACCGATGAGGCCAGTGATTATGGTGATGGTGTTCACAGTGGCTGTGCTCATGGAGATAGTGCTCACGGTGACCGTGCCCATGATGACAGTGCCCAGGGTGACAGTGCTCACGGGGAAAGTGCCAATGATAACATTAACCATGGTGATAGTGCCCCTGGTGACACGGCCCACAGTGACATTGCTCATGGTGATAGTGCCATTGGTGACAGTGCTCACGGTGAAGTTGCCCATCCTGACAATGCTCATGGTGACATTGACCTTCGAGATAGTACCCATGTTGACAGTGCCCATGGTGACGTGCTCATGTTGACATTGCTCAAAGTGATAGTGCCCATGGTGACATTGCCAAGAGTGACAGTGCCCAAGCTGACCGTTCTCATTGTGATAGTGCCCATGGTGACAGTGCACATGGTGATACTTGCAATGGTGACAGTGCTCATGGTGACAGCGCTCATGGTTGCAGTACCCATGGTGACAGTGCTCAAAATGACAGTGACAGTGGTGGCAGTGACCATGGTGACAGTGCCCACGGTGACATTGCCTATAGTGACACTTCTCACAGTGACATTGCCCATGGTGACAGGGCTCATGTTGACGTGCTCATATTGACAGTGCTCACAGCGATAATGTCCATGGTGACATTGCCCATGTTGGAATTGCACACAATGCCATTTCCAACAGTGACAGTGCTCACGCTGAGAGTTGTCATGGTGATAGTGCCCATGGTGACAGTGCACATGGTCATACTGCCAATGGTTAAATTACTCATGGTGACAGTACTCATGGTGGCAGTACCCATGGTGACAGTGCTCAAAATGGCTGTTCCCATGGTGACATTGCCCATGGTGACATTGCCTATGGTGACACTTCTCACAGTGACATTACCCATGGTGACATGGCTCATGGTGACAGAGCACATTGGGCCAGTGCCAATGGTGACAGTGTTCACAGTGAAAGTGCTCATGGTAATACTGTTTACTTTGAGAGTGCCCAAGGTGAAAATACACATGGTGACATTACTCATTGAGAAATTGCCCATGGTTACAATTCTCATAGCAACAGTTATGGTGACAGTGCTCATGGTGGCACTGCCCTGGGTGACAGTGCTCGTGGTGTCAGTGCTCATGGTGACAGTGCTCATGATGAGAGTGCCTATGTTGTTAATTCCCATGGTGACACTTCTCACAGTGACACTGACAATGGTTACAGGTCACATGTTGGCCGTGCCCTTGGTGACAGTGCCCATGCAGACAGTACTTATGGTGACAGTGTTATCGGTGATAGTGCCCATGGTGAGAGTGCCCATGGTGGTAGTGCACATGGTGGCACTGAAAAATGGTGACAGGGCTCATGGTGACAGTGCTCACGGTAAAAACCCATGCTGACAGTACTCACAGAGACACTGCTCATAGTGGCAGTAACCATGGTGACAGTTCGCACAGTGACAGGGCCCACTGTAGGAGTGCTCATGGAGACATTGCTCATGGTGACACTGACCACGGTGACATTGCCTATGGTGACAGTGCTCATGGTGACAGAGCCCATGTTGACTCTGACCACAGTGAGAATGCTCACGGTGATAGTGCCAATGGTGACAGCACTCATGTTGACAGCACGCATTGTGCAAGGTGCCATGGTGACAGTGACCATGGTGAGAGATCTCACGGTGATAGCGCTGATGGTAATAGTCCTGATGGTGACAGTGCAAATGGTGACAATACAGAGGGTGACAGTACTCATGGTGAAAATACCCATGCTAGCAGTTCTCATAGTGACAGTGCTCATGGGGGAAGTGCCCATGCTGACAGTGCTCATTGTGGCAGTGCTCATGGTGACAGTACCGATGAGGTCAGTGATTATGGTGATGGTGTTCACAGTGGCTGTGCTCATGGAGATAGTGCTCACGGTGACCGTGCCCATGATGACAGTGCCCAGGGTGACAGTGCTCATGGGGAAAGTGCCAATGATAACATTAACCATGGAGATAGTGCCCCCGGTGACACGGCCCACAGTGACATTGCTCATGGTGATAGTGCCATTGGTGACAGTGCTCATGGTGAATTTGCCCATCCTGACAATGCTCATGTTGACATTGACCTTCGAGATAGTACCCACGTTGACAGTGCCCATGCTGACGTGCTCATGTTGACAGTGCTCACAGTGATAGTGCCCATGGTGACATTGCCAAGAGTGACAGTGCCCATGCTGACAGTTCTCATTGTGATAGTGCCCATTGTGACAGTGCACATGGTGATACTTGCAATGGTGACAGTGCTCATGGTGACAGCGCTCATGGTTGCAGTACCCATGGTGACAGTGCTCAAAATGACAGTGACAGTGGTGGCAGCGACCATGGTGACAGTGCCCACGGTGACATTGCCTATAGTGACACTTCTCACAGTGACATTGCCCATGGTGACAGGGCTCATGTTGACGTGCTCATATTGACAGTGCTCACAGCGATAATGTCCATGGTGACATTGCCCATGGTGGAATTGCACACAATGCCATTTCCAACAGTGACAGTGCTCACGCTGAGAGTTGTCATGGTGATAGTGCCCATGGTGACAGTGCACATGGTCATACTGCCAATGGTTAAATTACTCATGGTGACAGTACTCATGGTTGCAGTACCCATGGTGACAGTGCTCAAAATGGCAGTTCCCATGGTGACATTGCCCATGGTGACATTGCCTATGGTGACACTTCTCACGGTGACATTTCCCATGGTGACATGGCTCATGGTGACACACCACATTGTGCCAGTGCCCATGGTGACAGTGTTCACAGTGGAAGTGCTCATGGTAATACTGTTTACTTTGAGAGTGCCCAAGGTGAAAATACACATGGTATCATTACTCATTGAGAAATTGCCCATGGTTACAATTCTCATAGCAACAGTTATGGTGACAGTGCTCATGGTGGCACTGCCCTGGGTGACAGTGCTCGTGGTGTCAGTGCTCATGGTGACAGTGCTCATGATGAGAGTGCCTATGTTGTTAATTCCCATGGTGACACTTCTCACAGTGACACTGACAATGGTTACAGGTCACATGTTGGCCGTGCCCTTGGTGACAGTGCCCATGCAGACAGTACTTATGGTGACAGTGTTATCGGTGATAGTGCCCATGGTGAGAGTGCACATGGTGGTAGTGCACATGGTGGCACTGAAAAATGGTGACAGGGCTCATGGTGACAGTGCTCACGGTAAAAACCCATGCTGACAGTACTCACAGAGACACTGCTCATAGTGGCAGTAACCATGGTGACAGTTCGCACAGTGACAGTGCCCACTGTAGGAGTGCCCATGGAGACATTGCTCATGGTGACACTGACCACGGTGACATTGCCTATGGTGACAGTGCTCATGGTGACAGAGCCCATGTTGACTCTGACCACAGTGAGAATGCTCACGGTGATAGTGCCAATGGTGACAGCACTCATGTTGACAGCACGCATTGTGCAAGGTGCCATGGTGACAGTGACCATGGTGAGAGATCTCACGGTGATAGCGCTCACGGTAATAGTCCTGATGGTGACAGTGCAAATGGTGACAATACAGAGGGTGACAGTACTCATGGTGAAAATACCCATGCTAGCAGTTCTCATAGTGACAGTGCTCATGGGGGAAGTGCCCATGCTGACAGTGCTCATTGTGGCAGTGCTCATGGTGACAGTACCGATGAGGCCAGTGATTATGGTGATGGTGTTCACAGTGGCTGTGCTCATGGAGATAGTGCTCACGGTGACCGTGCCCATGATGACAGTGCCCAGGGTGACAGTGCTCACGGGGAAAGTGCCAATGATAACATTAACCATGGTGATAGTGCCCCCGGTGACACGGCCCACAGTGACATTGCTCATGGTGATAGTGCCATTGGTGACAGTGCTCATGGTGAAGTTGCCCATCCTGACAATGCTCATGGTGACATTGCCCTTCGAGATAGTACCCATGTTGACAGTGCCCATGGTGACGTGCTCATGTTGACAGTGCTCAAAGTGATAGTGCCCATGGTGACATTGCCAAGAGTGACAGTGCCCATGCTGACAGTTCTCATTGTGATAGTGCCCATGGTGACAGTGCACATGGTGATACTTGCAATGGTGACAGTGCTCATGGTGACAGCGCTCATGGTTGCAGTACCCATGGTGACAGTGCTCAAAATGACAGTGACAGTGGTGGCAGTGACCATGGTGACAGTGCCCACGGTGACATTGCCTATAGTGACACTTCTCACAGTGACATTGCCCATGGTGACAGGGCTCATGTTGACGTGCTCATATTGACAGTGCTCACAGCGATAATGTCCATGGTGACATTGCCCATGGTGGAATTGCACACAATGCCATTTCCAACAGTGACAGTGCTCACGCTGAGAGTTGTCATGGTGATAGTGCCCATGGTGACAGTGCACATGGTCATACTGCCAATGGTAAAATTACTCATGGTGACAGTACTCATGGTTGCAGTACCCATGGTGACAGTGCTCAAAATGGCAGTTCCCATGGTGACATTGCCCATGGTGACATTGCCTATGGTGACACTTCTCACGGTGACATTTCCCATGGTGACATGGCTCATGGTGACACACCACATTGTGCCAGTGCCCATGGTGACAGTGTTCACAGTGGAAGTGCTCATGGTAATACTGTTTACTTTGAGAGTGCCCAAGGTGAAAATACACATGGTATCATTACTCATTGAGAAATTGCCCATGGTTACAATTCTCATAGCAACAGTTATGGTGACAGTGCTCATGGTGGCACTGCCCTGGGTGACAGTGCTCGTGGTGTCAGTGCTCATGGTGACAGTGCTCATGATGAGAGTGCCTATGTTGTTAATTCCCATGGTGACACTTCTCACAGTGACACTGACAATGGTTACAGGTCACATGTTGGCCGTGCCCTTGGTGACAGTGCCCATGCAGACAGTACTTATGGTGACAGTGTTATCGGTGATAGTGCCCATGGTGAGAGTGCACATGGTGGTAGTGCACATGGTGGCACTGAAAAATGGTGACAGGGCTCATGGTGACAGTGCTCACGGTAAAAACCCATGCTGACAGTACTCACAGAGACACTGCTCATAGTGGCAGTAACCATGGTGACAGTTCGCACAGTGACAGTGCCCACTGTAGGAGTGCCCATGGAGACATTGCTCATGGTGACACTGACCACGGTGACATTGCCTATGGTGACAGTGCTCATGGTGACAGAGCCCATGTTGACTCTGACCACAGTGAGAATGCTCACGGTGATAGTGCCAATGGTGACAGCACTCATGTTGACAGCACGCATTGTGCAAGGTGCCATGGTGACAGTGACCATGGTGAGAGATCTCACGGTGATAGCACTCACGGTAATAGTCCTGATGGTGACAGTGCAAATGGTGACAATACAGAGGGTGACAGTACTCATGGTGAAAATACCCATGCTAGCAGTTCTCATAGTGACAGTGCTCATGGGGGAAGTGCCCATGCTGACAGTGCTCATTGTGGCAGTGCTCATGGTGACAGTACCGATGAGGCCAGTGATTATGGTGATGGTGTTCACAGTGGCTGTGCTCATGGAGATAGTGCTCACGGTGACCGTGCCCATGATGACAGTGCCCAGGGTGACAGTGCTCACGGGGAAAGTGCCAATGATAACATTAACCATGGTGATAGTGCCCCCGGTGACACGGCCCACAGTGACATTGCTCATGGTGATAGTGCCATTGGTGACAGTGCTCATGGTGAAGTTGCCCATCCTGACAATGCTCATGGTGACATTGCCCTTCGAGATAGTACCCATGTTGACAGTGCCCATGCTGACGTGCTCATGTTGACAGTGCTCAAAGTGATAGTGCCCATGGTGACATTGCCAAGAGTGACAGTGCCCATGCTGACAGTTCTCATTGTGATAGTGCCCATGGTGACAGTGCACATGGTGATACTTGCAATGGTGACAGTGCTCATGGTGACAGCGCTCATGGTTGCAGTACCCATGGTGACAGTGCTCAAAATGACAGTGACAGTGGTGGCAGTGACCATGGTGACAGTGCCCACGGTGACATTGCCTATAGTGACACTTCTCACAGTGACATTGCCCATGGTGACAGGGCTCATGTTGACGTGCTCATATTGACAGTGCTCACAGCGATAATGTCCATGGTGACATTGCCCATGGTGGAATTGCACACAATGCCATTTCCAACAGTGACAGTGCTCACGCTGAGAGTTGTCATGGTGATAGTGCCCATGGTGACAGTGCACATGGTCATACTGCCAATGGTTAAATTACTCATGGTGACAGTACTCATGGTGGCAATACCCATGGTGACAGTGCTCAAAATGGCAGTTCCCATGGTGACATTGGCCATGGTGACATTGCCTATGGTGACACTTCTCACGGTGACATTTCCCATGGTGACATGGCTCATGGTGACACACCACATTGTGCCAGTGCCCATGGTGACAGTGTTCACAGTGAAAGTGCTCATGGTAATACTGTTTACTTTGAGAGTGCCCAAGGTGAAAATACACATGGTGACATTACTCATTGAGAAATTGCCCATGGTTACAATTCTCATAGCAACAGTTATGGTGACAGTGCTCATGGTGGCACTGCCCTGGGTGACAGTGCTCGTGTTGTCAGTGCTCATGGTGACAGTGCTCATGATGAGAGTGCCTATGTTGTTAATTCCCATGGTGACACTTCTCACAGTGACACTGACAATGGTTACAGGTCACATGTTGGCCGTGCCCTTGGTGACAGTGCCCATGCAGACAGTACTTATGGTGACAGTGTTATCGGTGATAGTGCCCATGGTGAGAGTGCACATGGTGGTAGTGCACATGGTGGCACTGAAAAATGGTGACAGGGCTCATGGTGACAGTGCTCACGGTAAAAACCCATGCTGACAGTACTCACAGAGACACTGCTCATAGTGGCAGTAACCATGGTGACAGTTCGCACAGTGACAGTGCCCACTGTAGGAGTGCCCATGGAGACATTGCTCATGGTGACACTGACCACGGTGACATTGCCTATGGTGACAGTGCTCATGGTGACAGAGTCCATGTTGACTCTGACAACAGTGAGAATGCTCACGGTGATAGTGCCAATGGTGACAGCACTCATGTTGACAGCACGCATTGTGCAAGGTGCCATGGTGACAGTGACCATGGTGAGAGATCTCACGGTGATAGCGCTCACGGTAATAGTCCTGATGGTGACAGTGCAAATGGTGACAATACAGAGGGTGACAGTACTCATGGTGAAAATACCCATGCTAGCAGTTCTCATAGTGACAGTGCTCATGGGGGAAGTGCCCATGCTGACAGTGCTCATTGTGGCAGTGCTCATGGTGACAGTACCGATGAGGCCAGTGATTATGGTGATGGTGTTCACAGTGGCTGTGCTCATGGAGATAGTGCTCACGGTGACCGTGCCCATGATGACAGTGCCCAGGGTGACAGTGCTCACGGGGAAAGTGCCAATGATAACATTAACCATGGTGATAGTGCCCCCGGTGACACGGCCCACAGTGACATTGCTCATGGTGATAGTGCCATTGGTGACAGTGCTCATGGTGAAGTTGCCCATCCTGACAATGCTCATGGTGACATTGCCCTTCGAGATAGTACCCATGTTGACAGTGCCCATGGTGATGTGCTCATGTTGACAGTGCTCAAAGTGATAGTGCCCATGGTGACATTGCCAAGAGTGACAGTGCCCACGCTGACCGTTCTCATTGTGATAGTGCCCATGGTGACAGTGCACATGGTGATACTTGCAATGGTGACAGTGCTCATGGTGACAGCGCTCATGGTTGCAGTACCCATGGTGACAGTGCTCAAAATGACAGTGACAGTGGTGGCAGTGACCATGGTGACAGTGCCCACGGTGACATTGCCTATAGTGACACTTCTCACAGTGACATTGCCCATGGTGACAGGGCTCATGTTGACGTGCTCATATTGACAGTGCTCACAGCGATAATGTCCATGGTGACATTGCCCATGGTGGAATTGCACACAATGCCATTTCCAACAGTGACAGTGCTCACGCTGAGAGTTGTCATGGTGATAGTGCCCATGGTGACAGTGCCCATGGTCATACTGCCAATGGTTAAATTACTCATGGTGACTGTACTCATGGTTGCAGTACCCATGGTGACAGTGCTCAAAATGGCAGTTTCCATGGTGACATTGCCCATGGTGACATTGCCTATGGTGACACTTCTCACGGTGACATTTCCCATGGTGACATGGCTCATGGTGACACACCACATTGTGCCAGTGCCCATGGTGACAGTGTTCACAGTGAAAGTGCTCATGGTAATACTGTTTACTTTGAGAGTGCCCAAGGTGAAAATACACATGGTGACATTACTCATTGAGAAATTGCCCATGGTTACAATTCTCATAGCAACAGTTATGGTGACAGTGCTCATGGTTGCACTGCCCTGGCTGACAGTGCTTGTGGTGTCAGTGCTCATGGTGACAGTGTTCATGATGAGAGTGCCTATGTTGTTAATTCCCATGGTGACACTTCTCACAGTGACACTGACAATGGTTACAGGTCACATGTTGGCCGTGCCCTTGGTGACAGTGCCCATGCAGACAGTACTTATGGTGACAGTGTTATCGGTGATAGTGCCCATGGTGAGATTGCACATGGTGGTAGTGCACATGGTGGCACTGAAAAATGGTGACAGGGCTCATGGTGACAGTGCTCACGGTAAAAACCCATGCTGACAGTACTCACAGAGACACTGCTCATAGTGGCAGTAACCATGGTGACAGTTCGCACAGTGACAGTGCCCACTGTAGGAGTGCCCATGGAGACATTGCTCATGGTGACACTGACCAGGGTGACATTGCCTATGGTGACAGTGCTCATGGTGACAGAGCCCATGTTGACTCTGACCACAGTGAGAATGCTCACGGTGATAGTGCCAATGGTGACAGCACTCATGTTGACAGCACGCATTGTGCAAGGTGCCATGGTGACAGTGACCATGGTGAGAGATCTCACGGTGATAGCGCTCACGGTAATAGTCCTGATGGTGACAGTGCAAATGGTGACAATACAGAGGGTGACAGTACTCATGGTGAAAATACCCATGCTAGCAGTTCTCATAGTGACAGTGCTCATGGGGGAAGTGCCCATGCTGACAGTGCTCATTGTGGCAGTGCTCATGGTGACAGTACCGATGAGGCCAGTGATTATGGTGATGGTGTTCACAGTGGCTGTGCTCATGGAGATAGTGCTCACGGTGACCGTGCCCATGATGACAGTGCCCAGGGTGACAGTGCTCACGGGGAAAGTGCCAATGATAACATTAACCATGGTGATAGTGCCCCCGGTGACACAGCCCACAGTGACATTGCTCATGGTGATAGTGCCATTGGTGACAGTGCTCATGGTGAAGTTGCCCATCCTGACAATGCTCATGGTGACATTGCCCTTCGAGATAGTACCCATGTTGACAGTGCCCATGCTGACGTGCTCATGTTGACAGTGCTCAAAGTGATAGTGCCCATGGTGACATTGCCCATGGTGGAAGTGCCCATGGTGACATTGCCAAGAGTGACAGTGCCCATGCTGACAGTTCTCATTGTGATAGTGCCCATGGTGACAGTACACATGGTGATAATCGCAATGGTGACAGTGCTCATGGTGACAGTGCTCATGGTTGCAATACCCATGGTGACATTGCTCAAGATGACAGTGACAGTGGTGGCAGTGACCATGGTGACAGTGCCCACGGTGACATCGCCTATAGTGACACTTCTCACGGTGACATTGCCAATGGTGACAGGGCTCATGTTGACGTGCTTATATTGACAGTGCTCACAGTGATAGTGCCCATGGTGACATTGCCCATGCTGGAATTGCACACAATGCCAGTTCCCACAGTGACAGTGCTCACGCTGAGAGTTGTCATGGTGATAGTGCCCATGGTGACAGTGCACATGGTCATAATGCCAATGGTGACAGTACTCATGGTTGCAGTACCCATGGTGACAGTGTGCAAAATGGCATTTCCCATGGTGACATTGCTCAAGGTGACACACGACATTGTGCCAGTGCCCATGGTGACAGTGCACATTGTGATACTCGCAATGGTGACAGTGCTCATGGTGACAGCACTCATGGTGGCAGTCCCCAAGGTGACAGTGCTCACAGTGACAGTGCCCACTGTATGAGTGCCCAAGTTGACAGTGCTCATGGTGACACTGACCATGGTGACATTGCCTATGGTGACAGTGCTCATATGACAGTGCCCATGGTGACACTGACCACAGTGAGAATGCTCACAGTGATAGTGCCAATGGTGCCAGCACTCATGTTGAGAGCCCCCATTGTGCAAGGTGCCATGGTGACAGTGACCATGGTGAGAGATCTCACGGTGATAGCGCTCACGGTAATAGTCCTCATGGTGACAGTGCAAATGGTGACAATACAGAGGGTGACAGTACACATGGTGAAAATACCCATGGTAGCAGTTCTCATAGTGACAGTGCTCATGGGGGATGTGCCCATGCCGACAGTGCTCATTGTGGCAGTGCTCATGGTGACAGTACCGATGAGGCCAGTGATTATGGTGATGGTGTTCACAGTGGCTGTGCTCATGGAGATAGTGCTCACGGTGACCGTGCCCATGATGACAGTGCCCAGGGTGACAGTGTTCATGGGGAAAGTGCCAATGATAACATTAACCATGGAGATAGTGCCCCCGGTGACACGGCCCACAGTGACATTGCTCATGGTGATAGTGCCATTGGTGACAGTGCTCATGGTGAAGTTGCCCATCCTGACAATGCTCATGGTGACATTGACCTTCGAGATAGTACCCATGTTGACAGTGCCCATGGTGACGTGCTCATGTTGACAGTGCTCAAAGTGATAGTGCCCATGGTGACATTGCCAAGAGTGACAGTGCCCATGCTGACAGTTCTCATTGTGATAGTGCCCATGGTGACAGTGCACATGGTGATACTTGCAATGGTGACAGTGCTCATGGTGACAGCGCTCATGGTTGCAGTACCCATGGTGACAGTGCTCAAAATGACAGTGACAGTGGTGGCAGTGACCATGGTGACAGTGCCCACGGTGACATTGCCTATAGTGACACTTCTCACAGTGACATTGCCCATGGTGACAGGGCTCATGTTGACGTGCTCATATTGACAGTGCTCACAGCGATAATGTCCATGGTGACATTGCCCATGGTGGAATTGCACACAATGCCATTTCCAACAGTGACAGTGCTCACGCTGAGAGTTGTCATGGTGATAGTGCCCATGGTGACAGTGCACATGGTCATACTGCCAATGGTTAAATTACTCATGGTGACAGTACTCATGGTGGCAGTCCCCAAGTTGACAGTGCTCACAGTGACAGTGCCCACTGTATGAGTGCCCATGTTGACAGTGCTCATGGTGACACTGACCATGGTGACATTGCCTATGTTGACAGTGCTCATATGACAGTGCCCATGGTGACACTGACCACAGTGAGAATGCTCACAGTGATAGTGCCAATGGTGCCAGCACTCATGTTGACAGCCCCCATTGTGCAAGGTGCCATGGTGACTGTGACCATGGTGAGAGATCTCACGGTGATAGCGCTCACGGTAATAGTCCTCATGGTGACAGTGCAAATGGTGACAATACAGAGGGTAACAGTACTCATGGTGAAAATACCCATGCTAGCAGTTCTCATAGTGACAGTGCTCATGGGGGAAGTGCCCATGCTGACAGTGCTCATTGTGGCAGTGCTCATGGTGACAGTACCGATGAGGCCAGTGATTATGGTGATGGTGTTCACAGTGGCTGTGCTCATGGAGATAGTGCTCACGGTGACCGTGCCCATGATGACAGTGCCCACGGTGACAGTGCTCACGGGGAAAATGCCAATGATAACATTAACCATGGTGATAGTGCCCCTGGTGACACAGCCCACAGTGACATTGCTCATGGTGATAGTGCCATTGGTGACAGTGCTCACGGTGAAGTTGCCCATCCTGACAATGCTCATGGTGACATTGACCTTCGAGATAGTACCCATGTTGACAGTGCCCATGGTGACGTGCTCATGTTGACATTGCTCAAAGTGATAGTGCCCATGGTGACATTGCCAAGAGTGACAGTGCCCACGCTGACCGTTCTCATTGTTATAGTGCCCATGGTGACAGTGCACATGGTGATACTTGCAATGGTGACAGTGCTCATGGTGACAGCGATCATGGTTGCAGTACCCATGGTGACAGTGCTCAAAATGACAGTGACAGTGGTGGCAGTGACCATGGTGACAGTGCCCACGGTGACATTGCCTATAGTGACACTTCTCACAGTGACATTGCCCATGGTGACAGGGCTCATGTTGACGTGCTCATATTGACAGTGCTCACAGCGATAATATCCATGGTGACATTGCCCATGGTGGAATTGCACACAATGCCATTTCCAACAGTGACAGTGCTCACGCTGAGAGTTGTCATGGTGATAGTGCCCATGGTGACAGTGCACATGGTCATACTGCCAATGGTTAAATTACTCATGGTGACAGTACTCATGGTGGCAGTACCCATGGTGACAGTGCTCAAAATGGCAGTTCCCATGGTGACATTGCCCATGGTGACATTGCCTATGGTGACACTTCTCACGGTGACATTTCCCATGGTGACATGGCTCATGGTGACACACCACATTGTGCCAGTGCCCATGGTGACAGTGTTCACAGTGAAAGTGCTCATGGTAATACTGTTTACTTTGAGAGTGCCCAAGGTGAAAATACACATGGTGACATTACTCATTGAGAAATTGCCCATGGTTACAATTCTCATAGCAACAGTTATGGTGACAGTGCTCATGGTGGCACTGCCCTGGGTGACAGTGCTCGTGGTGTCAGTGCTCATGGTGACAGTGCTCATGATGAGAGTGCCTATGTTGTTAATTCCCATGGTGACACTTCTCACAGTGACACTGACAATGGTTACAGGTCACATGTTGGCCGTGCCCTTGGTGACAGTGCCCATGCAGACAGTACTTATGGTGACAGTGTTATCGGTGATAGTGCCCATGGTGAGAGTGCACATGGTGGTAGTGCACATGGTGGCACTGAAAAATGGTGACAGGGCTCATGGTGACAGTGCTCACGGTAAAAACCCATGCTGACAGTACTCACAGAGACACTGCTCATAGTGGCAGTAACCATGGTGAGAGTTCGCACAGTGACAGTGCCCACTGTAGGAGTGCCCATGGAGACATTGCTCATGGTGACACTGACCACGGTGACATTGCCTATGGTGACAGTGCTCATGGTGACAGAGCCCATGTTGACTCTGACCACAGTGAGAATGCTCACGGTGATAGTGCCAATGGTGACAGCACTCATGTTGACAGCACGCATTGTGCAAGGTGCCATGGTGACAGTGACCATGGTGAGAGATCTCACGGTGATAGCGCTCATGGTAATAGTCCTGATGGTGACAGTGCAAATGGTGACAATACAGAGGGTGACAGTACTCATGGTGAAAATACCCATGCTAGCAGTTCTCATAGTGACAGTGCTCATGGGGGAAGTGCCCATGCTGACAGTGCTCATTGTGGCAGTGCTCATGGTGACAGTACCGATGAGGTCAGTGATTATGGTGATGGTGTTCACAGTGGCTGTGCTCATGGAGATAGTGCTCACGGTGACCGTGCCCATGATGACAGTGCCCAGGGTGACAGTGCTCACGGGGAAAGTGCCAATGATAACATTAACCATGGTGATAGTGCCCCTGGTGACACGGCCCACAGTGACATTGCTCATGGTGATAGTGCCATTGGTGACAGTGCTCATGGTGAAGTTGCCCATCCTGACAATGCTCATGGTGACATTGACCTTCGAGATAGTACCCATGTTGACAGTGCCCATGGTGACGTGCTCATGTAGACAGTGCTCACAGTGATAGTGCCCATGGTGACATTGCCAAGAGTGACAGTGCCCATGCTGACAGTTCTCATTGTGATAGTGCCCATGGTGACAGTGCACATGGTGATACTTGCAATGGTGACAGTGCTCATGGTGACAGCGCTCATGGTTGCAGTACCCATGGTGACAGTGCTCAAAATGACAGTGACAGTGGTGGCAGTGACCATGGTGACAGTGCCCACGGTGACATTGCCTATAGTGACACTTCTCACAGTGACATTGCCCATGGTGACAGGGCTCATGTTGACGTGCTCATATTGACAGTGCTCACAGCGATAATGTCCATGATGACATTGCCCATGGTGGAATTGCACACAATGCCATTTCCAACAGTGACAGTGCTCACGCTGAGAGTTGTCATGGTGATAGTGCCCATGGTGACAGTGCACATGGTCATACTGCCAATGGTTAAATTACTCATGGTGACAGTACTCATGGTTGCAGTACCCATGGTGACAGTGCTCAAAATGGCAGTTCCCATGGTTACATTGCCCATGGTGACATTGCCTATGGTGACACTTCTCACGGTGACATTTCCCATGGTGACATGGCTCATGGTGACACACCACATTGTGCCAGTGCCCATGGTGACAGTGTTCACAGTGAAAGTGCTCATGGTAATACTGTTTACTTTGAGAGTGCCCAAGGTGAAAATACACATGGTGACATTACTCATTGAGAAATTGCCCATGGTTACAATTCTCATAGCAACAGTTATGGTGACAGTGCTCATGGTGGCACTGCCCTGGGTGACAGTGCTCGTGGTGTCAGTGCTCATGGTGACAGTGCTCATGATGAGAGTGCCTATGTTGTTAATTCCCATGGTGACACTTCTCACAGTGACACTAACAATGGTTACAGGTCACATGTTGGCCGTGCCCTTGGTGACAGTGCCCATGCAGACAGTACTTATGGTGACAGTGTTATCGGTGATAGTGCCCATGGTGAGAGTGCACATGGTGGTAGTGCACATGGTGGCACTGAAAAATGGTGACAGGGCTCATGGTGACAGTGCTCACGGTAAAAACCCATGCTGACAGTACTCACAGAGACACTGCTCATAGTGGCAGTAACCATGGTGACAGTTCGCACAGTGACAGTGCCCACTGTAGGAGTGCCCATGGAGACATTGCTCATGGTGACACTGACCACGGTGACATTGCCTATGGTGACAGTGCTCATGGTGACAGAGCCCATGTTGACTCTGACCACAGTGAGAATGCTCACGGTGATAGTGCCAATGGTGACAGCACTCATGTTGACAGCACGCATTGTGCAAGGTGCCATGGTGACAGTGACCATGGTGAGAGATCTCACGGTGATAGCGCTCACGGTAATAGTCCTGATGGTGACAGTGCAAATGGTGACAATACAGAGGGTGACAGTACTCATGGTGAAAATACCCATGCTAGCAGTTCTCATAGTGACAGTGCTCATGGGGGAAGTGCCCATGCTGACAGTGCTCATTGTGGCAGTGCTCATGGTGACAGTACCGATGAGGCCAGTGATTATGGTGATGGTGTTCACAGTGGCTGTGCTCATGGAGATAGTGCTCACGGTGACCGTGCCCATGATGACAGTGCCCAGGGTGACAGTGCTCATGGGGAAAGTGCCAATGATAACATTAACCATGGAGATAGTGCCCCCGGTGACACGGCCCACAGTGACATTGCTCATGGTGATAGTGCCATTGGTGACAGTGCTCATGGTGAAGTTGCCCATCCTGACAATGCTCATGGTGACATTGACCTTCGAGATAGTACCCATGTTGACTGTGCCCATGGTGACGTGCTCATGTTGACAGTGCTCAAAGTGATAGTGCCCATGGTGACATTGCCAAGAGTGACAGTGCCCATGCCGACAGTTCTCATTGTGATAGTGCCCATGGTGACAGTGCACATGGTGATACTTGCAATGGTGACAGTGCTCATGGTGACAGCGCTCATGGTTGCAGTACCCATGGTGACATTGCTCAAAATGACAGTGACAGTGGTGGCAGTGACCATGGTGACAGTGCCCATGGTGACATTGCCTATAGTGACACTTCTCACAGTGACATTGCCCATGGTGACAGGGCTCATGTTGACGTGCTCATATTGACAGTGCTCACAGCGATAATGTCCATGGTGACATTGCCCATGGTGGAATTGCACACAATGCCATTTCCAACAGTGACAGTGCTCACGCTGAGAGTTGTCATGGTGATAGTGCCCATGGTGACAGTGCACATGGTCATACTGCCAATGGTGACAGTACTCATGGTTGCAGTACCCATGGTGACAGTGTGCAAAATGGCATTTCCCATGGTGACATTGCCCATGGTGACATTGCCTATGGTGACACATCTCACGGTGACATTTCCCATGGTGACATTGCTCAAGGTGACACACGACATTGTGCCAGTGCCCATGGTGACAGTGCACATTGTGATACTCATAATGGTGACAGTGCTCATGGTGACAGCGCTCATGGTGGCAGTACCCAAGGTGACAGTGCTCACAGTGACAGTGCCCACTGTATGAGTGCCCATGTTGACAGTGCTCATGGTGACACTGACCATGGTGACATTGCCTATGGTGACAGTGCTCATGGTGACAGTGCCCATGGTGACACTGACCACAGTGAGAATGCTCACAGTGATAGTGCCAATGGTGCCAGCACTCATGTTGACAGCCCACATTGTGCAAGGTGCCATGGTGACAGTGACCATGGTGAGAGATCTCACGGTGATAGCGCTCACGGTAATAGTCCTCATGGTGACAGTGCAAATGGTGACAATACACCGGGTGACAGTACTCATGGTGAAAATACCCATGGTAGCAGTTCTCATAGTGACAGTGCTCATGGGGGATGTGCCCATGCTGACAGTGCTCATTGTGGCAGTGCTCATGGTGACAGTACCGATGAGGCCAGTGATTATGGTGATGGTGTTCACAGTGGCTGTGCTCATGGAGATAGTGCTCACGGTGACTGTGCCCATGATGACAGTGCCCACGGTGACAGTGCTCACGGGGAAAGTGCCAATGATAACATTAACCATGGTGATAGTGCCCCCGGTGACACGGCCCACAGTGACATTGCTCATGGTGATAGTGCCATTGTTGACAGTGCTCACGGTGAAGTTGCCCATCCTGACAATGCTCATGGTGACATTGACCTTCGAGATAGTACCCATGTTGACAGTGCCCATGGTGACGTGCTCATGTTGACAGTGCTCAAAGTGATAGTGCCCATGGTGACATTTCCAAGAGTGACAGTGCCCACGCTGACCGTTCTCATTGTGATAGTGCCCATGGTGACAGTGCACATGGTGATACTTGCAATGGTGACAGTGCTCATGGTGACAGCGCTCATGGTTGCAGTACCCATGGTGACAGTGCTCAAAATGACAGTGACAGTGGTGGCAGTGACCATGGTGACAGTGCCCACGGTGACATTGCCTATAGTGACACTTCTCACAGTGACATTGCCCATGGTGACAGGGCTCATGTTGACGTGCTCATATTGACAGTGCTCACAGCGATAATGTCCATGGTGACATTGCCCATGGTGGAATTGCACACAATGCCATTTCCAACAGTGACAGTGCTCACGCTGAGAGTAGTCATGGTGATAGTGCCCATGGTGACAGTGCACATGGTCATACTGCCAATGGTTAAATTACTCATGGTGACAGTACTCATGATGGCAGTACCCATGGTGACAGTGCTCAAAATGGCAGTTCCCATGGTGACATTGCCCATGGTGACATTGCCTATGGTGACACTTCTCACGGTGACATTTCCCATGGTGACATGGCTCATGGTGACACACCACATTGTGCCAGTGCCCATGGTGACAGTGTTCACAGTGAAAGTGCTCATGGTAATACTGTTTACTTTGAGAGTGCCCAAGGTGAAAATACACATGGTGACATTACTCATTGAGAAATTGCCCATGGTTACAATTCTCATAGCAACAGTTATGGTGACAGTGCTCATGGTGGCACTGCCCTGGGTGACAGTGCTCGTGGTGTCAGTGCTCATGGTGACAGTGCTCATGATGAGAGTGCCTATGTTGTTAATTCCCATGGTGACACTTCTCACAGTGACACTGAAAATGGTTACAGGTCACATGTTGGCCGTGCCCTTGGTGACAGTGCCCATGCAGACAGAACTTATGGTGACAGTGTTATCGGTGATAGTGCCCATGGTGAGAGTGCCCATGGTGGTAGTGCACATGGTGGCACTGAAAAATGGTGACAGGGCTCCTGGTGACAGTGCTCACGGTAAAAACCCATGCTGACAGTACTCACAGAGACACTGCTCATAGTGGCAGTAACCATGGTGACAGTTCACACAGTGACAGTGCCCAATGTAGGAGTGCCCATGGAGACATTGCTCATGGTGACACTGACCACGGTGACATTGCCAATGGTGACAGTGCTCATGGTGACAGAGCCCATGTTGACTCTGACCACAGTGAGAATGCTCACGGTGATAGTGCCAATGGTGACAGCACTCATGTTGACAGCACGCATTGTGCAAGGTGCCATGGTGACAGTGACCATGGTGAGAGATCTCACGGTGATAGCGCTCACGGTAATAGTCCTCATGGTGACAGTGCAAATGGTGACAATACACAGGGTGACAGTACACATGGTGAAAATACCCATGGTAGCAGTTCTCATAGTGACAGTGCTCATGGGGGATGTGCCCATGCTGACAGTGCTCATTGTGGCAGTGCTCATGGTGACAGTACCGATGAGGCCAGTGATTATGGTGATTGTGTTCACAGTGGCTGTGCTCATGGAGATAGTGCTCACGGTGACCGTGCCCATGATGACAGTGCCCAGGGTGACAGTGCTCACGGGGAAAGTGCCAATGATAACATTAACCATGGTGATAGTGCCCCTGGTGACACGGCCCACAGTGACATTGCTCATGGTGATAGTGCCATTGTTGACAGTGCTCACGGTGAAGTTGCCCATCCTGACAATGCTCATGGTGACATTGACCTTCGAGATAGTACCCATGTTGACAGTGCCCATGGTGACGTGCTCATGTTGACAGTGCTCAAAGTGATAGTGCCCATGGTGACATTTCCAAGAGTGACAGTGCCCACGCTGACCGTTCTCATTGTGATAGTGCCCATGGTGACAGTGCACATGGTGATACTTGCAATGGTGACAGTGCTCATGGTGACAGCGCTCATGGTTGCAGTACCCATGGTGACAGTGCTCAAAATGACAGTGACAGTGGTGGCAGTGACCATGGTGACAGTGCCCACGGTGACATTGCCTATAGTGACACTTCTCACAGTGACATTGCCCATGGTGACAGGGCTCATGTTGACGTGCTCATATTGACAGTGCTCACAGCGATAATGTCCATGGTGACATTGCCCATGGTGGAATTGCACACAATGCCATTTCCAACAGTGACAGTGCTCACGCTGAGAGTTGTCATGGTGATAGTGCCCATGGTGACAGTGCACATGGTCATACTGCCAATGGTTAAATTACTCATGGTGACAGTACTCATGGTTGCAGTACCCATGGTGACAGTGCTCAAAATGGCAGTTCCCATGGTGACATTGCCCATGGTGACATTGCCTATGGTGACACTTCTCACGGTGACATTTCCCATGGTGACATGGCTCATGGTGACACACCACATTGTGCCAGGGCCCATGGTGACAGTGTTCACAGCGAAAGTGCTCATGGTAATACTGTTTACTATGAGAGTGCCCAAGGTGAAAATACACATGGTGACATTACTCATTGAGAAATTGCCCATGGTTACAATTCTCATAGCAACAGTTATGGTGACAGTGCTCATGGTGGCACTGCCCTGGGTGACAGTGCTCGTGGTGTCAGTGCTCATGGTGACAGTGCTCATGATGAGAGTGCCTATGTTGTTAATTCCCATGGTGACACTTCTCACAGTGACACTGACAATGGTTACAGGTCACATGTTGGCCGTGCCCTTGGTGACAGTGCCCATGCAGACAGTACTTATGGTGACAGTGTTATCGGTGATAGTGCCCATAGTGAGAGTGCACATGGCGGTAGTGCACATGGTGGCACTGAAAAATGGTGAAAGGGCTCATGGTGACAGTGCTCATGGTAAAAACCCATGCTGACAGTACTCACAGAGACACTGCTCATAGTGGCAGTAACCATGGTGACAGTTCGCACAGTGACAGTGCCCACTGTAGGAGTGCCCATGGAGACATTGCTCATGGTGACACTGACCACGGTGACATTGCCTATGGTGACAGTGCTCATGGTGACAGAGCCCATGTTGACTCTGACCACAGTGAGAATGCTCACGGTGATAGTGCCAATGGTGACAGCACTCATGTTGACAGCACGCATTGTGCAAGGTGCCATGGTGACAGTGACCATGGTGAGAGATCTCACGGTGATAGCACTCACAGTAATAGTCCTAATGGTGACAGTGCAAATGGTGACAATACACAGGGTGACAGTACTCATGGTGAAAATACCCATGCTAGCAGTTCTCATAGTGACAGTGCTCATGGGGGAAGTGCCCATGGTGACAGTGCTCATTGTGGCAGTGCTCATGGTGACAGTACCGATGAGGCCAGTGATTATGGTGATGGTGTTCACAGTGGCTGTGCTCATGGAGATAGTGCTCACGGTGACCGTTCCCATGATGACAGTGCCCAGGGTGACAGTGATCACGGGGAAATTGCCAATGATAACATTAACCATGGTGATATTGCCCCTGGTGACACGGCCCATAGTGACATTGCTCATGGTGATAGTGCCTTTGGTGACAGTGCTCATGGTGAAATTGCCCTTCCTGTCAATGCTCATGGTGACATTGCCCTTCGAGATAGTACCCATGTTGACAGTGCCCATGGTGACTTGCTCATGTTGACAGTGCTCAAAGTGATAGTGCCCATGGTGACATTGCCCATGGTGGAAGTGCCCACGGTGCCCTTGCCAACAGTGACAGTGCCCACGCTGACAGTTCTCATTGTGATAGTGCCCATGGTGACAGTACACATGGTGATAATCGCAATGGTGACAGTGCTCATGGTGACAGTGCTCATGATTGCAATACCCATGGTGACAGTGCTCAAAATGACAGTGACAGTGGTGGCAGTGACCATGGTGAGAGTGCCCACGGTGACATCGCCTATAGTGACACTTCTCACGGTGACATTGCCAATGGTGACAGGGCTCATGTTGACGTGCTTATATTGACAGTGCTCAC
Source organism: Mesoplodon mirus (assembly GCF_964341445.2). Classification (NCBI taxonomy): domain Eukaryota; kingdom Metazoa; phylum Chordata; class Mammalia; order Artiodactyla; family Ziphiidae; genus Mesoplodon; species Mesoplodon mirus. Next base: position 106,477,109 of record NC_138976.1, on the reverse strand, counting down.
AGTGATAGTGCCCATGGTGACATTGCCCATGGTGGAATTGCACACAATGCCAGTTCCCACAGTGACAATGCTCACGCTGAGAGTTGTCATGGTGATAGTGCCCATGGTGACAGTGCACATGGTCATACTGCCAATGGTGACAGTACTCATGGTTGCAGTACCCATGGTGACAGTGTGCAAAATGGCATTTCCCATGGTGACATTGCCCATGGTGACATTGCCTATGGTGACACATCTCATGGTGACATTTCCCATGGTGACATTGCTCAAGGTGACACACGACATTGTGCCAATGCCCATGGTGACAGTGCACATTGTGATACTCGCAATGGTGACAGTGCTCATGGTGACAGCGCTCTTGGTGGCAGTATCCAAGGTGACAGTGCTCACAGTGACAGTGCCCACTGTATGAGTGCCCATGTTGACAGTGCTCATGGTGACACTGACCATGGTGACATTGCCTATGGTGACAGTGCTCATGGTGACAGTGCCCATGGTGACACTGACCACAGTGAGAATGCTCACAGTGATAGTGCCAATGGTGCCAGCACTCATGTTGACAGCCCCCATTGTGCAAGGTGCCATGGTGACAGTGACCATGGTGAGAGATCTCACGGTGATAGCGCTCATGGTAATAGTCCTCATGGTGACAGTGCAAATGGTGACAATACACAGGGTGACAGTACACATGGTGAAAATACCCATGGTAGCAGTTCTCATAGTGACAGTGCTCATGGGGGATATGCCCATGCTGACAGTGCTCATTGTGGCAGTGCTCATGGTGACAGTACCGATGAGGCCAGTGATTATGGTGATGGTGTTCACAGTGGCTGTGCTCATGGAGATAGTGCTCACGGTGACCGTGCCCATGATGACAGTGCCCAGGGTGACAGTGCTCACGGGGAAATTGCCAATGATAACATTAACCATGGTGATAGTGCCCCCGGTGACACGGCCCACAGTGACATTGCTCATGGTGATAGTGCCATTGGTGACAGTGCACATGGTGATACTTGCAATGGTGACAGTGCTCATGGTGACAGCGCTCATGGTTGCAGTACCCATGGTGACAGTGCTCAAAATGACAGTGACAGTGGTGGCAGTGACCATGGTGACAGTGCCCACGGTGACATTGCCTATAGTGACACTTCTCACAGTGACATTGCCCATGGTGACAGGGCTCATGTTGACGTGCTCCTATTGACAGTGCTCACAGCGATAATGTCCATGGTGACATTGCCCATGGTGGAATTGCACACAATGCCATTTCCAACAGTGACAGTGCTCACGCTGAGAGTTGTCATGGTGATAGTGCCCATGGTGACAGTGCACATGGTCATACTGCCAATGGTTAAATTACTCATGGTGACAGTACTCATGGTTGTAGTACCCATGGTGACAGTGCTCAAAATGGCAGTTCCCATGGTGACATTGCCCATGGTGACATTGCCTATGGTGACACTTCTCACGGTGACATTTCCCATGGTGACATGGCTCATGGTGACACACCACATTGTGCCAGTGCCCATGGTGACAGTGTTCACAGTGAAAGTGCTCATGGTAATACTGTTTACTTTGAGAGTGCCCAAGGTGAAAATAGACATGGTGACATTACTCATTGAGAAATTGCCCATGGTTACAATTCTCATAGCAACAGTTATGGTGACAGTGCTCATGGTGGCACTGCCCTGGGTGACAGTGCTCGTGGTGTCAGTGCTCATGGTGACAGTGCTCATGATGAGAGTGCCTATGTTGTTAATTCCCATGGTGACACTTCTCACAGTGACACTGACAATGGTTACAGGTCACATGTTGGCCGTGCCCTTGGTGACAGTGCCCATGCAGACAGTACTTATGGTGACAGTGTTATCGGTGATAGTGCCCATGGTGAGAGTGCACATGGTGGTAGTGCACATGGTGGCACTGAAAAATGGTGACAGGGCTCCTGGTGACAGTGCTCACGGTAAAAACCCATGCTGACAGTACTCACAGAGACACTGCTCATATTGGCAGTAACCATGGTGACAGTTCGCACAGTGACAGTGCCCAATGTAGGAGTGCCCATGGAGATATTGCTCATGGTGACACTGACCACAGTGACATTGCCTATGGTGACAGTGCTCATGGTGACAGAGCCTATGTTGAATCTGACCACAGTGAGAATGCTCATGGTGATAGTGCCAATGGTGACAGCACTCATGTTGACAGCACGCATTGTGCAAGGTGCCATGGTGACAGTGACCATGGTGAGAGATCTCACGGTGATAGCACTCACGGTAATAGTCCTGATGGTGACAGTGCAAATGGTGACAATACAGAGGGTGACAGTACTCATGGTGAAAATACCCATGCTAGCAGTTCTCATAGTGACAGTGCTCATGGGGGAACTGCCCATGCTGACAGTGCTCATTGTGGCAGTGCTCATGGTGACAGTACCGATGAGGCCAGTGATTATGGTGATGGTGTTCACAGTGGCTGTGCTCATGGAGATAGTGCTCACGGTGACCGTGCCCATGATGACAGTGCCCAGGGTGACAGTGCTCACTGGGAAAGTGCCAATGATAACATTAACCATGGTGATAGTGCCCCCGGTGACACGGCCCACAGTGACATTGCTCATGGTGATAGTGCCATTGGTGACAGTGCTCACGGTGAAGTTGCCCATCCTGACAATGCTCATGGTGACATTGACCTTCGAGATAGTACCCATGTTGACAGTGCCCATGGTGACGTGCTCATGTTGACAGTGCTCAAAGTGATAGTGCCCATGGTGACATTGCCAAGAGTGACAGTGCCCACGCTGACCGTTCTCATTGTGATAGTGCCCATGGTGACAGTGCACATGGTGATACTTGCAATGGTGACAGTGCTCATGGTGACAGCGCTCATGGTTGCAGTACCCATGGTGACAGTGCTCAAAATGACAGTGACAGTGGTGGCAGTGACCATGGTGACAGTGCCCACAGTGACATTGCCTATAGTGACACTTCTCACAGTGACATTGCCCATGGTGACAGGGCTCATGTTGACGTGCTCATATTGACAGTGCTCACAGCGATAATGTCCATGGTGACATTGCCCATGGTGGAATTGCACACAATGCCATTTCCAACAGTGACAGTGCTCACGCTGAGAGTTGTCATGGTGATAGTGCCCATGGTGACAGTGCACATGGTCATACTGCCAATGGTTAAATTACTCATGGTGACAGTACTCATGGTGGCAGTACCCATGGTGACAGTGCTCAAAATGGCAGTTCCCATGGTGACATTGCCCATGGTGACATTGCCTATGGTGACACTTCTCACGGTGACATTTCCCATGGTGACATGGCTCATGGTGACACACCACATTGTGCCAGTGCCCATGGTGACAGTGTTCACAGTGAAAGTGCTCATGGTAATACTGTTTACTTTGAGAGTGCCCAAGGTGAAAATACACATGGTGACATTACTCATTGAGAAATTGCCCATGGTTACAATTCTCATAGCAACAGTTATGGTGACAGTGCTCATGGTGGCACTGCCCTGGGTGACAGTGCTCGTGGTGTCAGTGCTCATGGTGACAGTGCTCATGATGAGAGTGCCTATGTTGTTAATTCCCATGGTGACACTTCTCACAGTGACACTGACAATGGTTACAGGTCACATGTTGGCCGTGCCCTTGGTGACAGTGCCCATGCAGACAGTACTTATGGTGACAGTGTTATCGGTGATAGTGCCCATGGTGAGAGTGCCCATGGTGGTAGTGCACATGGTGGCACTGAAAAATGGTGACAGGGCTCATGGTGACAGTGCTCACGGTAAAAACCCATGCTGACAGTACTCACAGAGACACTGCTCATAGTGGCAGTAACCATGGTGACAGTTCGCACAGTGACAGTGCCCACTGTAGGAGTGCCCATGGAGACATTGCTCATGGTGACACTGACCACGGTGACATTGCCTATGGTGACAGTGCTCATGGTGACAGAGTCCATGTTGACTCTGACCACAGTGAGAATGCTCACGGTGATAGTGCCAATGGTGACAGCACTCATGTTGACAGCACGCATTGTGCAAGGTGCCATGGTGACAGTGACCATGGTGAGAGATCTCACGGTGATAGCGCTCACGGTAATAGTCCTGATGGTGACAGTGCAAATGGTGACAATACAGAGGGTGACAGTACTCATGGTGAAAATACCCATGCTAGCAGTTCTCATAGTGACAGTGCTCATGGGGGAAGTACCCATGCTGACAGTGCTCATTGTGGCAGTGCTCATGGTGACAGTACCGATGAGGCCAGTGATTATGGTGATGGTGTTCACAGTGGCTGTGCTCATGGAGATAGTGCTCACGGTGACCGTGCCCATGATGACAGTGCCCAGGGTGACAGTGCTCATGGGGAAAGTGCCAATGATAACATTAACCATGGAGATAGTGCCCCCGGTGACACGGCCCACAGTGACATTGCTCATGGTGATAGTGCCATTGGTGACAGTGCTCATGGTGAAGTTGCCCATCCTGACAATGCTCATGGTGACATTGACCTTCGAGATAGTACCCATGTTGACTGTGCCCATGGTGACGTGCTCATGTTGACAGTGCTCAAAGTGATAGTGCCCATGGTGACATTGCCAAGAGTGACAGTGCCCATGCTGACAGTTCTCATTGTGATAGTGCCCATGGTGACAGTGCACATGGTGATACTTGCAATGGTGACAGTGCTCATGGTGACAGCGCTCATGGTTGCAGTACCCATGGTGACATTGCTCAAAATGACAGTGACAGTGGTGGCAGTGACCATGGTGACAGTGCCCATGGTGACATTGCCTATAGTGACACTTCTCACAGTGACATTGCCCATGGTGACAGGGCTCATGTTGACGTGCTCATATTGACAGTGCTCACAGCGATAATGTCCATGGTGACATTGCCCATGGTGGAATTGCACACAATGCCATTTCCAACAGTGACAGTGCTCACGCTGAGAGTTGTCATGGTGATAGTGCCCATGGTGACAGTGCACATGGTCATACTGCCAATGGTGACAGTACTCATGGTTGCAGTACCCATGGTGACATTTTGCAAAATGGCATTTCCCATGGTGACATTGCCCATGGTGACATTGCCTATGGTGACACATCACACGGTGATATTTCCCATGGTGACATTGCTCAAGGTGACACACGACATTGTGCCAGTGCCCATGGTGACAGTGCACATTGTGATACTCGCAATGGTGAGAGTGCTCATGGTGACAGCGCTCATGGTGGCAGTACCCAAGGTGACAGTGCTCACAGTGACAGTGCCCACTGTAGGAGTGCCCATGTTGACAGTGCTCATGGTGACACTGACCATGGTGACATTGCCTATGGTGACAGTGCTCATGGTGACAGTGCCCATGGTGACACTGACCACAGTGAGAATGCTCACAGTGATAGTGCCAATGGTGCCAGCACTCATGTTGACAGCCCACATTGTGCAAGGTGCCATGGTGACAGTGACCATGGTGAGAGATCTCACGGTGATAGCGCTCACGGTAATAGTCCTCATGGTGACAGTGCAAATGGTGACAATACACCGGGTGACAGTACTCATGGTGAAAATACCCATGGTAGCAGTTCTCATAGTGACAGTGCTCATGGGGGATGTGCCCATGCTGACAGTGCTCATTGTGGCAGTGCTCATGGTGACAGTACCGATGAGGCCAGTGATTATGGTGATGGTGTTCACAGTGGCTGTGCTCATGGAGATAGTGCTCACGGTGACTGTGCCCATGATGACAGTGCCCACGGTGACAGTGCTCACGGGGAAAGTGCCAATGATAAAATTAACCATGGTGATAGTGCCCCCGGTGACACGGCCCACAGTGACATTGCTCATGGTGATAGTGCCATTGTTGACAGTGCTCACGGTGAAGTTGCCCATCCTGACAATGCTCATGGTGACATTGACCTTCGAGATAGTACCCATGTTGACAGTGCCCATGGTGACGTGCTCATGTTGACAGTGCTCAAAGTGATAGTGCCCATGGTGACATTTCCAAGAGTGACAGTGCCCACGCTGACCGTTCTCATTGTGATAGTGCCCATGGTGACAGTGCACATGGTGATACTTGCAATGGTGACAGTGCTCATGGTGACAGCGCTCATGGTTGCAGTACCCATGGTGACAGTGCTCAAAATGACAGTGACAGTGGTGGCAGTGACCATGGTGACAGTGCCCACGGTGACATTGCCTATAGTGACACTTCTCACAGTGACATTGCCCATGGTGACAGGGCTCATGTTGACGTGCTCATATTGACAGTGCTCACAGCGATAATGTCCATGGTGACATTGCCCATGGTGGAATTGCACACAATGCCATTTCCAACAGTGACAGTGCTCACGCTGAGAGTTGTCATGGTGATAGTGCCCATGGTGACAGTGCACATGGTCATACTGCCAATGGTTAAATTACTCATGGTGACAGTACTCATGATGGCAGTACCCATGGTGACAGTGCTCAAAATGGCAGTTCCCATGGTGACATTGCCCATGGTGACATTGCCTATGGTGACACTTCTCACGGTGACATTTCCCATGGTGACATGGCTCATGGTGACACACCACATTGTGCCAGTGCCCATGGTGACAGTGTTCACAGTGAAAGTGCTCATGGTAATACTGTTTACTTTGAGAGTGCCCAAGGTGAAAATACACATGGTGACATTACTCATTGAGAAATTGCCCATGGTTACAATTCTCATAGCAACAGTTATGGTGACAGTGCTCATGGTGGCACTGCCCTGGGTGACAGTGCTCGTGGTGTCAGTGCTCATGGTGACAGTGCTCATGATGAGAGTGCCTATGTTGTTAATTCCCATGGTGACACTTCTCACAGTGACACTGACAATGGTTACAGGTCACATGTTGGCCGTGCCCTTGGTGACAGTGCCCATGCAGACAGAACTTATGGTGACAGTGTTATCGGTGATAGTGACCATGTTGAGAGTGCCCATGGTGGTAGTGCACATGGTGGCACTGAAAAATGGTGACAGGGCTCCTGGTGACAGTGCTCACGGTAAAAACCCATGCTGACAGTACTCACAGAGACACTGCTCATAGTGGCAGTAACCATGGTGACAGTTCACACAGTGACAGTGCCCAATGTAGGAGTGCCCATGGAGACATTGCTCATGGTGACACTGACCACGGTGACATTGCCTATGGTGACAGTGCTCATGGTGACAGAGCCCATGTTGACTCTGACCACAGTGAGAATGCTCACGGTGATAGTGCCAATGGTGACAGCACTCATGTTGACAGCACGCATTGTGCAAGGTGCCATGGTGACAGTGACCATGGTGAGAGATCTCACGGTGATAGCGCTCACGGTAATAGTCCTGATGGTGACAGTGCAAATGGTGACAATACAGAGGGTGACAGTACTCATGGTGAAAATACCCATGCTAGCAGTTCTCATAGTGACAGTGCTCATGGGGGAAGTGCCCATGCTGACAGTGCTCATTGTGGCAGTGCTCATGGTGACAGTACCGATGAGGCCAGTGATTATGGTGATGGTGTTCACAGTGGCTGTGCTCATGGAGATAGTGCTCACGGTGACCGTGCCCATGATGACAGTGCCCAGGGTGACAGTGCTCATGGGGAAAGTGCCAATGATAACATTAACCATGGAGATAGTGCCCCCGGTGACACGGCCCACAGTGACATTGCTCATGGTGATAGTGCCATTGGTGACAGTGCTCATGGTGAAGTTGCCCATCCTGACAATGCTCATGGTGACATTGACCTTCGAGATAGTACCCATGTTGACAGTGCCCATGGTGACCTGCTCATGTTGACAGTGCTCAAAGTGATAGTGCCCATGGTGACATTGCCAAGAGTGACAGTGCCCATGCTGACAGTTCTCATTGTGATAGTGCCCATGGTGACAGTGCACATGGTGATACTTGCAATGGTGACAGTGCTCATGGTGACAGCGCTCATGGTTGCAGTACCCATGGTGACAGTGCTCAAAATGACAGTGACAGTGGTGGCAGTGACCATGGTGACAGTGCCCACGGTGACATTGCCTATAGTGACACTTCTCACAGTGACATTGCCCATGGTGACAGGGCTCATGTTGACGTGCTCATATTGACAGTGCTCACAGCGATAATGTCCATGGTGACATTGCCCATGGTGGAATTGCACACAATGCCATTTCCAACAGTGACAGTGCTCACGCTGAGAGTTGTCATGGTGATAGTGCCCATGGTGACAGTGCACATGGTCATACTGCCAATGGTGACAGTACTCATGGTTGCAGTACCCATGGTGACATTTTGCAAAATGGCATTTCCCATGGTGACATTGCCTATGGTGACACATCTCACGGTGACATTTCCCATGGTGACATTGCTCAAGGTGACACACGACATTGTGCCAGTGCCCATGGTGACAGTGCACATTGTGATACTCGCAATGGTGAGAGTGCTCATGGTGACAGCGCTCATGGTGGCAGTACCCAAGGTGACAGTGCTCACAGTGACAGTGCCCACTGTATGAGTGCCCATGTTGACAGTGCTCATGGTGACACTGACCATGGTGACATTGCCTATGGTGACAGTGCTCATGGTGACAGTGCCCATGGTGACACTGACCACAGTGAGAATGCTCACAGTGATAGTGCCAATGGTGCCAGCACTCATGTTGACAGCCCACATTGTGCAAGGTGCCATGGTGACAGTGACCATGGTGAGAGATCTCACGGTGATAGCGCTCACGGTAATAGTCCTCATGGTGACAGTGCAAATGGTGACAATACACCGGGTGACAGTACTCATGGTGAAAATACCCATGGTAGCAGTTCTCATAGTGACAGTGCTCATGGGGGATGTGCCCATGCTGACAGTGCTCATTGTGGCAGTGCTCATGGTGACAGTACCGATGAGGCCAGTGATTATGGTGATGGTGTTCACAGTGGCTGTGCTCATGGAGATAGTGCTCACGGTGACTGTGCCCATGATGACAGTGCCCACGGTGACAGTGCTCACGGGGAAAGTGCCAATGATAACATTAACCATGGTGATAGTGCCCCCGGTGACACGGCCCACAGTGACATTGCTCATGGTGATAGTGCCATTGGTGACAGTGCTCACGGTGAAGTTGCCCATCCTGACAATGCTCATGGTGACATTGACCTTCGAGATAGTACCCATGTTGACAGTACCCATGGTGACGTGCTCATGTTGACAGTGCTCAAAGTGATAGTGCCCATGGTGATATTGCCAAGAGTGACAGTGCCCATGCTGACAGTTCTCATTGTGATAGTGCCCATGGTGACAGTGCACATGGTGATACTTGCAATGGTGACAGTGCTCCTGGTGACAGCGCTCATGGTTGCAGTACCCATGGTGACAGTGCTCAAAATGACAGTGACAGTGGTGGAAGTGACCATGGTGACAGTGCCCACGGTGACATTGCCTATAGTGACACTTCTCACAGTGACATTGCCCATGGTGACAGGGCTCATGTTGACGTGCTCATATTGACAGTGCTCACAGCGATAATGTCCATGGTGACATTGCCCATGGTGGAATTGCACACAATGCCATTTCCAACAGTGACAGTGCTCACGCTGAGAGTTGTCATGGTGATAGTGCCCATGGTGACAGTGCACATGGTGATACGTGCAATGGTGACAGTGCTCATGGTTACAGCGCTCATGGTTGCAGTACCCATGGTGACAGTGATCAAAATGACAGTGACAGTGGTGGCAGTGACCATGGTGACAGTGCCCACGGTGACATTGCCTATAGTGACACTTCTCACAGTGACATTGCCCATGGTGACAGGGCTCATGTTGACGTGCTCATATTGACAGTGCTCACAGCGATAATGTCCATGGTGACATTGCCCATGGTGGAATTGCACACAATGCCATTTCCAACAGTGACAGTGCTCACGCTGAGAGTTGTCATGGTGATAGTGCCCATGGTGACAGTGCACATGGTCATACTGCCAATGGTTAAATTACTCATGGTGACAGTACTCATGATGGCAGTACCCATGGTGACAGTGCTCAAAATGGCAGTTCCCATGGTGACATTGCCCATGGTGACATTGCCTATGGTGACACTTCTCACGGTGACATTTCCCATGGTGACATGGCTCATGGTGACACACCACATTGTGCCAGTGCCCATGGTGACAGTGTTCACAGTGAAAGTGCTCATGGTAATACTGTTTACTTTGAGAGTGCCCAAGGTGAAAATACACATGGTGACATTACTCATTGAGAAATTGCCCATGGTTACAATTCTCATAGCAACAGTTATGGTGACAGTGCTCATGGTGGCACTGCCCTGGGTGACAGTGCTCGTGGTGTCAGTGCTCATGGTGACAGTGCTCATGATGAGAATGCCTATGTTGTTAATTCCCATGGTGACACTTCTCACAGTGACACTGACAATGGTTACAGGTCACATGTTGGCCGTGCCCTTGGTGACAGTGCCCATGCAGACAGTACTTATGGTGACAGTGTTATCGGTGATAGTGCCCATGGTGAGAGTGCCCATGGTGGTAGTGCACATGGTGGCACTGAAAAATGGTGACAGGGCTCATGGTGACAGTGCTCACGGTAAAAACCCATGCTGACAGTACTCACAGAGACACTGCTCATAGTGGCAGTAACCATGGTGACAGTTCGCACAGTGACAGTGCCCACTGTAGGAGTGCCCATGGAGACATTGCTCATGGTGACACTGACCACGGTGACATTGCCTATGGTGACAGTGCTCATGGTGACAGAGCCCATGTTGACTCTGACCACAGTGAGAATGCTCACGGTGATAGTGCCAATGGTGACAGCACTCATGTTGACAGCACGCATTGTGCAAGGTGCCATGGTGACAGTGACCATGGTGAGAGATCTCACGGTGATAGCGCTCACGGTAATAGTCCTGATGGTGACAGTGCAAATGGTGACAATACAGAGGGTGACAGTACTCATGGTGAAAATACCCATGCTAGCAGTTCTCATAGTGACAGTGCTCATGGGGGAAGTGCCCATGCTGACAGTGTGCATTGTGGCAGTGCTCATGGTGACAGTACCGATGAGGCCAGTGATTATGGTGATGGTGTTCACAGTGGCTGTGCTCATGGAGATAGTGCTCACGGTGACCGTGCCCATGATGACAGTGCCCAGGGTGACAGTGCTCATGGGGAAAGTGCCAATGATAACATTAACCATGGAGATAGTGCCCCCGGTGACACGGCCCACAGTGACATTGCTCATGGTGATAGTGCCATTGGTGACAGTGCTCATGGTGAAGTTGCCCATCCTGACAATGCTCATGGTGACATTGACCTTCGAGATACTACCCATGTTGACAGTGCCCATGGTGACGTGCTCATGTTGACAGTGCTCAAAGTGATAGTGCCCATGGTGACATTGCCAATAGTGACAGTGCCCATGCTGACAGTTCTCATTGTGATAGTGCCCATGGTGACAGTGCACATGGTGATACTTGCAATGGTGACAGTGCTCATGGTGACAGCGCTCATGGTTGCAGTACCCATGGTGACAGTGCTCAAAATGACAGTGACAGTGGTGGCAGTGACCATGGTGACAGTGCCCACGGTGACATTGCCTATAGTGACACTTCTCACAGTGACATTGCCCATGGAGACAGGGCTCATGTTGACGTGCTCATATTGACAGTGCTCACAGCGATAATGTCCATGGTGACATTGCCCATGGTGGAATTGCACACAATGCCATTTCCAACAGTGACAGTGCTCACGCTGAGAGTTGTCATGGTGATAGTGCCCATGGTGACAGTGCACATGGTCATACTGCCAATGGTGACAGTACTCATGGTTGCAGTACCCATGGTGACATTTTGCAAAATGGCATTTCCCATGGTGACATTGCCCATGGTGACATTGCCTATGGTGACACATCTCACGGTGACATTTCCCATGGTGACATTGCTCAAGATGACACACGACATTGTGCCAGTGCCCATGGTGACAGTGCACATTGTGATACTCGCAATGGTGAGAGTGCTCATGGTGACAGCGCTCATGGTGGCAGTACCCAAGGTGATAGTGCTCACAGTGACAGTGCCCACTGTATGAGTGCCCATGTTGACAGTGCTCATGGTGACACTGACCATGGTGACATTGCCTATGGTGACAGTGCTCATGGTGACAGTGCCCATGGTGACACTGACCACAGTGAGAATGCTCACAGTGATAGTGCCAATGGTGCCAGCACTCATGTTGACAGCCCACATTGTGCAAGGTGCCATGGTGACAGTGACCATGGTGAGAGATCTCACGGTGATAGCGCTCACGGTAATAGTCCTCATGGTGACAGTGCAAATGGTGACAATACACCGGGTGACAGTACTCATGGTGAAAATACCCATGGTAGCAGTTCTCATAGTGACAGTGCTCATGGGGGATGTGCCCATGCTGACAGTGCTCATTGTGGCAGTGCTCATGGTGACAGTACCGATGAGGCCAGTGATTATGGTGATGGTGTTCACAGTGGCTGTGCTCATGGAGATAGTGCTCACGGTGACTGTGCCCATGATGACAGTGCCCACGGTGACAGTGCTCACGGGGAAAGTGCCAATGATAACATTAACCATGGTGATAGTGCCCCCGGTGACACGGCCCACAGTGACATTGCTCATGGTGATAGTGCCATTGTTGACAGTGCTCACGGTGAAGTTGCCCATCCTGACAATGCTCATGGTGACATTGACCTTCGAGATAGTACCCATGTTGACAGTGCCCATGGTGACGTGCTCATGTTGACAGTGCTCAAAGTGATAGTGCCCATGGTGTCATTTCCAAGAGTGACAGTGCCCACGCTGACCGTTCTCATTGTGATAGTGCCCATGGTGACAGTGCACATGGTGATACTTGCAATGGTGACAGTGCTCATGGTGACAGCGCTCATGGTTGCAGTACCCATGGTGACAGTGCTCAAAATGACAGTGACAGTGGTGGCAGTGACCATGGTGACAGTGCCCACGGTGACATTGCCTATAGTGACACTTCTCACAGTGACATTGCCCATGGTGACAGGGCTCATGTTGACGTGCTCATATTGACAGTGCTCACAGCGATAATGTCCATGGTGACATTGCCCATGGTGGAATTGCACACAATGCCATTTCCAACAGTGACAGTGCTCACGCTGAGAGTTGTCATGGTGATAGTGCCCATGGTGACAGTGCACATGGTCATACTGCCAATGGTTAAATTACTCATGGTGACAGCACTCATGATGGCAGTACCCATGGTGACAGTGCTCAAAATGGCAGTTCCCATGGTGACATTGCCCATGGTGACATTGCCTATGGTGACACTTCTCACGGTGACATTTCCCATGGTGACATGGCTCACATTGCCTATGGTGACAGTGCTCATGGTGACAGAGCCCATGTTGACTCTGACCACAGTGAGAATGCTCACGGTGATAGTGCCAATGGTGACAGCACTCATGTTGACAGCACGCATTGTGCAAGGTGCCATGGTGACAGTGACCATGGTGAGAGATCTCACGGTGATAGCGCTCACGGTAATAGTCCTGATGGTGACAGTGCAAATGGTGACAATACAGAGGGTGACAGTACTCATGGTGAAAATACCCATGCTAGCAGTTCTCATAGTGACAGTGCTCATGGGGGAAGTGCCCATGCTGACAGTGCTCATTGTGGCAGTGCTCATGGTGACAGTACCGATGAGGCCAGTGATTATGGTGATGGTGTTCACAGTGGCTGTGCTCATGGAGATAGTGCTCACGGTGACCGTGCCCATGATGACAGTGCCCAGGGTGACAGTGCTCATGGGGAAAGTGCCAATGATAACATTAACCATGGAGATAGTGCCCCCGGTGACACGGCCCACAGTGACATTGCTCATGGTGATAGTGCCATTGGTGACAGTGCTCATGGTGAAGTTGCCCATCCTGACAATGCTCATGGTGACATTGACCTTCGAGATACTACCCATGTTGACAGTGCCCATGGTGACGTGCTCATGTTGACAGTGCTCAAAGTGATAGTGCCCATGGTGACATTGCCAATAGTGACAGTGCCCATGCTGACAGTTCTCATTGTGATAGTGCCCATGGTGACAGTGCACATGGTGATACTTGCAATGGTGACAGTGCTCATGGTGACAGCGCTCATGGTTGCAGTACCCATGGTGACAGTGCTCAAAATGACAGTGACAGTGGTGGCAGTGACCATGGTGACAGTGCCCACGGTGACATTGCCTATAGTGACACTTCTCACAGTGACATTGCCCATGGAGACAGGGCTCATGTTGACGTGCTCATATTGACAGTGCTCACAGCGATAATGTCCATGGTGACATTGCCCATGGTGGAATTGCACACAATGCCATTTCCAACAGTGACAGTGCTCACGCTGAGAGTTGTCATGGTGATAGTGCCCATGGTGACAGTGCACATGGTCATACTGCCAATGGTGACAGTACTCATGGTTGCAGTACCCATGGTGACATTTTGCAAAATGGCATTTCCCATGGAGACATTGCCCATGGTGACATTGCCTATGGTGACACATCTCACGGTGACATTTCCCATGGTGACATTGCTCAAGATGACACACGACATTGTGCCAGTGCCCATGGTGACAGTGCACATTGTGATACTCGCAATGGTGAGAGTGCTCATGGTGACAGCGCTCATGGTGGCAGTACCCAAGGTGACAGTGCTCACAGTGACAGTGCCCACTGTATGAGTGCCCATGTTGACAGTGCTCATGGTGACACTGACCATGGTGACATTGCCTATGGTGACAGTGCTCATGGTGACAGTGCCCATGGTGACACTGACCACAGTGAGAATGCTCACAGTGATAGTGCCAATGGTGCCAGCACTCATGTTGACAGCCCACATTGTGCAAGGTGCCATGGTGACAGTGACCATGGTGAGAGATCTCACGGTGATAGCGCTCACGGTAATAGTCCTCATGGTGACAGTGCAAATGGTGACAATACACCGGGAGACAGTACTCATGGTGAAAATACCCATGGTAGCAGTTCTCATAGTGACAGTGCTCATGGGGGATGTGCCCATGCTGACAGTGCTCATTGTGGCAGTGCTCATGGTGACAGTACCGATGAGGCCAGTGATTATGGTGATGGTGTTCACAGTGGCTGTGCTCATGGAGATAGTGCTCACGGTGACTGTGCCCATGATGACAGTGCCCACGGTGACAGTGCTCACGGGGAAAGTGCCAATGATAACATTAACCATGGTGATAGTGCCCCCGGTGACACGGCCCACAGTGACATTGCTCATGGTGATAGTGCCATTGTTGACAGTGCTCACGGTGAAGTTGCCCATCCTGACAATGCTCATGGTGACATTGACCTTCGAGATAGTACCCATGTTGACAGTGCCCATGGTGACGTGCTCATGTTGACAGTGCTCAAAGTGATAGTGCCCATGGTGTCATTTCCAAGAGTGACAGTGCCCACGCTGACCGTTCTCATTGTGATAGTGCCCATGGTGACAGTGCGCATGGTGATACTTGCAATGGTGACAGTGCTCATGGTGACAGCGCTCATGGTTGCAGTACCCATGGTGACAGTGCTCAAAATGACAGTGACAGTGGTGGCAGTGACCATGGTGACAGTGCCCACGGTGACATTGCCTATAGTGACACTTCTCACAGTGACATTGCCCATGGTGACAGGGCTCATGTTGACGTGCTCATATTGACAGTGCTCACAGCGATAATGTCCATGGTGACATTGCCCATGGTGGAATTGCACACAATGCCATTTCCAACAGTGACAGTGCTCACGCTGAGAGTTGTCATGGTGATAGTGCCCATGGTGACAGTGCACATGGTCATACTGCCAATGGTTAAATTACTCATGGTGACAGCACTCATGATGGCAGTACCCATGGTGACAGTGCTCAAAATGGCAGTTCCCATGGTGACATTGCCCATGGTGACATTGCCTATGGTGACACTTCTCACGGTGACATTTCCCATGGTGACATGGCTCATGGTGACACACCACATTGTGCCAGTGCCCATGGTGACAGTGTTCACAGTGAAAGTGCTCATGGTAATACTGTTTACTTTGAGAGTGCCCAAGGTGAAAATACACATGGTGACATTACTCATTGAGAAATTGCCCATGGTTACAATACTCATAGCAACAGTTATGGTGACAGTGCTCATGGTGGCACTGCCCTGGGTGACAGTGCTCGTGGTGTCAGTGCTCATGGTGACAGTGCTCATGATGAGAGTGCCTATGTTGTTAATTCCCATGGTGACACTTCTCACAATGACACTGACAATGGTTACAGGTCACATGTTGGCAGTGCCCTTGGTGACAGTGCCCATGCAGACAGTACTTATGGTGACAGTGTTATCGGTGATAGTGCCCATGGTGAGAGTGCACATGGTGGTAGTGCACATGGTGGCACTGAAAAATGGTGACAGGGCTCATGGTGACAGTGCTCACGGTAAAAACCCATGCTGACAGTACTCACAGAGACACTGCTCATAGTGGCAGTAACCATGGTGACAGTTCGCACAGTGACAGTGCCCACTGTAGGAGTGCCCATGGAGACATTGCTCATGGTGACACTGACCACGATGACATTGCCTATGGTGACAGTGCTCATGGTGACAGAGCCCATGTTGACTCTGACCACAGTGAGAATGCTCACGGTGATAGTGCCAATGGTGACAGCACTCATGTTGACAGCACGCATTGTGCAAGGTGCCATGGTGACAGTGACCATGGTGAGAGATCTCACGGTGATAGCGCTCACGGTAATAGTCCTGATGGTGACAGTGCAAATGGTGACAATACAGAGGGTGACAGTGCTCATGGTGAAGTTGCCCATCCTGACAATGCTCATGGTGACATTGCCCTTCGAGATAGTACCCATGTTGACAGTGCCCATGCTGACGTGCTCATGTTGACAGTGCTCAAAGTGATAGTCCCCATGGTGACATTGCCAAGAGTGACAGTGCCCATGCTGACAGTTCTCATTGTGATAGTGCCCATGGTGACAGTGCCCATGGTGATATTTGCAATGGTGACAGTGTTCATGGTGACAGCGCTCATGGTTGCAGTACCCATGGTGACAGTGCTCAAAATGACAGTGACAGTGGTGGCAGTGACCATGGTGACAGTGCCCACGGTGACATTGCCTATAGTGACACTTCTCACAGTGACATTGCCCATGGTGACAGGGCTCATGTTGATGTGCTCATATTGACAGTGCTCACAGCGATAATGTCCATGGTGACATTGCCCATGGTGGAATTGCACACAATGCCATTTCCAACAGTGACAGTGCTCACGCTGAGAGTTGTCATGGTGATAGTGCCCATGGTGACAGTGCACATGGTCATACTGCCAATGGTTAAATTACTCATGGTGACAGTACTCATGGTGGCATTACACATGGTGACAGTGCTCAAAATGGCAGTTCCCATGGTGACATTGCCCATGGTGACATTGCCTATGGTGACACTTCTCACGGTGACATTTCCCATGGTGACATGGCCTCTGGTGACACACCACATTGTGCCAGTGCCCATGGTGACAGTGTTCACAGTGAAAGTGCTCATGGTAATACTGTTTACTTTGAGAGTGCCCAAGATGAAAATACACATGGTGACATTACTCATTGAGAAATTGCCCATGGTTACAATTCTCATAGCAACAGTTATGGTGACAGTGCTCATGGTGGCACTGCCCTGGGTGACAGTGCTCGTGGTGTCAGTGCTCATGGTGACAGTGCTCATGATGAGAGTGCCTATGTTGTTAATTCCCATGGTGACACTTCTCACAGTGACACTGACAATGGTTACAGGTCACATGTTGGCCGTGCCCTTGGTGACAGTGCCCATGCAGACAGTACTTATGGTGACAGTGTTATCGGTGATAGTGCCCATGGTGAGAGTGCACATGGTGGTAGTGCACATGGTGGCACTGAAAAATGGTGACAGGGCTCATGGTGACAGTGCTCACGGTAAAAACCCATGCTGACAGTACTCACAGAGACACTGCTCATAGTGGCAGTAACCATGGTGACAGTTCGCACAGTGACAGTGCCCACTGTAGGAGTGCCCATGGAGACATTGCTCATGGTGACACTGACCACGGTGACATTGCCTATGGTGACAGTGCTCATGGTGACAGAGCCCATGTTGACTCTGACCACAGTGAGAATGCTCACGGTGATAGTGCCAATGGTGACAGCACTCATGTTGACAGCACGCATTGTGCAAGGTGCCATGGTGACAGTGACCATGGTGAGAGATCTCACGGTGATAGCACTCACAGTAATAGTCCTAATGGTGACAGTGCAAATGGTGACAATACACAGGGTGACAGTACTCATGGTGAAAATACCCATGCTAGCAGTTCTCATAGTGACAGTGCTCATGGGGGAAGTGCCCATGGTGACAGTGCTCATTGTGGCAGTGCTCATGGTGACAGTACCGATGAGGCCAGTGATTATGGTGATGGTGTTCACAGTGGCTGTGCTCATGGAGATAGTGCTCACGGTGACCGTGCCCATGATGACAGTGCCCAGGGTGACAGTGATCACGGGGAAATTGCCAATGATAACATTAACCATGGTGATATTGCCCCTGGTGACACGGCCCATAGTGACATTGCTCATGGTGATAGTGCCTTTGGTGACAGTGCTCATGGTGAAATTGCCCTTCCTGTCAATGCTCATGGTGACATTGCCCTTCGAGATAGTACCCATGTTGACAGTGCCCATGGTGACTTGCTCATGTTGACAGTGCTCAAAGTGATAGTGCCCATGGTGACATTGCCCATGGTGGAAGTGCCCACGGTGCCCTTGCCAACAGTGACAGTGCCCACGCTGACAGTTCTCATTGTGATAGTGCCCATGGTGACAGTACACATGGTGATAATCGCAATGGTGACAGTGCTCATGGTGACAGTGCTCATGATTGCAATACCCATGGTGACAGTGCTCAAAATGACAGTGACAGTGGTGGCAGTGACCATGGTGAGAGTGCTCACGGTGACATCGCCTATAGTGACACTTCTCACGGTGACATTGCCAATGGTGACAGGGCTCATGTTGACGTGCTTATATTGACAGTGCTCACAGTGATAGTGCCCATGGTGACATTGCCCATGGTGGAATTGCACACAATGCCAGTTACCACAGTGACAATGCTCACGCTGAGAGTTGTCATGGTGATAGTGCCCATGGTGACAGTGCACATGGTCATACTGCCAATGGTGACAGTACTCATGGTTGCAGTACCCATGGTGACAGTGTGCAAAATGGCATTTCCCATGGTGACATTGCCCATGGTGACATTGCCTATGGTGACACATCTCACGGTGACATTTCCCATGGTGACATTGCTCAAGGTGACACACGACATTGTGCCAATGCCCATGGTGACAGTGCACATTGTGATACTCGCAATGGTGACAGTGCTCATGGTGACAGCGCTCTTGGTGGCAGTATCCAAGGTGACAGTGCTCACAGTGACAGTGCCCACTGTATGAGTGCCCATGTTGACAGTGCTCATGGTGACACTGACCATGGTGACATTGCCTATGGTGACAGTGCTCATGGTGACAGTGCCCATGGTGACACTGACGACAGTGAGAATGCTCACAGTGATAGTGCCAATGGTGCCAGCACTCATGTTGACAGCCCCCATTGTGCAAGGTGCCATGGTGACAGTGACCATGGTGAGAGATCTCACGGTGATAGCGCTCATGGTAATAGTCCTCATGGTGACAGTGCAAATGGTGACAATACACAGGGTGACAGTACACATGGTGAAAATACCCATGGTAGCAGTTCTCATAGTGACAGTGCTCATGGGGGATATGCCCATGCTGACAGTGCTCATTGTGGCAGTGCTCATGGTGACAGTACCGATGAGGCCAGTGATTATGGTGATGGTGTTCACAGTGGCTGTGCTCATGGAGATAGTGCTCACGGTGACCGTGCCCATGATGACAGTGCCCAGGGTGACAGTGCTCACGGGGAAATTGCCAATGATAACATTAACCATGGTGATAGTGCCCCCGGTGACACGGCCCACAGTGACATTGCTCATGGTGATAGTGCCATTGGTGACAGTGCACATGGTGATACTTGCAATGGTGACAGTGCTCATGGTGACAGCGCTCATGGTTGCAGTACCCATGGTGACAGTGCTCAAAATGACAGTGACAGTGGTGGCAGTGACCATGGTGACAGTGCCCACGGTGACATTGCCTATAGTGACACTTCTCACAGTGACATTGCCCATGGTGACAGGGCTCATGTTGACGTGCTCCTATTGACAGTGCTCACAGCGATAATGTCCATGGTGACATTGCCCATGGTGGAATTGCACACAATGCCATTTCCAACAGTGACAGTGCTCACGCTGAGAGTTGTCATGGTGATAGTGCCCATGGTGACAGTGCACATGGTCATACTGCCAATGGTTAAATTACTCATGGTGACAGTACTCATGGTTGTAGTACCCATGGTGACAGTGCTCAAAATGGCAGTTCCCATGGTGACATTGCCCATGGTGACATTGCCTATGGTGACACTTCTCACGGTGACATTTCCCATGGTGACATGGCTCATGGTGACACACCACATTGTGCCAGTGCCCATGGTGACAGTGTTCACAGTGAAAGTGCTCATGGTAATACTGTTTACTTTGAGAGTGCCCAAGGTGAAAATAGACATGGTGACATTACTCATTGAGAAATTGCCCATGGTTACAATTCTCATAGCAACAGTTATGGTGACAGTGCTCATGGTGGCACTGCCCTGGGTGACAGTGCTCGTGGTGTCAGTGCTCATGGTGACAGTGCTCATGATGAGAGTGCCTATGTTGTTAATTCCCATGGTGACACTTCTCACAGTGACACTGACAATGGTTACAGGTCACATGTTGGCCGTGCCCTTGGTGACAGTGCCCATGCAGACAGTACTTATGGTGACAGTGTTATCGGTGATAGTGCCCATGGTGAGAGTGCACATGGTGGTAGTGCACATGGTGGCACTGAAAAATGGTGACAGGGCTCCTGGTGACAGTGCTCACGGTAAAAACCCATGCTGACAGTACTCACAGAGACACTGCTCATATTGGCAGTAACCATGGTGACAGTTCGCACAGTGACAGTGCCCAATGTAGGAGTGCCCATGGAGATATTGCTCATGGTGACACTGACCACAGTGACATTGCCTATGGTGACAGTGCTCATGGTGACAGAGCCTATGTTGAATCTGACCACAGTGAGAATGCTCATGGTGATAGTGCCAATGGTGACAGCACTCATGTTGACAGCACGCATTGTGCAAGGTGCCATGGTGACAGTGACCATGGTGAGAGATCTCACGGTGATAGCACTCACGGTAATAGTCCTGATGGTGACAGTGCAAATGGTGACAATACAGAGGGTGACAGTACTCATGGTGAAAATACCCATGCTAGCAGTTCTCATAGTGACAGTGCTCATGGGGGAAGTGCCCATGCTGACAGTTCTCATTGTGGCAGTGCTCATGGTGACAGTACCGATGAGGCCAGTGATTATGGTGATGGTGTTCACAGTGGCTGTGCTCATGGAGATAGTGCTCACGGTGACCGTGCCCATGATGACAGTGCCCAGGGTGACAGTGCTCACGGGGAAAGTGCCAATGATAACATTAACCATGGTGATAGTGCCCCCGGTGACACGGCCCACAGTGACATTGCTCATGGTGATAGTGCCATTGGTGACAGTGCTCACGGTGAAGTTGCCCATCCTGACAATGCTCATGGTGACATTGACCTTCGAGATAGTACCCATGTTGACAGTGCCCATGGTGACGTGCTCATGTTGACAGTGCTCAAAGTGATAGTGCCCATGGTGACATTGCCAAGAGTGACAGTGCCCACGCTGACCGTTCTCATTGTGATAGTGCCCATGGTGACAGTGCACATGGTGATACTTGCAATGGTGACAGTGCTCATGGTGACAGCGCTCATGGTTGCAATACCCATGGTGACAGTGCTCAAAATGACAGTGACAGTGGTGGCAGTGACCATGGTGACAGTGCCCACAGTGACATTGCCTATAGTGACACTTCTCACAGTGACATTGCCCATGGTGACAGGGCTCATGTTGACGTGCTCATATTGACAGTGCTCACAGCGATAATGTCCATGGTGACATTGCCCATGGTGGAATTGCACACAATGCCATTTCCAACAGTGACAGTGCTCACGCTGAGAGTTGTCATGGTGATAGTGCCCATGGTGACATTGCACATGGTCATACTGCCAATGGTTAAATTACTCATGGTGACAGTACTCATGGTGGCAGTACCCATGGTGACAGTGCTCAAAATGGCAGTTCCCATGGTGACATTGCCCATGGTGACATTGCCTATGGTGACACTTCTCACGGTGACATTTCCCATGGTGACATGGCTCATGGTGACACACCACATTGTGCCAGTGCCCATGGTGACAGTGTTCACAGTGAAAGTGCTCATGGTAATACTGTTTACTTTGAGAGTGCCCAAGGTGAAAATACACATGGTGACATTACTCATTGAGAAATTGCCCATGGTTACAATTCTCATAGCAACAGTTATGGTGACAGTGCTCATGGTGGCACTGCCCTGGGTGACAGTGCTCGTGGTGTCAGTGCTCATGGTGACAGTGCTCATGATGAGAGTGCCTATGTTGTTAATTCCCATGGTGACACTTCTCACAGTGACACTGACAATGGTTACAGGTCACATGTTGGCCGTGCCCTTGGTGACAGTGCCCATGCAGACAGTACTTATGGTGACAGTGTTATCGGTGATAGTGCCCATGGTGAGAGTGCCCATGGTGGTAGTGCACATGGTGGCACTGAAAAATGGTGACAGGGCTCATGGTGACAGTGCTCACGGTAAAAACCCATGCTGACAGTACTCACAGAGACACTGCTCATAGTGGCAGTAACCATGGTGACAGTTCGCACAGTGACAGTGCCCACTGTAGGAGTGCCCATGGAGACATTGCTCATGGTGACACTGACCACGGTGACATTGCCTATGGTGACAGTGCTCATGGTGACAGAGTCCATGTTGACTCTGACCACAGTGAGAATGCTCACGGTGATAGTGCCAATGGTGACAGCACTCATGTTGACAGCACGCATTGTGCAAGGTGCCATGGTGACAGTGACCATGGTGAGAGATCTCACGGTGATAGCGCTCACGGTAATAGTCCTGATGGTGACAGTGCAAATGGTGACAATACAGAGGGTGACAGTACTCATGGTGAAAATACCCATGCTAGCAGTTCTCATAGTGACAGTGCTCATGGGGGAAGTACCCATGCTGACAGTGCTCATTGTGGCAGTGCTCATGGTGACAGTACCGATGAGGCCAGTGATTATGGTGATGGTGTTCACAGTGGCTGTGCTCATGGAGATAGTGCTCACGGTGACCGTGCCCATGATGACAGTGCCCAGGGTGACAGTGCTCATGGGGAAAGTGCCAATGATAACATTAACCATGGAGATAGTGCCCCCGGTGACACGGCCCACAGTGACATTGCTCATGGTGATAGTGCCATTGGTGACAGTGCTCATGGTGAAGTTGCCCATCCTGACAATGCTCGTGGTGACATTGACCTTCGAGATAGTACCCATGTTGACTGTGCCCATGGTGACGTGCTCATGTTGACAGTGCTCAAAGTGATAGTGCCCATGGTGACATTGCCAAGAGTGACAGTGCCCATGCTGACAGTTCTCATTGTGATAGTGCCCATGGTGACAGTGCACATGGTGATACTTGCAATGGTGACAGTGCTCATGGTGACAGCGCTCATGGTTGCAGTACCCATGGTGACATTGCTCAAAATGACAGTGACAGTGGTGGCAGTGGCCATGGTGACAGTGCCCATGGTGACATTGCCTATAGTGACACTTCTCACAGTGACATTGCCCATGGTGACAGGGCTCATGTTGACGTGCTCATATTGACAGTGCTCACAGCGATAATGTCCATGGTGACATTGCCCATGGTGGAATTGCACACAATGCCATTTCCAACAGTGACAGTGCTCACGCTGAGAGTTGTCATGGTGATAGTGCCCATGGTGACAGTGCACATGGTCATACTGCCAATGGTGACAGTACTCATGGTTGCAGTACCCATGGTGACATTTTGCAAAATGGCATTTCCCATGGTGACATTGCCCATGGTGACATTGCCTATGGTGACACATCTCACGGTGACATTTCCCATGGTGACATTGCTCAAGGTGACACACGACATTGTGCCAGTGCCCATGGTGACAGTGCACATTGTGATACTCGCAATGGTGAGAGTGCTCATGGTGACAGCGCTCATGGTGGCAGTACCCAAGGTGACAGTGCTCACAGTGACAGTGCCCACTGTAGGAGTGCCCATGTTGACAGTGCTCATGGTGACACTGACCATGGTGACATTGCCTATGGTGACAGTGCTCATGGTGACAGTGCCCATGGTGACACTGACCACAGTGAGAATGCTCACAGTGATAGTGCCAATGGTGCCAGCACTCATGTTGACAGCCCACATTGTGCAAGGTGCCATGGTGACAGTGACCATGGTGAGAGATCTCACGGTGATAGCGCTCACGGTAATAGTCCTCATGGTGACAGTGCAAATGGTGACAATACACCGGGTGACAGTACTCATGGTGAAAATACCCATGGTAGCAGTTCTCATAGTGACAGTGCTCATGGGGGATGTGCCCATGCTGACAGTGCTCATTGTGGCAGTGCTCATGGTGACAGTACCGATGAGGCCAGTGATTATGGTGATGGTGTTCACAGTGGCTGTGCTCATGGAGATAGTGCTCACGGTGACTGTGCCCATGATGACAGTGCCCACGGTGACAGTGCTCACGGGGAAAGTGCCAATGATAAAATTAACCATGGTGATAGTGCCCCCGGTGACACGGCCCACAGTGACATTGCTCATGGTGATAGTGCCATTGTTGACAGTGCTCACGGTGAAGTTGCCCATCCTGACAATGCTCATGGTGACATTGACCTTCGAGATAGTACCCATGTTGACAGTGCCCATGGTGACGTGCTCATGTTGACAGTGCTCAAAGTGATAGTGCCCATGGTGACATTTCCAAGAGTGACAGTGCCCACGCTGACCGTTCTCATTGTGATAGTGCCCATGGTGACAGTGCACATGGTGATACTTGCAATGGTGACAGTGCTCATGGTGACAGCGCTCATGGTTGCAGTACCCATGGTGACAGTGCTCAAAATGACAGTGACAGTGGTGGCAGTGACCATGGTGACAGTGCCCACGGTGACATTGCCTATAGTGACACTTCTCACAGTGACATTGCCCATGGTGACAGGGCTCATGTTGACGTGCTCCTATTGACAGTGCTCACAGCGATAATGTCCATGGTGACATTGCCCATGGTGGAATTGCACACAATGCCATTTCCAACAGTGACAGTGCTCACGCTGAGAGTTGTCATGGTGATAGTGCCCATGGTGACAGTGCACATGGTCATACTGCCAATGGTTAAATTACTCATGGTGACAGTACTCATGATGGCAGTACCCATGGTGACAGTGCTCAGAATGGCAGTTCCCATGGTGACATTGCCCATGGTGACATTGCCTATGGTGACACTTCTCACGGTGACATTTCCCATGGTGACATGGCTCATGGTGACACACCACATTGTGCCAGTGCCCATGGTGACAGTGTTCACAGTGAAAGTGCTCATGGTAATACTGTTTACTTTGAGAGTGCCCAAGGTGAAAATACACATGGTGACATTACTCATTGAGAAATTGCCCATGGTTACAATTCTCATAGCAACAGTTATGGTGACAGTGCTCATGGTGGCACTGCCCTGGGTGACAGTGCTCGTGGTGTCAGTGCTCATGGTGACAGTGCTCATGATGAGAGTGCCTATGTTGTTAATTCCCATGGTGACACTTCTCACAGTGACACTGACAATGGTTACAGGTCACATGTTGGCCGTGCCCTTGGTGACAGTGCCCATGCAGACAGAACTTATGGTGACAGTGTTATCGGTGATAGTGACCATGTTGAGAGTGCCCATGGTGGTAGTGCACATGGTGGCACTGAAAAATGGTGACAGGGCTCCTGGTGACAGTGCTCACGGTAAAAACCCATGCTGACAGTACTCACAGAGACACTGCTCATAGTGGCAGTAACCATGGTGACAGTTCACACAGTGACAGTGCCCAATGTAGGAGTGCCCATGGAGACATTGCTCATGGTGACACTGACCACGGTGACATTGCCTATGGTGACAGTGCTCATGGTGACAGAGCCCATGTTGACTCTGACCACAGTGAGAATGCTCACGGTGATAGTGCCAATGGTGACAGCACTCATGTTGACAGCACGCATTGTGCAAGGTGCCATGGTGACAGTGACCATGGTGAGAGATCTCACGGTGATAGCGCTCACGGTAATAGTCCTGATGGTGACAGTGCAAATGGTGACAATACAGAGGGTGACAGTACTCATGGTGAAAATACCCATGCTAGCAGTTCTCATAGTGACAGTGCTCATGGGGGAAGTGCCCATGCTGACAGTGCTCATTGTGGCAGTGCTCATGGTGACAGTACCGATGAGGCCAGTGATTATGGTGATGGTGTTCACAGTGGCTGTGCTCATGGAGATAGTGCTCACGGTGACCGTGCCCATGATGACAGTGCCCAGGGTGACAGTGCTCATGGGGAAAGTGCCAATGATAACATTAACCATGGAGATAGTGCCCCCGGTGACACGGCCCACAGTGACATTGCTCATGGTGATAGTGCCATTGGTGACAGTGCTCATGGTGAAGTTGCCCATCCTGACAATGCTCATGGTGACATTGACCTTCGAGATAGTACCCATGTTGACAGTGCCCATGGTGACCTGCTCATGTTGACAGTGCTCAAAGTGATAGTGCCCATGGTGACATTGCCAAGAGTGACAGTGCCCATGCTGACAGTTCTCATTGTGATAGTGCCCATGGTGACAGTGCACATGGTGATACTTGCAATGGTGACAGTGCTCATGGTGACAGCGCTCATTGTTGCAGTACCCATGGTGACAGTGCTCAAAATGACAGTGACAGTGGTGGCAGTGACCATGGTGACAGTGCCCACGGTGACATTGCCTATAGTGACACTTCTCACAGTGACATTGCCCATGGTGACAGGGCTCATGTTGACGTGCTCATATTGACAGTGCTCACAGCGATAATGTCCATGGTGACATTGCCCATGGTGGAATTGCACACAATGCCATTTCCAACAGTGACAGTGCTCACGCTGAGAGTTGTCATGGTGATAGTGCCCATGGTGACAGTGCACATGGTCATACTGCCAATGGTGACAGTACTCATGGTTGCAGTAGCCATGGTGACATTTTGCAAAATGGCATTTCCCATGGTGACATTGCCCATGGTGACATTGCCTATGGTGACACATCTCACGGTGACATTTCCCATGGTGACATTGCTCAAGGTGACACACGACATTGTGCCAGTGCCCATGGTGACAGTGCACATTGTGATACTCGCAATGGTGAGAGTGCTCATGGTGACAGCGCTCATGGTGGCAGTACCCAAGGTGACAGTGCTCACAGTGACAGTGCCCACTGTATGAGTGCCCATGTTGACAGTGCTCATGGTGACACTGACCATGGTGATATTGCCTATGGTGACAGTGCTCATGGTGACAGTGCCCATGGTGACACTGACCACAGTGAGAATGCTCACAGTGATAGTGCCAATGGTGCCAGCACTCATGTTGACAGCCCACATTGTGCAAGGTGCCATGGTGACAGTGACCATGGTGAGAGATCTCACGGTGATAGCGCTCACGGTAATAGTCCTCATGGTGACAATGCAAATGGTGACAATACACCGGGTGACAGTACTCATGGTGAAAATACCCATGGTAGCAGTTCTCATAGTGACAGTGCTCATGGGGGATGTGCCCATGCTGACAGTGCTCATTGTGGGAGTGCTCATGGTGACAGTACCGATGAGGCCAGTGATTATGGTGATGGTGTTCACAGTGGCTGTGCTCATGGAGATAGTGCTCACGGTGACTGTGCCCATGATGACAGTGCCCACGGTGACAGTGCTCACGGGGAAAGTGCCAATGATAACATTAACCATGGTGATAGTGCCCCCGGTGACACGGCCCACAGTGACATTGCTCATGGTGATAGTGCCATTGGTGACAGTGCTCACGGTGAAGTTGCCCATCCTGACAATGCTCATGGTGACATTGACCTTCGAGATAGTACCCATGTTGACAGTACCCATGGTGACGTGCTCATGTTGACAGTGCTCAAAGTGATAGTGCCCATGGTGACATTGCCAAGAGTGACAGTGCCCATGCTGACAGTTCTCATTGTGATAGTGCCCATGGTGACAGTGCACATGGTGATACTTGCAATGGTGACAGTGCTCATGGTGACAGCGCTCATTGTTGCAGTACCCATGGTGACAGTGCTCAAAATGACAGTGACAGTGGTGGCAGTGACCATGGTGACAGTGCCCACGGTGACATTGCCTATAGTGACACTTCTCACAGTGACATTGCCCATGGTGACAGGGCTCATGTTGACGTGCTCATATTGACAGTGCTCACAGCGATAATGTCCATGGTGACATTGCCCATGGTGGAATTGCACACAATGCCATTTCCAACAGTGACAGTGCTCACGCTGAGAGTTGTCATGGTGATAGTGCCCATGGTGACAGTGCACATGGTCATACTGCCAATGGTGACAGTACTCATGGTTGCAGTAGCCATGGTGACATTTTGCAAAATGGCATTTCCCATGGTGACATTGCCCATGGTGACATTGCCTATGGTGACACATCTCACGGTGACATTTCCCATGGTGACATTGCTCAAGGTGACACACGACATTGTGCCAGTGCCCATGGTGACAGTGCACATTGTGATACTCGCAATGGTGAGAGTGCTCATGGTGACAGCGCTCATGGTGGCAGTACCCAAGGTGACAGTGCTCACAGTGACAGTGCCCACTGTATGAGTGCCCATGTTGACAGTGCTCATGGTGACACTGACCATGGTGATATTGCCTATGGTGACAGTGCTCATGGTGACAGTGCCCATGGTGACACTGACCACAGTGAGAATGCTCACAGTGATAGTGCCAATGGTGCCAGCACTCATGTTGACAGCCCACATTGTGCAAGGTGCCATGGTGACAGTGACCATGGTGAGAGATCTCACGGTGATAGCGCTCACGGTAATAGTCCTCATGGTGACAGTGCAAATGGTGACAATACACCGGGTGACAGTACTCATGGTGAAAATACCCATGGTAGCAGTTCTCATAGTGACAGTGCTCATGGGGGATGTGCCCATGCTGACAGTGCTCATTGTGGCAGTGCTCATGGTGACAGTACCGATGAGGCCAGTGATTATGGTGATGGTGTTCACAGTGGCTGTGCTCATGGAGATAGTGCTCACGGTGACTGTGCCCATGATGACAGTGCCCACGGTGACAGTGCTCACGGGGAAAGTGCCAATGATAACATTAACCATGGTGATAGTGCCCCCGGTGACACGGCCCACAGTGACATTGCTCATGGTGATAGTGCCATTGGTGACAGTGCTCACGGTGAAGTTGCCCATCCTGACAATGCTCATGGTGACATTGACCTTCGAGATAGTACCCATGTTGACAGTACCCATGGTGACGTGCTCATGTTGACAGTGCTCAAAGTGATAGTGCCCATGGTGATATTGCCAAGAGTGACAGTGCCCATGCTGACAGTTCTCATTGTGATAGTGCCCATGGTGACAGTGCACATGGTGATACTTGCAATGGTGACAGTGCTCCTGGTGACAGCGCTCATGGTTGCAGTACCCATGGTGACAGTGCTCAAAATGACAGTGACAGTGGTGGAAGTGACCATGGTGACAGTGCCCACGGTGACATTGCCTATAGTGACACTTCTCACAGTGACATTGCCCATGGTGACAGGGCTCATGTTGACGTGCTCATATTGACAGTGCTCACAGCGATAATGTCCATGGTGACATTGCCCATGGTGGAATTGCACACAATGCCATTTCCAACAGTGACAGTGCTCACGCTGAGAGTTGTCATGGTGATAGTGCCCATGGTGACAGTGCACATGGTGATACG
Source organism: Mesoplodon mirus (assembly GCF_964341445.2). Lineage (NCBI taxonomy): Eukaryota > Metazoa > Chordata > Mammalia > Artiodactyla > Ziphiidae > Mesoplodon > Mesoplodon mirus. Next base: position 106,446,879 of record NC_138976.1, on the reverse strand, counting down.
TGCAATGGTGACAGTGCTCATGGTTACAGCGCTCATGGTTGCAGTACCCATGGTGACAGTGATCAAAATGACAGTGACAGTGGTGGCAGTGACCGTGGTGACAGTGCCCACGGTGACATTGCCTATAGTGACACTTCTCACAGTGACATTGCCCATGGTGACAGGGCTCATGTTGACGTGCTCATATTGACAGTGCTCACAGCGATAATGTCCATGGTGACATTGCCCATGGTGGAATTGCACACAATGCCATTTCCAACAGTGACAGTGCTCACGCTGAGAGTTGTCATGGTGATAGTGCCCATGGTGACAGTGCACATGGTCATACTGCCAATGGTTAAATTACTCATGGTGACAGTACTCATGATGGCAGTACCCATGGTGACAGTGCTCAAAATGGCAGCTCCCATGGTGACATTGCCCATGGTGACATTGCCTATGGTGACACTTCTCACGGTGACATTTCCCATGGTGACATGGCTCATGGTGACACACCACATTGTGCCAGTGCCCATGGTGACAGTGTTCACAGTGAAAGTGCTCATGGTAATACTGTTTACTTTGAGAGTGCCCAAGGTGAAAATACACATGGTGACATTACTCATTGAGAAATTGCCCATGGTTACAATTCTCATAGCAACAGTTATGGTGACAGTGCTCATGGTGGCACTGCCCTGGGTGACAGTGCTCGTGGTGTCAGTGCTCATGGTGACAGTGCTCATGATGAGAATGCCTATGTTGTTAATTCCCATGGTGACACTTCTCACAGTGACACTGACAATGGTTACAGGTCACATGTTGGCCGTGCCCTTGGTGACAGTGCCCATGCAGACAGTACTTATGGTGACAGTGTTATCGGTGATAGTGCCCATGGTGAGAGTGCCCATGGTGGTAGTGCACATGGTGGCACTGAAAAATGGTGACAGGGCTCATGGTGACAGTGCTCACGGTAAAAACCCATGCTGACAGTACTCACAGAGACACTGCTCATAGTGGCAGTAACCATGGTGACAGTTCGCACAGTGACAGTGCCCACTGTAGGAGTGCCCATGGAGACATTGCTCATGGTGACACTGACCACGGTGACATTGCCTATGGTGACAGTGCTCATGGTGACAGAGCCCATGTTGACTCTGACCACAGTGAGAATGCTCACGGTGATAGTGCCAATGGTGACAGCACTCATGTTGACAGCACGCATTGTGCAAGGTGCCATGGTGACAGTGACCATGGTGAGAGATCTCACGGTGATAGCGCTCACGGTAATAGTCCTGATGGTGACAGTGCAAATGGTGACAATACAGAGGGTGACAGTACTCATGGTGAAAATACCCATGCTAGCAGTTCTCATAGTGACAGTGCTCATGGGGGAAGTGCCCATGCTGACAGTGCTCATTGTGGCAGTGCTCATGGTGACAGTACCGATGAGGCCAGTGATTATGGTGATGGTGTTCACAGTGGCTGTGCTCATGGAGATAGTGCTCACGGTGACCGTGCCCATGATGACAGTGCCCAGGGTGACAGTGCTCACGGGGAAAGTGCCAATGATAACATTAACCATGGTGATAGTGCCCCCGGTGACACGGCCCACAGTGACATTGCTCATGGTGATAGTGCCATTGGTGACAGTGCTCATGGTGAAGTTGCCCATCCTGACAATGCTCATGGTGACATTGACCTTCGAGATAGTACCCATGTTGACAGTGCCCATGGTGACGTGCTCATGTTGACAGTGCTCAAAGTGATAGTGCCCATGGTGTCATTTCCAAGAGTGACAGTGCCCACGCTGACCGTTCTCATTGTGATAGTGCCCATGGTGACAGTGCACATGGTGATACTTGCAATGGTGACAGTGCTCATGGTGACAGCGCTCATGGTTGCAGTACCCATGGTGACAGTGCTCAAAATGACAGTGACAGTGGTGGCAGTGACCATGGTGACAGTGCCCACGGTGACATTGCCTATAGTGACACTTCTCACAGTGACATTGCCCATGGTGACAGGGCTCATGTTGACGTGCTCATATTGACAGTGCTCACAGCGATAATGTCCATGGTGACATTGCCCATGGTGGAATTGCACACAATGCCATTTCCAACAGTGACAGTGCTCACGCTGAGAGTTGTCATGGTGATAGTGCCCATGGTGACAGTGCACATGGTCATACTGCCAATGGTTAAATTACTCATGGTGACAGCACTCATGATGGCAGTACCCATGGTGACAGTGCTCAAAATGGCAGTTCCCATGGTGACATTGCCCATGGTGACATTGCCTATGGTGACACTTCTCACGGTGACATTTCCCATGGTGACATGGCTCACATTGCCTATGGTGACAGTGCTCATGGTGACAGAGCCCATGTTGACTCTGACCACAGTGAGAATGCTCACGGTGATAGTGCCAATGGTGACAGCACTCATGTTGACAGCACGCATTGTGCAAGGTGCCATGGTGACAGTGACCATGGTGAGAGATCTCACTGTGATAGCGCTCACGGTAATAGTCCTGATGGTGACAGTGCAAATGGTGACAATACAGAGGGTGACAGTACTCATGGTGAAAATACCCATGCTAGCAGTTCTCATAGTGACAGTGCTCATGGGGGAAGTGCCCATGCTGACAGTGCTCATTGTGGCAGTGCTCATGGTGACAGTACCGATGAGGCCAGTGATTATGGTGATGGTGTTCACAGTGGCTGTGCTCATGGAGATAGTGCTCACGGTGACCGTGCCCATGATGACAGTGCCCAGGGTGACAGTGCTCATGGGGAAAGTGCCAATGATAACATTAACCATGGAGATAGTGCCCCCGGTGACACGGCCCACAGTGACATTGCTCATGGTGATAGTGCCATTGGTGACAGTGCTCATGGTGAAGTTGCCCATCCTGACAATGCTCATGGTGACATTGACCTTCGAGATACTACCCATGTTGACAGTGCCCATGGTGACGTGCTCATGTTGACAGTGCTCAAAGTGATAGTGCCCATGGTGACATTGCCAATAGTGACAGTGCCCATGCTGACAGTTCTCATTGTGATAGTGCCCATGGTGACAGTGCACATGGTGATACTTGCAATGGTGACAGTGCTCATGGTGACAGCGCTCATGGTTGCAGTACCCATGGTGACAGTGCTCAAAATGACAGTGACAGTGGTGGCAGTGACCATGGTGACAGTGCCCACGGTGACATTGCCTATAGTGACACTTCTCACAGTGACATTGCCCATGGAGACAGGGCTCATGTTGACGTGCTCATATTGACAGTGCTCACAGCGATAATGTCCATGGTGACATTGCCCATGGTGGAATTGCACACAATGCCATTTCCAACAGTGACAGTGCTCACGCTGAGAGTTGTCATGGTGATAGTGCCCATGGTGACAGTGCACATGGTCATACTGCCAATGGTGACAGTACTCATGGTTGCAGTACCCATGGTGACATTTTGCAAAATGGCATTTCCCATGGTGACATTGCCCATGGTGACATTGCCTATGGTGACACATCTCACGGTGACATTTCCCATGGTGACATTGCTCAAGATGACACACGACATTGTGCCAGTGCCCATGGTGACAGTGCACATTGTGATACTCGCAATGGTGAGAGTGCTCATGGTGACAGCGCTCATGGTGGCAGTACCCAAGGTGACAGTGCTCACAGTGACAGTGCCCACTGTATGAGTGCCCATGTTGACAGTGCTCATGGTGACACTGACCATGGTGACATTGCCTATGGTGACAGTGCTCATGGTGACAGTGCCCATGGTGACACTGACCACAGTGAGAATGCTCACAGTGATAGTGCCAATGGTGCCAGCACTCATGTTGACAGCCCACATTGTGCAAGGTGCCATGGTGACAGTGACCATGGTGAGAGATCTCACGGTGATAGCGCTCACGGTAATAGTCCTCATGGTGACAGTGCAAATGGTGACAATACACCGGGTGACAGTACTCATGGTGAAAATACCCATGGTAGCAGTTCTCATAGTGACAGTGCTCATGGGGGATGTGCCCATGCTGACAGTGCTCATTGTGGCAGTGCTCATGGTGACAGTACCGATGAGGCCAGTGATTATGGTGATGGTGTTCACAGTGGCTGTGCTCATGGAGATAGTGCTCACGGTGACTGTGCCCATGATGACAGTGCCCACGGTGACAGTGCTCACGGGGAAAGTGCCAATGATAACATTAACCATGGTGATAGTGCCCCCGGTGACACGGCCCACAGTGACATTGCTCATGATGATAGTGCCATTGTTGACAGTGCTCACGGTGAAGTTGCCCATCCTGACAATGCTCATGGTGACATTGACCTTCGAGATAGTACCCATGTTGACAGTGCCCATGGTGACGTGCTCATGTTGACAGTGCTCAAAGTGATAGTGCCCATGGTGTCATTTCCAAGAGTGACAGTGCCCACGCTGACCGTTCTCATTGTGATAGTGCCCATGGTGACAGTGCACATGGTGATACTTGCAATGGTGACAGTGCTCATGGTGACAGCGCTCATGGTTGCAGTACCCATGGTGACAGTGCTCAAAATGACAGTGACAGTGGTGGCAGTGACCATGGTGACAGTGCCCACGGTGACATTGCCTATAGTGACACTTCTCACAGTGACATTGCCCATGGTGACAGGGCTCATGTTGACGTGCTCATATTGACAGTGCTCACAGCGATAATGTCCATGGTGACATTGCCCATGGTGGAATTGCACACAATGCCATTTCCAACAGTGACAGTGCTCACGCTGAGAGTTGTCATGGTGATAGTGCCCATGGTGACAGTGCACATGGTCATACTGCCAATGGTTAAATTACTCATGGTGACAGCACTCATGATGGCAGTACCCATGGTGACAGTGCTCAAAATGGCAGTTCCCATGGTGACATTGCCCATGGTGACATTGCCTATGGTGACACTTCTCACGGTGACATTTCCCATGGTGACATGGCTCATGGTGACACACCACATTGTGCCAGTGCCCATGGTGACAGTGTTCACAGTGAAAGTGCTCATGGTAATACTGTTTACTTTGAGAGTGCCCAAGGTGAAAATACACATGGTGACATTACTCATTGAGAAATTGCCCATGGTTACAATTCTCATAGCAACAGTTATGGTGACAGTGCTCATGGTGGCACTGCCCTGGGTGACAGTGCTCGTGGTGTCAGTGCTCATGGTGACAGTGCTCATGATGAGAGTGCCTATGTTGTTAATTCCCATGGTGACACTTCTCACAGTGACACTGACAATGGTTACAGGTCACATGTTGGCCGTGCCCTTGGTGACAGTGCCCATGCAGACAGTACTTATGGTGACAGTGTTATCGGTGATAGTGCCCATGGTGAGAGTGCACATGGTGGTAGTGCACATGGTGGCACTGAAAAATGGTGACAGGGCTCATGGTGACAGTGCTCACGGTAAAAACCCATGCTGACAGTACTCACAGAGACACTGCTCATAGTGGCAGTAACCATGGTGACACTTCGCACAGTGACAGTGCCCACTGTAGGAGTGCCCATGGAGACATTGCTCATGGTGACACTGACCACGATGACATTGCCTATGGTGACAGTGCTCATAGTGACAGAGCCCATGTTGACTCTGACCACAGTGAGAATGCTCACGGTGATAGTGCCAATGGTGACAGCACTCATGTTGACAGCACGCATTGTGCAAGGTGCCATGGTGACAGTGACCATGGTGAGAGATCTCACGGTGATAGCGCTCACGGTAATAGTCCTGATGGTGACAGTGCAAATGGTGACAATACAGAGGGTGACAGTGCTCATGGTGAAGTTGCCCATCCTGACAATGCTCATGGTGACATTGCCCTTCGAGATAGTACCCATGTTGACAGTGCCCATGCTGACGTGCTCATGTTGACAGTGCTCAAAGTGATAGTGCACATGGTGACATTGCCAAGAGTGACAGTGCCCATGCTGACAGTTCTCATTGTGATAGTGCCCATGGTGACAGTGCCCATGGTGATATTTGCAATGGTGACAGTGCTCATGGTGACAGCGCTCATGGTTGCAGTACCCATGGTGACAGTGCTCAAAATGACAGTGACAGTGGTGGCAGTGACCATGGTGACAGTGCCCACGGTGACATTGCCTATAGTGACACTTCTCACAGTGACATTGCCCATGGTGACAGGGCTCATGTTGATGTGCTCATATTGACAGTGCTCACAGCGATAATGTCCATGGTGACATTGCCCATGGTGGAATTGCACACAATGCCATTTCCAACAGTGACAGTGCTCACGCTGAGAGTTGTCATGGTGATAGTGCCCATGGTGACAGTGCACATGGTCATACTGCCAATGGTTAAATTACTCATGGTGACAGTACTCATGGTGGCATTACACATGGTGACAGTGCTCAAAATGGCAGTTCCCATGGTGACATTGCCCATGGTGACATTGCCTATGGTGACACTTCTCACGGTGACATTTCCCATGGTGACATGGCTCATGGTGACACACCACATTGTGCCAGTGCCCATGGTGACAGTGTTCACAGTGAAAGTGCTCATGGTAATACTGTTTACTTTGAGAGTGCCCAAGATGAAAATACACATGGTGACATTACTCATTGAGAAATTGCCCATGGTTACAATTCTCATAGCAACAGTTATGGTGACAGTGCTCATGGTGGCACTGCCCTGGGTGACAGTGCTCGTGGTGTCAGTGCTCATGGTGACAGTGCTCATGATGAGAGTGCCTATGTTGTTAATTCCCATGGTGACACTTCTCACAGTGACACTGACAATGGTTACAGGTCACATGTTGGCCGAGCCCTTGGTGACAGTGCCCATGCAGACAGTACTTATGGTGACAGTGTTATCGGTGATAGTGCCCATGGTGAGAGTGCACATGGTGGTAGTGCACATGGTGGCACTGAAAAATGGTGACAGGGCTCATGGTGACAGTGCTCACGGTAAAAACCCATGCTGACAGTACTCACAGAGACACTGCTCATAGTGGCAGTAACCATGGTGACAGTTCGCACAGTGACAGTGCCCACTGTAGGAGTGCCCATGGAGACATTGCTCATGGTGACACTGACCACGGTGACATTGCCTATGGTGACAGTGCTCATGGTGACAGAGCCCATGTTGACTCTGACCACAGTGAGAATGCTCACGGTGATAGTGCCAATGGTGACAGCACTCATGTTGACAGCACGCATTGTGCAAGGTGCCATGGTGACAGTGACCATGGTGAGAGATCTCACGGTGATAGTGCTCACGGTAATAGTCCTGATGGTGACAGTGCAAATGGTGACAATACAGAGGGTGACAGTACTCATGGTGAAAATACCCATGCTAGCAGTTCTCATAGTGACAGTGCTCATGGGGGAAGTGCCCATGCTGACAGTGCTCATTGTGGCAGTGCTCATGGTGACAGTACCGATGAGGCCAGTGATTATGGTGATGGTGTTCACAATGGCTGTGCTCATGGAAATAGTGCTCACGGTGACCGTGCCCATGATGACAGTGCCCAGGGTGACAGTGCTCACGGGGAAAGTGCCAATGATAACATTAACCATGGTGATAGTGCCCCCGGTGACACGGCCCACAGTGACATTGCTCATGGTGATAGTGCCATTGGTGACAGTGCTCATGGTGAAGTTGCCCATCCTGACAATGCTCATGGTGACATTGCCCTTCGAGATAGTACCCATGTTGACAGTGCCCATGGTGATGTGCTCATGTTGACATTGCTCAAAGTGATAGTGCCCATGGTGACATTGCCAAGAGTGACAGTGCCCACGCTGACCGTTCTCATTGTGATAGTGCCCATGGTGACAGTGCACATGGTGATACTTGCAATGGTGACAGTGCTCATGGTGACAGCGCTCATGGTTGCAGTACCCATGGTGACAGTGCTCAAAATGACAGTGACAGTGGTGGCAGTGACCATGGTGACAGTGCCCACGGTGACATTGCCTATAGTGACACTTCTCACAGTGACATTGCCCATGGTGACAGGGCTCATGTTGACGTGCTCATATTGACAGTGCTCACAGCGATAATGTCCATGGTGACATTGCCCATGGTGGAATTGCACACAATGCCATTTCCAACAGTGACAGTGCTCACGCTGAGAGTTGTCATGGTGATAGTGCCCATGGTGACAGTGCACATGGTCATACTGCCAATGGTTAAATTACTCATGGTGACAGTACTCATGGTTGCAGTACCCATTGTGACAGTGCTCAAAATGGCAGTTTCCATGGTGACATTGCCCATGGTGACATTGCCTATGGTGACACTTCTCACGGTGACATTTCCCATGGTGACATGGCTCATGGTGACACACCACATTGTGCCAGTGCCCATGGTGACAGTGTTCACAGTGGAAGTGCTCATGGTAATACTGTTTACTTTGAGAGTGCCCAAGGTGAAAATACACATGGTGACATTACTCATTGAGAAATTGCCCATGGTTACAATTCTCATAGCAACAGTTATGGTGACAGTGCTCATGGTGGCACTGCCCTGGCTGACAGTGCTTGTGGTGTCAGTGCTCATGGTGACAGTGCTCATGATGAGAGTGCCTATGTTGTTAATTCCCATGGTGACACTTCTCACAGTGACACTGACAATGGTTACAGGTCACATGTTGGCCGAGCCCTTGGTGACAGTGCCCATGCAGACAGTACTTATGGTGACAGTGTTATCGGTGATAGTGCCCATGGTGAGAGTGCACATGGTGGTAGTGCACATGGTGGCACTGAAAAATGGTGACAGGGCTCATGGTGACAGTGCTCACGGTAAAAACCCATGCTGACAGTACTCACAGAGACACTGCTCATAGTGGCAGTAACCATGGTGACAGTTCGCACAGTGACAGTGCCCACTGTAGGAGTGCCCATGGAGACATTGCTCATGGTGACACTGACCACGGTGACATTGCCTATGGTGACAGTGCTCATGGTGACAGAGCCCATGTTGACTCTGACCACAGTGAGAATGCTCACGGTGATAGTGCCAATGGTGACAGCACTCATGTTGACAGCACGCATTGTGCAAGGTGCCATGGTGACAGTGACCATGGTGAGAGATCTCACGGTGATAGCGCTCACGGTAATAGTCCTGATGGTGACAGTGCAAATGGTGACAATACAGAGGGTGACAGTACTCATGGTGAAAATACCCATGCTAGCAGTTCTCATAGTGACAGTGCTCATGAGGGAAATGCCCATGCTGACAGTGCTCATTGTGGCAGTGCTCATGGTGACAGAACCGATGAGGCCAGTGATTATGGTGATGGTGTTCACAGTGGCTGTGCTCATGGAGATAGTGCTCACGGTGACCGTGCCCATGATGACAGTGCCCAGGGTGACAGTGCTCACGGGGAAAGTGCCAATGATAACATTAACCATGGTGATAGTGCCCCCGGTGACACGGCCCACAGTGACATTGCTCATGGTGATAGTGCCATTGGTGACAGTGCTCATGGTGAAGTTGCCCATCCTGACAATGCTCATGGTGACATTGCCCTTCGAGATAGTACCCATGTTGACAGTGCCCATGCTGACGTGCTCATGTTGACAGTGCTCAAAGTGATAGTGCCCATGGTGACATTGCCAAGAGTGACAGTGCCCACGCTGACCGTTCTCATTGTGATAGTGCCCATGGTGACAGTGCACATGGTGATACTTGCAATGGTGACAGTGCTCATGGTGACAGCGCTCATGGTTGCAGTACCCATGGTGACAGTGCTCAAAATGACAGTGACAGTGGTGGCAGTGACCATGGTGACAGTGCCAACGGTGACATTGCCTATAGTGACACTTCTCACAGTGACATTGCCCATAGTGACAGGGCTCATGTTGACGTGCTCATATTGACAGTGCTCACAGCGATAATGTCCATGGTGACATTGCCCATGGTGGAATTGCACACAATGCCATTTCCAACAGTGACAGTGCTCACGCTGAGAGTTGTCATGGTGATAGTGCCCATGGTGACAGTGCACATGGTCATACTGCCAATGGTTAAATTACTCACGGTGACAGTACTCATGGTGGCAGTACCCATGGTGACAGTGCTCAAAATGGCAGTTCCCATGGTGACATTGCCCATGGTGACATTGCCTATGGTGACACTTCTCACGGTGACATTTCCCATGGTGACATGGCTCATGGTGACACACCACATTGTGCCAGTGCCCATGGTGACAGTGTTCACAGTGAAAGTGCTCATGGTAATACTGTTTACTTTGAGAGTGCCCAAGGTGAAAATACACATGGTGACATTACTCATTGAGAAATTGCCCATGGTTACAATTCTCATAGCAACAGTTATGGTGACAGTGCTCATGGTGGCACTGCCCTGGGTGACAGTGCTCGTGGTGTCAGTGCTCATGGTGACAGTGCTCATGATGAGAGTGCCTATGTTGTTAATTCCCATGGTGACACTTCTCACAGTGACACTGACAATGGTTACAGGTCACATGTTGGCCGTGCCCTTGGTTACAGTGCCCATGCAGACAGTACTTATGGTGACAGTGTTATCGGTGATAGTGCCCATGGTGAGAGTGCCCATGGTGGTAGTGCACATGGTGGCACTGAAAAATGGTGACAGGGCTCATGGTGACAGTGCTCACGGTAAAAACCCATGCTGACAGTACTCACAGAGACACTGCTCATAGTGGCAGTAACCATGGTGACAGTTCGCAGTGACAGTGCCCACTGTAGGAGTGCCCATGGAGACATTGCTCATGGTGACACTGACCACGGTGACATTGCCTATGGTGACAGTGCTCATGGTGACAGACCCCATGTTGACTCTGACCACAGTGAGAATGCTCACGGTGATAGTGCCAATGGTGACAGCACTCATGTTGACAGCACGCATTGTGCAAGGTGCCATGGTGACTGTGACCATGGTGAGAGATCTCACGGTGATAGCGCTCACGGTAATAGTCCTCATGGTGACAGTGCAAATGGTGACAATACAGAGGGTGACAGTACTCATGGTGAAAATACCCATGCTAGCAGTTCTCATAGTGACAGTGCTCATGGGGGAAGTGCCCATGCTGACAGTGCTCATTGTGGCAGTGCTCATGGTGACAGTACCGATGAGGCCAGTGATTATGGTGATGGTGTTCACAGTGGCTGTGCTCATGGAGATAGTGCTCACGGTGGCCGTGCACATGATGACAGTGCCCAGGGTGACAGTGCTCACGGGGAAAGTGCCAATGATAACATTAACCATGGTGATAGTGCCCCCGGTGACACGGCCCACAGTGACATTGCTCATGGTGATAGTGCCATTGGTGACAGTGCTCATGGTGAAGTTGCCCATCCTGACAATGCTCATGGTGACATTGTCCTTCGAGATAGTACCCATGTTGACAGTGCCCATGCTGACGTGCTCATGTTGACAGTGCTCAAAGTGATAGTGCCCATGGTGACATTGCCAAGAGTGACAGTGCCCATGCTGACAGTTCTCATTGTGATAGTGCCCATGGTGACAGTGCACATGGTGATACTTGCAATGGTGACAGTGCTCATGGTGACAGCGCTCATGGTTGCAGTACCCATGGTGACAGTGCTCAAAATGACAGTGACAGTGGTGGCAGTGACCATGGTGACAGTGCCCACGGTGACATTGCCTATAGTGACACTTCTCACAGTGACATTGCCCATGGTGACAGGGCTCATGTTGACGTGCTCATATTGACAGTGCTCACAGCGATAATGTCCATGGTGACATTGCCCATGGTGGAATTGCACACAATGCCATTTCCAACAGTGACAGTGCTCACGCTGAGAGTTGTCATGGTGATAGTGCCCATGGTGACAGTGCACATGGTCATAATGCCAATGGTTAAATTACTCATGGTGACAATACTCATTGTTGCAGTACCCATGGTGACAGTGCTCAAAATGGCAGTTCCCATGGTGACATTGCCCATGGTGACATTGCCTATGGTGACACTTCTCACGGTGACATTTCCCATGGTGACATGGCTCATGGTGACACACCACATTGTGCCAGTGCCCATGGTGACAGTGTTCACAGTGAAAGTGCTCATGGTAATACTGTTTACTTTGAGAGTGCCCAAGGTGAAAATACACATGGTGACATTACTCATTGAGAAATTGCCCATGGTTACAATTCTCATAGCAACAGTTATGGTGACAGTGCTCATGGTGGCACTGCCCTGGGTGACAGTGCTCGTGGTGTCAGTGCTCATGGTGACAGTGCTCATGATGAGAGTGCCTATGTTGTTAATTCCCATGGTGACAATTCTCACAGTGACACTGACAATGGTTACAGGTCACATGTTGGCCGTGCCCTTGGTGACAGTGCCCATGCAGACAGTACTTATGGTGACAGTGTTATCGGTGATAGTGCCCATGGTGAGAGTGCACATGGTGGTAGTGCACATGGTGGCACTGAAAAATGGTGACAGGGCTCATGGTGACAGTGCTCACGGTAAAAACCCATGCTGACAGTACTCACAGAGACACTGCTCATAGTGGCAGTAACCATGGTGAGAGTTCGCACAGTGACAGTGCCCACTGTAGGAGTGCCCATGGAGACATTGCTCATGGTGACACTGACCACGGTGACATTGCCTATGGTGACAGTGCTCATGGTGACAGAGCCCATGTTGACTCTGACCACAGTGAGAATGCTCACGGTGATAGTGCCAATGGTGACAGCACTCATGTTGACAGCACGCATTGTGCAAGGTGCCATGGTGACAGTGACCATGGTGAGAGATCTCACGGTGATAGCGCTCACGGTAATAGTCCTGATGGTGACAGTGCAAATGGTGACAATACAGAGGGTGACAGTACTCATGGTGAAAATACCCATGCTAGCAGTTCTCATAGTGACAGTGCTCATGGGGGAAGTGCCCATGCTGACAGTGCTCATTGTGGCAGTGCTCATGGTGACAGTACCGATGAGGTCAGTGATTATGGTGATGGTGTTCACAGTGGCTGTGCTCATGGAGATAGTGCTCACGGTGACCGTGCCCATGATGACAGTGCCCAGGGTGACAGTGCTCATGGGGAAAGTGCCAATGATAACATTAACCATGGAGATAGTGCCCCCGGTGACACGGCCCACAGTGACATTGCTCATGGTGATAGTGCCATTGGTGACAGTGCTCATGGTGAATTTGCCCATCCTGACAATGCTCATGTTGACATTGACCTTCGAGATAGTACCCACGTTCACAGTGCCCATGCTGACGTGCTCATGTTGACAGTGCTCACAGTGATAGTGCCCATGGTGACATTGCCAAGAGTGACAGTGCCCATGCTGACAGTTCTCATTGTGATAGTGCCCATGGTGACAGTGCACATGGTGATACTTGCAATGGTGACAGTGCTCATGGTGACAGCGCTCATGGTTGCAGTACCCATGGTGACAGTGCTCAAAATGACAGTGACAGTGGTGGCAGCGACCATGGTGACAGTGCCCACGGTGACATTGCCTATAGTGACACTTCTCACAGTGACATTGCCCATGGTGACAGGGCTCATGTTGACGTGCTCATATTGACAGTGCTCACAGCGATAATGTCCATGGTGACATTGCCCATGGTGGAATTGCACACAATGCCATTTCCAACAGTGACAGTGCTCACGCTGAGAGTTGTCATGGTGATAGTGCCCATGGTGACAGTGCACATGGTCATACTGCCAATGGTTAAATTACTCATGGTGACAGTACTCATGGTTGCAGTACCCATGGTGACAGTGCTCAAAATGGCAGTTCCCATGGTGACATTGCCCATGGTGACATTGCCTATGGTGACACTTCTCACGGTGACATTTCCCATGGTGACATGGCTCATGGTGACACACCACATTGTGCCAGTGCCCATGGTGACAGTGTTCACAGTGGAAGTGCTCATGGTAATACTGTTTACTTTGAGAGTGCCCAAGGTGAAAATACACATGGTATCATTACTCATTGAGAAATTGCCCATGGTTACAATTCTCATAGCAACAGTTATGGTGACAGTGCTCATGGTGGCACTGCCCTGGGTGACAGTGCTCGTGGTGTCAGTGCTCATGGTGACAGTGCTCATGATGAGAGTGCCTATTTTGTTAATTCCCATGGTGACACTTCTCACAGTGACACTGACAATGGTTACAGGTCACATGTTGGCCGTGCCCTTGGTGACAGTGCCCATGCAGACAGTACTTATGGTGACAGTGTTATCGGTGATAGTGCCCATGGTGAGAGTGCACATGGTGGTAGTGCACATGGTGGCACAGAAAAATGGTGACAGGGCTCATGGTGACAGTGCTCACGGTAAAAACCCATGCTGACAGTACTCACAGAGACACTGCTCATAGTGGCAGTAACCATGGTGACAGTTCGCACAGTGACAGTGCCCACTGTAGGAGTGCCCATGGAGACATTGCTCATGGTGACACTGACCACGGTGACATTGCCTATGGTGACAGTGCTCATGGTGACAGAGTCCATGTTGACTCTGACAACAGTGAGAATGCTCATGGTGATAGTGCCAATGGTGACAGCACTCATGTTGACAGCACGCATTGTGCAAGGTGCCATGGTGACAGTGACCATGGTGAGAGATCTCACGGTGATAGCGCTCACGGTAATAGTCCTGATGGTGACAGTGCAAATGGTGACAATACAGAGGGTGACAGTACTCATGGTGAAAATACCCATGCTAGCAGTTCTCATAGTGACAGTGCTCATGGGGGAAGTGCCCATGCTGACAGTGCTCATTGTGGCAGTGCTCATGGTGACAGTACCGATGAGGCCAGTGATTATGGTGATGGTGTTCACAGTGGCTGTGCTCATGGAGATAGTGCTCACGGTGACCGTGCCCATGATGACAGTGCCCAGGGTGACAGTGCTCACGGGGAAAGTGCCAATGATAACATTAACCATGGTGATAGTGCCCCCGGTGACACGGCCCACAGTGACATTGCTCATGGTGATAGTGCCATTGGTGACAGTGCTCATGGTGAATTTGCCCATCCTGACAATGCTCATGTTGACATTGACCTTCGAGATAGTACCCACGTTCACAGTGCCCATGCTGACGTGCTCATGTTGACAGTGCTCACAGTGATAGTGCCCATGGTGACATTGCCAAGAGTGACAGTGCCCATGCTGACAGTTCTCATTGTGATAGTGCCCATGGTGACAGTGCACATGGTGATACTTGCAATGGTGACAGTGCTCATGGTGACAGCGCTCATGGTTGCAGTACCCATGGTGACAGTGCTCAAAATGACAGTGACAGTGGTGGCAGCGACCATGGTGACAGTGCCCACGGTGACATTGCCTATAGTGACACTTCTCACAGTGACATTGCCCATGGTGACAGGGCTCATGTTGACGTGCTCATATTGACAGTGCTCACAGCGATAATGTCCATGGTGACATTGCCCATGGTGGAATTGCACACAATGCCATTTCCAACAGTGACAGTGCTCACGCTGAGAGTTGTCATGGTGATAGTGCCCATGGTGACAGTGCACATGGTCATACTGCCAATGGTTAAATTACTCATGGTGACAGTACTCATGGTTGCAGTACCCATGGTGACAGTGCTCAAAATGGCAGTTCCCATGGTGACATTGCCCATGGTGACATTGCCTATGGTGACACTTCTCACGGTGACATTTCCCATGGTGACATGGCTCATGGTGACACACCACATTGTGCCAGTGCCCATGGTGACAGTGTTCACAGTGGAAGTGCTCATGGTAATACTGTTTACTTTGAGAGTGCCCAAGGTGAAAATACACATGGTATCATTACTCATTGAGAAATTGCCCATGGTTACAATTCTCATAGCAACAGTTATGGTGACAGTGCTCATGGTGGCACTGCCCTGGGTGACAGTGCTCGTGGTGTCAGTGCTCATGGTGACAGTGCTCATGATGAGAGTGCCTATGTTGTTAATTCCCATGGTGACACTTCTCACAGTGACACTGACAATGGTTACAGGTCACATGTTGGCCGTGCCCTTGGTGACAGTGCCCATGCAGACAGTACTTATGGTGACAGTGTTATCGGTGATAGTGCCCATGGTGAGAGTGCACATGGTGGTAGTGCACATGGTGGCACTGAAAAATGGTGACAGGGCTCATGGTGACAGTGCTCACGGTAAAAACCCATGCTGACAGTACTCACAGAGACACTGCTCATAGTGGCAGTAACCATGGTGACAGTTCGCACAGTGACAGTGCCCACTGTAGGAGTGCCCATGGAGACATTGCTCATGGTGACACTGACCACGGTGACATTGCCTATGGTGACAGTGCTCATGGTGACAGAGTCCATGTTGACTCTGACAACAGTGAGAATGCTCATGGTGATAGTGCCAATGGTGACAGCACTCATGTTGACAGCACGCATTGTGCAAGGTGCCATGGTGACAGTGACCATGGTGAGAGATCTCACGGTGATAGCGCTCACGGTAATAGTCCTGATGGTGACAGTGCAAATGGTGACAATACAGAGGGTGACAGTACTCATGGTGAAAATACCCATGCTAGCAGTTCTCATAGTGACAGTGCTCATGGGGGAAGTGCCCATGCTGACAGTGCTCATTGTGGCAGTGCTCATGGTGACAGTACCGATGAGGCCAGTGATTATGGTGATGGTGTTCACAGTGGCTGTGCTCATGGAGATAGTGCTCACGGTGACCGTGCCCATGATGACAGTGCCCAGGGTGACAGTGCTCACGGGGAAAGTGCCAATGATAACATTAACCATGGTGATAGTGCCCCCGGTGACACGGCCCACAGTGACATTGCTCATGGTGATAGTGCCATTGGTGACAGTGCTCATGGTGAAGTTGCCCATCCTGACAATGCTCATGGTGACATTGCCCTTCGAGATAGTACCCATGTTGACATTGCCCATGGTGATGTGCTCATGTTGACAGTGCTCAAAGTGATAGTGCCCATGGTGACATTTCCAAGAGTGACAGTGCCCACGCTGACCGTTCTCATTGTGATAGTGCCCATGGTGACAGTGCACATGGTGATACTTGCAATGGTGACAGTGCTCATGGTGACAGCGCTCATGGTTGCAGTACCCATGGTGACAGTGCTCAAAATGACAGTGACAGTGGTGGCAGTGACCATGGTGACAGTGCCCACGGTGACATTGCCTATAGTGACACTTCTCACAGTGACATTGCCCATGGTGACAGGGCTCATGTTGACGTGCTCATATTGACAGTGCTCACAGCGATAATGTCCATGGTGACATTGCCCATGGTGGAATTGCACACAATGCCATTTCCAACAGTGACAGTGCTCACGCTGAGAGTTGTCATGGTGATAGTGCCCATGGTGACAGTGCACATGGTCATACTGCCAATGGTTAAATTACTCATGGTGACAGTACTCATGGTTGCAGTACCCATGGTGACAGTGCTCAAAATGGCAGTTTCCATGGTGACATTGCCCATGGTGACATTGCCTATGGTGACACTTCTCACGGTGACATTTCCCATGGTGACATGGCTCATGGTGACACACCACATTGTGCCAGTGCCCATGGTGACAGTGTTCACAGTGGAAGTGCTCATGGTAATACTGTTTACTTTGAGAGTGCCCAAGGTGAAAATACACATGGTGACATTACTCATTGAGAAATTGCCCATGGTTACAATTCTCATAGCAACAGTTATGGTGACAGTGCTCATGGTGGCACTGCCCTGGCTGACAGTGCTTGTGGTGTCAGTGCTCATGGTGACAGTGTTCATGATGAGAGTGCCTATGTTGTTAATTCCCATGGTGACACTTCTCACAGTGACACTGACAATGGTTACAGGTCACATGTTGGCCGTGCCCTTGGTGACAGTGCCCATGCAGACAGTACTTATGGTGACAGTGTTATCGGTGATAGTGCCCATGGTGAGAGTGCACATGGTGGTAGTGCACATGGTGGCACTGTAAAATGGTGACAGGGCTCATGGTGACAGTGCTCACGGTAAAAACCCATGCTGACAGTACTCACAGAGACACTGCTCATAGTGGCAGTAACCATGGTGACAGTTCGCACAGTGACAGTGCCCACTGTAGGAGTGCCCATGGAGACATTGCTCATGGTGACACTGACCAGGGTGACATTGCCTATGGTGACAGTGCTCATGGTGACAGAGCCCATGTTGACTCTGACCACAGTGAGAATGCTCACGGTGATAGTGCCAATGGTGACAGCACTCATGTTGACAGCACGCATTGTGCAAGGTGCCATGGTGACAGTGACCATGGTGAGAGATCTCACGGTGATAGCGCTCACGGTAATAGTCCTGATGGTGACAGTGCAAATGGTGACAATACAGAGGGTGACAGTACTCATGGTGAAAATACCCATGCTAGCAGTTCTCATAGTGACAGTGCTCATGGGGGAAGTGCCCATGCTGACAGTGCTCATTGTGGCAGTGCTCATGGTGACAGTACCGATGAGGCCAGTGATTATGGTGATGGTGTTCACAGTGGCTGTGCTCATGGAGATAGTGCTCACGGTGACCGTGCCCATGATGACAGTGCCCAGGGTGACAGTGCTCACGGGGAAAGTGCCAATGATAACATTAACCATGGTGATAGTGCCCCCGGTGACACAGCCCACAGTGACATTGCTCATGGTGATAGTGCCATTGGTGACAGTGCTCATGGTGAAGTTGCCCATCCTGACAATGCTCATGGTGACATTGCCCTTCGAGATAGTACCCATGTTGACAGTGCCCATGCTGACGTGCTCATGTTGACAGTGCTCAAAGTGATAGTGCCCATGGTGACATTGCCCATGGTGGAAGTGCCCATGGTGACATTGCCAAGAGTGACAGTGCCCATGCTGACAGTTCTCATTGTGATAGTGCCCATGGTGACAGTACACATGGTGATAATCGCAATGGTGACAGTGCTCATGGTGACAGTGCTCATGGTTGCAATACCCATGGTGACATTGCTCAAGATGACAGTGACAGTGGTGGCAGTGACCATGGTGACAGTGCCCACGGTGACATCGCCTATAGTGACACTTCTCACGGTGACATTGCCAATGGTGACAGGGCTCATGTTGACGTGCTTATATTGACAGTGCTCACAGTGATAGTGCCCATGGTGACATTGCCCATGCTGGAATTGCACACAATGCCAGTTCCCACAGTGACAGTGATCACGCTGAGAGTTGTCATGGTGATAGTGCCCATGGTGACAGTGCACATGGTCATAATGCCAATGGTGACAGTACTCATGGTTGCAGTACCCATGGTGACAGTGTGCAAAATGGCATTTCCCATGGTGACATTGCTCAAGGTGACACACGACATTGTGCCAGTGCCCATGGTGACAGTGCACATTGTGATACTCGCAATGGTGACAGTGCTCATGGTGACAGCGCTCATGGTGGCAGTCCCCAAGGTGACAGTGCTCACAGTGACAGTGCCCACTGTATGAGTGCCCATGTTGACAGTGCTCATGGTGACACTGACCATGGTGACATTGCCTATGGTGACAGTGCTCATATGACAGTGCCCATGGTGACACTGACCACAGTGAGAATGCTCACAGTGATAGTGCCAATGGTGCCAGCACTCATGTTGAGAGCCCCCATTGTGCAAGGTGCCATGGTGACAGTGACCATGGTGAGAGATCTCACGGTGATAGCGCTCACGGTAATAGTCCTCATGGTGACAGTGCAAATGGTGACAATACAGAGGGTGACAGTACACATGGTGAAAATACCCATGGTAGCAGTTCTCATAGTGACAGTGCTCATGGGGGATGTGCCCATGCCGACAGTGCTCATTGTGGCAGTGCTCATGGTGACAGTACCGATGAGGCCAGTGATTATGGTGATGGTGTTCACAGTGGCTGTGCTCATGGAGATAGTGCTCACGGTGACCGTTCCCATGATGACAGTGCCCAGGGTGACAGTGCTCACGGGGAAAGTGCCAATGATAACATTAACCATGGTGATAGTGCCCCTGGTGACACGGCCCACAGTGACATTGCTCATGGTGATAGTGCCATTGGTGACAGTGCTCACGGTGAAGTTGCCCATCCTGACAATGCTCATGGTGACATTGACCTTCGAGATAGTACCCATGTTGACAGTGCCCATGGTGACGTTCTCATGTTGACAGTGCTCAAAGTGATAGTGCCCATGGTGACATTGCCAAGAGTGACAGTGCCCACGCTGACCGTTCTCATTGTGATAGTGCCCATGGTGACAGTGCACATGGTGATACTTGCAATGGTGACAGTGCTCATGGTGACAGCGCTCATGGTTGCAGTACCCATGGTGACAGTGCTCAAAATGACAGTGACAGTGGTGGCAGTGACCATGGTGACAGTGCCCACGGTGACATTGCCTATAGTGACACTTCTCACAGTGACATTGCCCATGGTGACAGGGCTCATGTTGACGTGCTCATATTGACAGTGCTCACAGCGATAATGTCCATGGTGACATTGCCCATGGTGGAATTGCACACAATGCCATTTCCAACAGTGACAGTGCTCACGCTGAGAGTTGTCATGGTGATAGTGCCCATGGTGACAGTGCACATGGTCATACTGCCAATGGTTAAATTACTCATGGTGACAGTACTCATGGTGGCAGTACCCATGGTGACAGTGCTCAAAATGGCATTTCCCATGGTGACATTGCCCATGGTGACATTGCCTATGGTGACACTTCTCACGGTGACATTTCCCATGGTGACATGGCTCATGGTGACACACCACATTGTGCCAGTGCCCATGGTGACAGTGTTCACAGTGAAAGTGCTCATGGTAATACTGTTTACTTTGAGAGTGTCCAAGGTGAAAATACACATGGTGACATTACTCATTGAGAAATTGCCCATGGTTACAATTCTCATAGCAACAGTTATGGTGACAGTGCTCATGGTGGCACTGCCCTGGGTGACAGTGCTCGTGGTGTCAGTGCTCATGGTGACAGTGCTCATGATGAGAGTGCCTATGTTGTTAATTCCCATGGTGACACTTCTCACAGTGACACTGACAATGGTTACAAGTCACATGTTGGCCATGCCCTTGGTGACAGTGCCCATGCAGACAGTACTTATGGTGACAGTGTTATCGGTGATAGTGCCCATGGTGAGAGTGCACATGGTGGTAGTGCACATGGTGGCACTGAAAAATGGTGACAGGGCTCATGGTGACAGTGCTCACGGTAAAAACCCATGCTGACAGTACTCACAGAGACACTGCTCATAGTGGCAGTAACCATGGTGACAGTTCGCACAGTGACAGTGCCCACTGTAGGAGTGCCCATGGAGACATTGCTCATGGTGACACTGACCACCGTGACATTGCCTATGGTGACAGTGCTCATGGTGACAGAGCCCATGTTGACTCTGACCACAGTGAGAATGCTCACGGTGATAGTGCCAATGGTGACAGCACTCATGTTGACAGCACGCATTGTGCAAGGTGCCATGGTGACAGTGACCATGGTGAGAGATCTCACGGTGATAGCGCTCATGGTAATAGTCCTGATGGTGACAGTGCAAATGGTGACAATACAGAGGGTGACAGTACTCATGGTGAAAATACCCATGCTAGCAGTTCTCATAGTGACAGTGCTCATGGGGGAAGTGCCCATGCTGACAGTGCTCATTGTGGCAGTGCTCATGGTGACAGTACCGATGAGGTCAGTGATTATGGTGATGGTGTTCACAGTGGCTGTGCTCATGGAGATAGTGCTCACGGTGACCGTGCCCATGATGACAGTGCCCAGGGTGACAGTGCTCATGGGGAAAGTGCCAATGATAACATTAACCATGGAGATAGTGCCCCCGGTGACACGGCCCACAGTGACATTGCTCATGGTGATAGTGCCATTGGTGACAGTGCTCATGGTGAAGTTGCCCATCCTGACAATGCTCATGGTGACATTGACCTTCGAGATAGTACCCATGTTGACAGTGCCCATGGTGACGTGCTCATGTTGACAGTGCTCAAAGTGATAGTGCCCATGGTGACATTGCCAAGAGTGACAGTGCCCATGCTGACAGTTCTCATTGTGATAGTGCCCATGGTGACAGTGCACATGGTGATACTTGCAATGGTGACAGTGCTCATGGTGACAGCGCTCATGGTTGCAGTACCCATGGTGACAGTGCTCAAAATGACAGTGACAGTGGTGGCAGTGACCATGGTGACAGTGCCCACGGTGACATTGCCTATAGTGACACTTCTCACAGTGACATTGCCCATGGTGACAGGGCTCATGTTGACGTGCTCCTATTGACAGTGCTCACAGCGATAATGTCCATGGTGACATTGCCCATGGTGGAATTGCACACAATGCCATTTCCAACAGTGACAGTGCTCACGCTGAGAGTTGTCATGGTGATAGTGCCCATGGTGACAGTGCACATGGTCATACTGCCAATGGTTAAATTACTCATGGTGACAGTACTCATGGTGGCAGTCCCCAAGGTGACAGTGCTCACAGTGACAGTGCCCACTGTATGAGTGCCCATGTTGACAGTGCTCATGGTGACACTGACCATGGTGACATTGCCTATGTTGACAGTGCTCATATGACAGTGCCCATGGTGACACTGACCACAGTGAGAATGCTCACAGTGATAGTGCCAATGGTGCCAGCACTCATGTTGACAGCCCCCATTGTGCAAGGTGCCATGGTGACTGTGACCATGGTGAGAGATCTCACGGTGATAGCGCTCACGGTAATAGTCCTCATGGTGACAGTGCAAATGGTGACAATACAGAGGGTGACAGTACTCATGGTGAAAATACCCATGCTATCAGTTCTCATAGTGACAGTGCTCATGGGGGAAGTGCCCATGCTGACAGTGCTCATTGTGGCAGTGCTCATGGTGACAGTACCGATGAGGCCAGTGATTATGGTGATGGTGTTCACAGTGGCTGTGCTCATGGAGATAGTGCTCACGGTGACCGTGCCCATGATGACAGTGCCCAGGGTGACAGTGCTCACGGGGAAAATGCCAATGATAACATTAACCATGGTGATAGTGCCCCTGGTGACACAGCCCACAGTGACATTGCTCATGGTGATAGTGCCATTGGTGACAGTGCTCACGGTGAAGTTGCCCATCCTGACAATGCTCATGGTGACATTGACCTTCGAGATAGTACCCATGTTGACAGTGCCCATGGTGACGTGCTCATGTTGACATTGCTCAAAGTGATAGTGCCCATGGTGACATTGCCAAGAGTGACAGTGCCCACGCTGACCGTTCTCATTGTGATAGTGCCCATGGTGACAGTGCACATGGTGATACTTGCAATGGTGACAGTGCTCATGGTGACAGCGATCATGGTTGCAGTACCCATGGTGACAGTGCTCAAAATGACAGTGACAGTGGTGGCAGTGACCATGGTGACAGTGCCCACGGTGACATTGCCTATAGTGACACTTCTCACAGTGACATTGCCCATGGTGACAGGGCTCATGTTGACGTGCTCATATTGACAGTGCTCACAGCGATAATGTCCATGGTGACATTGCCCATGGTGGAATTGCACACAATGCCATTTCCAACAGTGACAGTGCTCACGCTGAGAGTTGTCATGGTGATAGTGCCCATGGTGACAGTGCACATGGTCATACTGCCAATGGTTAAATTACTCATGGTGACAGTACTCATGGTGGCAGTACCCATTGTGACAGTGCTCAAAATGGCAGTTCCCATGGTGACATTGCCCATGGTGACATTGCCTATGGTGACACTTCTCACGGTGACATTTCCCATGGTGACATGGCTCATGGTGACACACCACATTGTGCCAGTGCCCATGGTGACAGTGTTCACAGTGAAAGTGCTCATGGTAATACTGTTTACTTTGAGAGTGCCCAAGGTGAAAATACACATGGTGACATTACTCATTGAGAAATTGCCCATGGTTACAATTCTCATAGCAACAGTTATGGTGACAGTGCTCATGGTGGCACTGCCCTGGGTGACAGTGCTCGTGGTGTCAGTGCTCATGGTGACAGTGCTCATGATGAGAGTGCCTATGTTGTTAATTCCCATGGTGACACTTCTCACAGTGACACTGACAATGGTTACAGGTCACATGTTGGCCGTGCCCTTGGTGACAGTGCCCATGCAGACAGTACTTATGGTGACAGTGTTATCGGTGATAGTGCCCATGGTGAGAGTGCACATGGTGGTAGTGCACATGGTGGCACTGAAAAATGGTGACAGGGCTCATGGTGACAGTGCTCACGGTAAAAACCCATGCTGACAGTACTCACAGAGACACTGCTCATAGTGGCAGTAACCATGGTGAGAGTTCGCACAGTGACAGTGCCCACTGTAGGAGTGCCCATGGAGACATTGCTCATGGTGACACTGACCACGGTGACATTGCCTATGGTGACAGTGCTCATGGTGACAGAGCCCATGTTGACTCTGACCACAGTGAGAATGCTCAAGGTGATAGTGCCAATGGTGACAGCACTCATGTTGACAGCACGCATTGTGCAAGGTGCCATGGTGACAGTGACCATGGTGAGAGATCTCACGGTGATAGCGCTCACGGTAATAGTCCTGATGGTGACAGTGCAAATGGTGACAATACAGAGGGTGACAGTACTCATGGTGAAAATACCCATGCTAGCAGTTCTCATAGTGACAGTGCTCATGGGGGAAGTGCCCATGCTGACAGTGCTCATTGTGGCAGTGCTCATGGTGACAGTACCGATGAGGCCAGTGATTATGGTGATGGTGTTCACAGTGGCTGTGCTCATGGAGATAGTGCTCACGGTGACCGTGCCCATGATGACAGTGCCCAGGGTGACAGTGCTCACGGGGAAAGTGCCAATGATAACATTAACCATGGTGATAGTGCCCCCGGTGACACGGCCCACAGTGACATTGCTCATGGTGATAGTGCCATTGGTGACAGTGCTCATGGTGAAGTTGCCCATCCTGACAATGCTCATGGTGACATTGCCCTTCGAGATAGTACCCATGTTGACAGTGCCCATGGTGACGTGCTCATGTTGACAGTGCTCAAAGTGATAGTGCCCATGGTGACATTGCCAAGAGTGACAGTGCCCACGCTGACCGTTCTCATTGTGATAGTGCCCATGGTGACAGTGCACATGGTGATACTTGCAATGGTGACAGTGCTCATGGTGACAGCGCTCATGGTTGCAGTACCCATGGTGACAGTGCTCAAAATGACAGTGACAGTGGTGGCAGTGACCATGGTGACAGTGCCCACGGTGACATTGCCTATAGTGACACTTCTCACAGTGACATTGCCCATGGTGACAGGGCTCATGTTGACGTGCTCATATTGACAGTGCTCACAGCGATAATGTCCATGGTGACATTGCCCATGGTGGAATTGCACACAATGCCATTTCCAACAGTGACAGTGCTCACGCTGAGAGTTGTCATGGTGATAGTGCCCATGGTGACAGTGCACATGGTCATACTGCCAATGGTTAAATTACTCATGGTGACAGTACTCATGGTGGCAGTACCCATGGTGACAGTGCTCAAAATGGCAGTTCCCATGGTGACATTGCCCATGGTGACATTGCCTATGGTGACACTTCTCACGGTGACATTTCCCATGGTGACATGGCTCATGGTGACACACCACATTGTGCCAGTGCCCATGGTGACAGTGTTCACAGTGAAAGTGCTCATGGTAATACTGTTTACTTTGAGAGTGCCCAAGGTGAAAATACACATGGTGACATTACTCATTGAGAAATTGCCCATGGTTACAATTCTCATAGCAACAGTTATGGTGACAGTGCTCATGGTGGCACTGCCCTGGGTGACAGTGCTCGTGGTGTCAGTGCTCATGGTGACAGTGCTCATGATGAGAGTGCCTATGTTGTTAATTCCCATGGTGACACTTCTCACAGTGACACTGACAATGGTTACAGGTCACATGTTGGCCGTGCCCTTGGTGACAGTGCCCATGCAGACAGTACTTATGGTGACAGTGTTATCGGTGATAGTGCCCATGGTGAGAGTGCACATGGTGGTAGTGCACATGGTGGCACTGAAAAATGGTGACAGGGCTCATGGTGACAGTGCTCACGGTAAAAACCCATGCTGACAGTACTCACAGAGACACTGCTCATAGTGGCAGTAACCATGGTGACAGTTCGCACAGTGACAGTGCCCACTGTAGGAGTGCCCATGGAGACATTGCTCATGGTGACACTGACCACGGTGACATTGCCTATGGTGACAGTGCTCATGGTGACAGAGCCCATGTTGACTGTGACAACAGTGAGAATGCTCACGGTGATAGTGCCAATGTTGACAGCACTCATGTTGACAGCACGCATTGTGCAAGGTGCCATGGTGACAGTGACCATGGTGAGAGATCTCACGGTGATAGCGCTCACGGTAATAGGCCTGATGGTGACAGTGCAAATGGTGACAATACAGAGGGTGACAGTACTCATGGTGAAAATACCCATGCTAGCAGTTCTCATAGTGACAGTGCTCATGGGGGAAGTGCCCATGCTGACAGTGCTCATTGTGGCAGTGCTCATGGTGACAGTACCGATGAGGCCAGTGATTATGGTGATGGTGTTCACAGTGGCTGTGCTCATGGAGATAGTGCTCACGGTGACCGTGCCCATGATGACAGTGCCCAGGGTGACAGTGCTCACGGGGAAAGTGCCAATGATAACATTAACCATGGTGATAGTGCCCCCGGTGACACGGCCCACAGTGACATTGCTCATGGTGATAGTGCCATTGGTGACAGTGCTCACGGTGAAGTTGCCCATCCTGACAATGCTCATGGTGACATTGCCCTTCGAGATAGTACCCATGTTGACAGTGCCCATGGTGACGTGCTCATGTTGACAGTGCTCAAAGTGATAGTGCCCATGGTGACATTGCCAAGAGTGACAGTGCCCACGCTGACCGTTCTCATTGTGATAGTGCCCATGGTGACAGTGCACATGGTGATACTTGCAATGGTGACAGTGCTCATGGTGACAGCGCTCATGGTTGCAGTACCCATGGTGACAGTGCTCAAAATGACAGTGACAGTGGTGGCAGTGACCATGGTGACAGTGCCCACGGTGACATTGCCTATAGTGACACTTCTCACAGTGACATTGCCCATGGTGACAGGGCTCATGTTGACGTGCTCATATTGACAGTGCTCACAGCGATAATGTCCATGGTGACATTGCCCATGGTGGAATTGCACACAATGCCATTTCCAACAGTGACAGTGCTCACGCTGAGAGTTGTCATGGTGATAGTGCCCATGGTGACAGTGCACATGGTCATACTGCCAATGGTTAAATTACTCATGGTGACAGTACTCATGGTGGCAGTACCCATGGTGACAGTGCTCAAAATGGCAGTTCCCATGGTGACATTGTCCATGGTGACATTGCCTATGGTGACACTTCTCACGGTGACATTTCCCATGGTGACATGGCTCATGGTGACACACCACATTGTGCCAGTGCCCATGGTGACAGTGTTCACAGTGAAAGTGCTCATGGTAATACTGTTTACTTTGAGAGTGCCCAAGGTGAAAATACACATGGTGACATTACTCATTGAGAAATTGCCCATGGTTACAATTCTCATAGCAACAGTTATGGTGACAGTGCTCATGGTGGCACTGCCCTGGGTGACAGTGCTCGTGGTGTCAGTGCTCATGGTGACAGTGCTCATGATGAGAGTGCCTATGTTGTTAATTCCCATGGTGACACTTCTCACAGTGACACTGACAATGGTTACAGGTCACATGTTGGCCGTGCCCTTGGTGACAGTGCCCATGCAGACAGTACATATGGTGACAGTGTTATCGGTGATAGTGCCCATGGTGAGAGTGCCCATGGTGGTAGTGCACATGGTGGCACTGAAAAATGGTGACAGGGCTCATGGTGACAGTGCTCACGGTAAAAACCCATGCTGACAGTACTCACAGAGACACTGCTCAGAGTGGCAGTAACCATGGTGACAGTTCGCACAGTGACAGTGCCCACTGTAGGAGTGCCCATGGAGACATTGCTCATGGTGACACTGACCACGGTGACATTGCCTATGGTGACAGTGCTCATGGTGACAGAGCCCATGTTGACTCTGACCACAGTGAGAATGCTCACGGTGATAGTGCCAATGGTGACAGCACTCATGTTGACAGCACGCATTGTGCAAGGTGCCATGGTGACAGTGACCATGGTGAGAGATCTCACGGTGATAGCGCTCACGGTAATAGTCCTGATGGTGACAGTGCAAATGGTGACAATACAGAGGGTGACAGTACTCATGGTGAAAATACCCATGCTAGCAGTTCTCATAGTGACAGTGCTCATGGGGGAAGTGCCCATGCTGACAGTGCTCATTGTGGCAGTGCTCATGGTGACAGTACCGATGAGGTCAGTGATTATGGTGATGGTGTTCACAGTGGCTGTGCTCATGGAGATAGTGCTCACGGTGACCGTGCCCATGATGACAGTGCCCAGGGTGACAGTGCTCACGGGGAAAGTGCCAATGATAACATTAACCATGGTGATAGTGCCCCCGGTGACACGGCCCACAGTGACATTGCTCATGGTGATAGTGCCATTGGTGACAGTGCTCATGGTGAAGTTGCCCATCCTGACAATGCTCATGGTGACATTGCCCTTCGAGATAGTACCCATGTTGACAGTGCCCATGCTGACGTGCTCATGTTGACAGTGCTCAAAGTGATAGTGCCCATGGTGACATTGCCAAGAGTGACAGTGCCCATGCTGACAGTTCTCATTGTGATCGTGCCCATGGTGACAGTGCACATGGTGATACTTGCAATGGTGACAGTGCTCATGGTGACAGCGCTCATGGTTGCAGTACCCATGGTGACAGTGCTCAAAATGACAGTGACAGTGGTTGCAGTGACCATGGTGACAGTGCCCACGGTGACATTGCCTATAGTGACACTTCTCACAGTGACATTGCCCATGGTGACAGGGCTCATGTTGACGTGCTCCTATTGACAGTGCTCACAGCGATAATGTCCATGGTGACATTGCCCATGGTGGAATTGCACACAATGCCATTTCCAACAGTGACAGTGCTCACGCTGAGAGTTGTCATGGTGATAGTGCCCATGGTGACAGTGCACATGGTCATACTGCCAATGGTTAAATTACTCATGGTGACAGTACTCATGGTGGCAGTACCCATGGTGACAGTGCTCAAAATGGCAGTTCCCATGGTGACATTGCCCATGGTGACATTGCCTATGGTGACACTTCTCACGGTGACATTTCCCATGGTGACATGGCTCATGGTGACACACCACATTGTGCCAGTGCCCATGGTGACAGTGTTCACAGTGAAAGTGCTCATGGTAATACTGTTTACTTTGAGAGTGCCCAAGGTGAAAATACACATGGTGACATTACTCATTGAGAAATTGCCCATGGTTACAATTCTCATAGCAACAGTTATGGTGACAGTGCTCATGGTGGCACTGCCCTGGGTGACAGTGCTCGTGGTGTCAGTGCTCATGGTGACAGTGCTCATGATGAGAGTGCCTATGTTGTTAATTCCCATGGTGACACTTCTCACAGTGACACTGACAATGGTTACAGGTCACATGTTGGCCGTGCCCTTGGTGACAGTGCCCATGCAGACAGTACTTATGGTGACAGTGTTATCGGTGATAGTGCCCATGGTGAGAGTGCACATGGTGGTAGTGCACATGGTGGCACTGAAAAATGGTGACAGGGCTCATGGTGACAGTGCTCACGGTAAAAACCCATGCTGACAGTACTCACAGAGACACTGCTCATAGTGGCAGTAACCATGGTGACAGTTCGCACAGTGACAGTGCCCACTGTAGGAGTGCCCATGGAGACATTGCTCATGGTGACACTGACCACGGTGACATTGCCTATGGTGACAGTGCTCATGGTGACAGAGCCCATGTTGACTCTGACCACAGTGAGAATGCTCACGGTGATAGTGCCAATGGTGACAGCACTCATGTTGACAGCACGCATTGTGCAAGGTGCCATGGTGACAGTGACCATGGTGAGAGATCTCACGGTGATAGCGCTCACGGTAATAGTCCTGATGGTGACAGTGCAAATGGTGACAATACAGAGGGTGACAGTACTCATGGTGAAAATACCCATGCTAGCAGTTCTCATAGTGACAGTGCTCATGGGGGAAGTGCCCATGCTGACAGTGCTCATTGTGGCAGTGCTCATGGTGACAGTACCGATGAGGCCAGTGATTATGGTGATGGTGTTCACAGTGGCTGTGCTCATGGAGATAGTGCTCACGGTGACCGTGCCCATGATGACAGTGCCCAGGGTGACAGTGCTCATGGGGAAAGTGCCAATGATAACATTAACCATGGAGATAGTGCCCCCGGTGACACGGCCCACAGTGACATTGCTCATGGTGATAGTGCCATTGGTGACAGTGCTCATGGTGAATTTGCCCATCCTGACAATGCTCATGGTGACTTTGACCTTCGAGATAGTACCCATGTTGACAGTGCCCATGGTGACGTGCTCATGTTGACAGTGCTCAAAGTGATAGTGCCCATGGTGACATTGCCAAGAGGGACAGTGCCCATGCTGACAGTTCTCATTGTGATAGTGCCCATGGTGACTGTGCACATGGTGATACTTGCAATGGTGACAATGCTCATGGTGACAGCGCTCATGGTTGCAGTACCCATGGTGACAGTGCTCAAAAGGACAGTGACAGTGGTGGCAGTGACCATGGTGACAGTGCCCACGGTGACATTGCCTATAGTGACACTTCTCACAGTGACATTGGCCATGGTGACAGGGCTCATGTTGACGTGCTCATATTGACAGTGCTCACAGCGATAATGTCCATGGTGACATTGCCCATGGTGGAATTGCACACAATGCCATTTCCAACAGTGACAGTGCTCACGCTGAGAGTTGTCATGGTGATAGTGCCCATGGTGACAGTGCACATGGTCATACTGCCAATGGTTAAATTACTCATGGTGACAGTACTCATGGTGCCAGTACCCATGGTGACAGTGCTCAAAATGGCAGTTGCCATGGTGACATTGCCCATGGTGACATTGCCTATGGTGACACTTCTCACGGTGACATTTCCCATGGTGACATGGCTCATGGTGACACACCACATTGTGCCAGTGCCCATGGTGACAGTGTTCACAGTGAAAGTGCTCATGGTAATACTGTTTACTTTGAGAGTGCCCAAGGTGAAAATACACATGGTGACATTACTCATTGAGAAATTGCCCATGGTTACAATTCTCATAGCAAGAGTTATGGTGACAGTGCTCATGGTGGCACTGCCCTGGGTGACAGTGCTCGTGGTGTCAGTGCTCATGGTGACAGTGCTCAAGATGAGAGTGCCTATGTTGTTAATTCCCATGGTGACACTTCTCACAGTGACACTGACAATGGTTACAGGTCACATGTTGGCCGTGCCCTTGGTGACAGTGCCCATGCAGACAGTACTTATGGTGACAGTGTTATCGGTGATAGTGCCCATGGTGAGAGTGCCCATGGTGGTAGTGCACATGGTGGCACTGAAAAATGGTGACAGGGCTCATGGTGACAGTGCTCACGGTAAAAACCCATGCTGACAGTACTCACAGAGACACTGCTCATAGTGGCAGTAACCATGGTGACAGTTCGCACAGTGACAGTGCCCACTGTAGGAGTGCCCATGGAGACATTGCTCATGGTGACACTGACCACGGTGACATTGCCTATGGTGACAGTGCTCATGGTGACAGAGCCCATGTTGACTCTGACCACAGTGAGAATGCTCACGGTGATAGTGCCAATGGTGACAGCACTCATGTTGACAGCACGCATTGTGCAAGGTGCCATGGTGACAGTGACCATGGTGAGAGATCTCACGGTGATAGCGCTCACGGTAATAGTCCTGATGGTGACAGTGCAAATGGTGACAATACAGAGGGTGACAGTACTCATGGTGAAAATACCCATGCTAGCAGTTCTCATAGTGACAGTGCTCATGGGGGAAGTGCCCATGCTGACAGTGCTCATTGTGGCAGTGCTCATGGTGACAGTACCGATGAGGCCAGTGATTATGGTGATGGTGTTCCCAGTGGCTGTGCTCATGGAGATAGTGCTCACGGTGACCGTGCCCATGATGACAGTGCCCAGGGTGACAGTGCTCACGGGGAAAGTGCCAATGAGAACATTAACCATGGTGATAGTGCCCCTGGTGACACGGCCCACAGTGACATTGCTCATGGTGATAGTGCCATTGGTGACAGTGCTCATGGTGAAGTTGCCCATCCTGACAATGCTCATGGTGACATTGACCTTCGAGATAGTACCCATGTTGACAGTGCCCATGGTGACGTGCTCATGTTGACAGTGCTCACAGTGATAGTGCCCATGGTGACATTGCCCATGGTGGAAGTGCCCACGGTGACCTTGCCAACAGTGACAGTTCCCACGCTGACAGTTCTCATTGTGATAGTGCCCATGGTGACAGTACACATGGTGATAATCGCAATGGTGACAGTGCTCATGGTTACAGGGCTCATGGTTGCAATACCCATGGTGACAGTGCTCAAAATGACAGTGACAGTGGTGGCAGTGACCATGGTGACAGTGCCCACGGTGACATCGCCTATAGTGACACTTCTCACGGTGACATTGCCAGTGGTGACAGGGCTCATGTTGACGTGCTTATATTGACAGTGCTCACAGTGATAGTGCCCATGGTGACATTGCCCATGGTGGAATTGCACACAATGCCAGTTCCCACAGTGACAGTGCTCACGCTGAGAGTTGTCATGGTGATAGTGCCCATGGTGACAGTGCACATGGTCATACTGCCAATGGTGACAGTACTCATGGTTGCATTACCCATGGTGACAGTGTGCAAAATGGCATTTCCCATGGTGACATTGCCCATGGTGACATTGGCTATGGTGACACATCTCACGGTGACATTTCCCATGATGACATTGCTCAAGGTGACACACGACATTGTGCCAGTGCCCATGGTGACAGTGCACATTGTGATACTCGCAATGGTGAAAGTGCTCATGGTGACAGCGCTCATGGTGGCAGTACCCAAGGTGACAGTGCTCACAGTGACAGTTCCCACTGTATGAGTGCCCATGTTGACAGTGCTCATGGTGACACTGACCATGGTGACATTGCCTATGGTGACAGTGCTCATATGACAGTGCCCATGGTGACACTGACCACAGTGAGAATGCTCACAGTGATAGTGCCAATGGTGCCAGCACTCATGTTGACAGCCCCCATTGTGCAAGGTGCCATGGTGACAGTGACCATGGTGAGAGATCTCACGGTGATAGCGCTCACGGTAATAGTCCTCATGGTGACAGTGCAAATGGTGACAATACAGAGGGTGACAGTACACATGGTGAAAATACCCATGCTAGCAGTTCTCATAGTGACAGTGCTCATGGGGGATGTGCCCTTGCCGACAGTGCTCATTGTGGCAGTGCTCATGGTGACAGTACCGATGAGGTCAGTGATTATGGTGATGGTGTTCACAGTGGCTGTGCTCATGGAGATAGTGCTCACGGTGACCGTGCCCATGATGACAGTGCCCAGGGTGACAGTGCTCACGGGGAAAGTGCCAATGATAACATTAACCATGGTGATAGTGCCCCCGGTGACACGGCCCACAGTGACATTGCTCATGGTGATAGTGCCATTGGTGACAGTGCTCATGGTGAAGTTGCCCATCCTGACAATGCTCATGGTGACATTGCCCTTCGAGATAGTACCCATGTTGACAGTGCCCATGCTGACGTGCTCATGTTGACAGTGCTCAAAGTGATAGTGCCCATGGTGACATTGCCAAGAGTGACAGTGCCCATGCTGACAGTTCTCATTGTGATAGTGCCCATGGTGACAGTGCACATGGTGATACTTGCAATGGTGACAGTGCTCATGGTGACAGCGCTCATGGTTGCAGTACCCATGGTGACAGTGCTCAAAATGACAGTGACAGTGGTGGCAGTGACCATGGTGACAGTGCCCACGGTGACATTGCCTATAGTGACACTTCTCACAGTGACATTGCCCATGGTGACAGGGCTCATGTTGACGTGCTCCTATTGACAGTGCTCACAGCAATAATGTCCATGGTGACATTGCCCATGGTGGAATTGCACACAATGCCATTTCCAACAGTGACAGTGCTCACGCTGAGAGTTGTCATGGTGATAGTGCCCATGGTGACAGTGCACATGGTCATACTGCCAATGGTTAAATTACTCATGGTGACAGTACTCATGGTGGCAGTACCCATGGTGACAGTGCTCAAAATGGCAGTTCCCATGGTGACATTGCCCATGGTGACATTGCCTATGGTGACACTTCTCACGGTGACATTTCCCATGGTGACATGGCTCATGGTGACACACCACATTGTGCCAGTGCCCATGGTGACAGTGTTCACAGTGAAAGTGCTCATGGTAATACTTTTTACTTTGAGAGTGCCCAAGGTGAAAATACACATGGTGACATTACTCATTGAGAAATTGCCCATGGTTACAATTCTCATAGCAACAGTTATGGTGACAGTGCTCATGGTGGTACTGCCCTGGGTGACAGTGCTCGTGGTGTCAGTGCTCATGGTGACAGTGCTCATGATGAGAGTGCCTATGTTGTTAATTCCCATGGTGACACTTCTCACAGTGACACTGACAATGGTTACAGGTCACATGTTGGCCGTGCCCTTGGTGACAGTGCCCATGCAGACAGTACATATGGTTACAGTGTTATCGGTGATAGTGCCCATGGTGAGAGTGCCCATGGTGGTAGTGCACATGGTGGCACTGAAAAATGGTGACAGGGCTCATGGTGACAGTGCTCACGGTAAAAACCCATGCTGACAGTACTCACAGAGACGCTGCTCATAGTGGCAGTAACCATGGTGACAGTTCGCACAGTGACAGTGCCCACTGTAGGAGTGCCCATGGAGACATTGCTCATGGTGACACTGACCACGGTGACATTGCCTATGGTGACAGTGCTCATGGTGACAGAGCCCATGTTGACTCTGACCACAGTGAGAATGCTCACGGTGATAGTGCCAATGGTGACAGCACTCATGTTGACAGCACGCATTGTGCAAGGTGCCATGGTGACAGTGACCATGGTGAGAGATCTCACGGTGATAGCGCTCACGGTAATAGTCCTGATGGTGACAGTGCAAATGGTGACAATACAGAGGGTGACAGTACTCATGGTGAAAATACCCATGCTAGCAGTTCTCATAGTGACAGTGCTCATGGGGGAAGTGCCCATGCTGACAGTGCTCATTGTGGCAGTGCTCATGGTGACAGTACCGATGAGGTCAGTGATTATGGTGATGGTGTTCACAGTGGCTGTGCTCATGGAGATAGTGCTCACGGTGACCGTGCCCATGATGACAGTGCCCAGGGTGACAGTGCTCATGGGGAAAGTGCCAATGATAACATTAACCATGGAGATAGTGCCCCCGGTGACACGGCCCACAGTGACATTGCTCATGGTGATAGTGCCATTGGTGACAGTGCTCATGGTGAAGTTGCCCATCCTGACAATGCTCATGGTGACATTGACCTTCGAGATAGTACCCATGTTGACAGTGCCCATGGTGACGTGCTCATGTTGACAGTGCTCAAAGTGATAGTGCCCATGGTGACATTGCCAAGAGGGACAGTGCCCATGCTGACAGTTCTCATTGTGATAGTGCCCATGGTGACTGTGCACATGGTGATACTTGCAATGGTGACAATGCTCATGGTGACAGCGCTCATGGTTGCAGTACCCATGGTGACAGTGCTCAAAAGGACAGTGACAGTGGTGGCAGTGACCATGGTGACAGTGCCCACGGTGATATTGCCTATAGTGACACTTCTCACAGTGACATTGGCCATGGTGACAGGGCTCATGTTGACGTGCTCATATTGACAGTGCTCACAGCGATAATGTCCATGGTGACATTGCCCATGGTGGAATTGCACACAATGCCATTTCCAACAGTGACAGTGCACACGCTGAGAGTTGTCATGGTGATAGTGCCCATGGTGACAGTGCACATGGTCATACTGCCAATGGTTAAATTACTCATGGTGACAGTACTCATGGTGGCAGTACCCATGGTGACAGTGCTCAAAATGGCAGTTGCCATGGTGACATTGCCCATGGTGACATTGCCTATGGTGACACTTCTCACGGTGACATTTCCCATGGTGACATGGCTCATGGTGACACACCACATTGTGCCAGTGCCCATGGTGACCGTGTTCACAGTGAAAGTGCTCATGGTAATACTGTTTACTTTGAGAGTGCCCAAGGTGAAAATACACATGGTGACATTACTCATTGAGAAATTGCCCATGGTTACAATTCTCATAGCAACAGTTATGGTGACAGTGCTCATGGTGGCACTGCCCTGGGTGACAGTGCTCGTGGTGTCAGTGCTCATGGTGACAGTGCTCATGATGAGAGTGCCTATGTTGTTAATTCCCATGGTGACACTTCTCACAGTGACACTGACAATGGTTACAGGTCACATGTTGGCCGTGCCCTTGGTGACAGTGCCCATGCAGACAGTACTTATGGTGACAGTGTTATCGTTGATAGTGCCCATGGTGAGAGTGCGCATGGTGGTAGTGCACATGGTGGCACTGAAAAATGGTGACAGGGCTCATGGTGACAGTGCTCACGGTAAAAACCCATGCTGACAGTACTCACAGAGACACTGCTCATAGTGGCAGTAACCATGGTGACAGTTCGCACAATGACAGTGCCCACTGTAGGAGTGCCCATGGAGACATTGCTCATGGTGACACTGACCACGGTGACATTGCCTATGGTGACAGTGCTCATGGTGACAGAGCCCATGTTGACTCTGACCACAGTGAGAATGCTCACGGTGATAGTGCCAATGGTGACAGCACTCATGTTGACAGCACGCATTGTGCAAGGTGCCATGGTGACAGTGACCATGGTGAGAGATCTCACGGTGATAGCGCTCACGGTAATAGTCCTGATGGTGACAGTGCAAATGGTGACAATACAGAGGGTGACAGTACTCATGGTGAAAATACCCATGCTAGCAGTTCTCATAGTGACAGTGCTCATGGGGGAAGTGCCCATGCTGACAATGCTCATTGTGGCAGTGCTCATGGTGACAGTACCGATGAGGCCAGTGATTATGGTGATGGTGTTCACAGTGGCTGTGCTCATGGAGATAGTGCTCACGGTGACCGTGCCCATGATGACAGTGCCCAGGGTGACAGTGCTCAAGGGGAAAATTCCAATGATAACATTAACCATGGTGATAGTGCCCCCGGTGACACGGCCCACAGTGACATTGCTCATGGTGATAGTGCCATTGGTGACAGTGCTCATGGTGAAGTTGCCCATCCTGACAATGCTCATGGTGACATTGCCCTTCGAGATAGTACCCATGTTGACAGTGCCCATGCTGACGTGCTCATGTTGACAGTGCTCAAAGTGATAGTGCCCATGGTGACATTGCCAAGAGTGACAGTGCCCATGCTGACAGTTCTCATTGTGATAGTGCCCATGGTGACAGTGCACATGGTGATACTTGCAATGGTGACAGTGCTCATGGTGACAGCGCTCATGGTGGCAGTACCCATGGTGACAGTGCTCAAAATGACAGTGACAGTGGTGGCAGTGACCATGGTGACAGTGCCCACGGTGACATTGCCTATAGTGACACTTCTCACAGTGACATTGCCCATGGTGACAGGGCTCATGTTGACGTGCTCCTATTGACAGTGCTCACAGCGATAATGTCCATGGTGACATTGCCCATGGTGGAATTGCACACAATGCCATTTCCAACAGTGACAGTGCTCACGCTGAGAGTTGTCATGGTGATAGTGCCCATGGTGACAGTGCACATGGTCATACTGCCAATGGTTAAATTACTCATGGTGACAGTACTCATGGTGGCAGTACCCATGGTGACAGTGCTCAAAATGGCAGTTCCCATGGTGACATTGCCCATGGTGACATTGCCTATGGTGACACTTCTCACGGTGACATTTCCCATGGTGACATGGCTCATGGTGACACACCACATTGTGCCAGTGCCCATGGTGACAGTGTTCACAGTGAAAGTGCTCATGGTAATACTGTTTACTTTGAGAGTGCCCAAGGTGAAAATACACATGGTGACATTACTCATTGAGAAATTGCCCATGGTTACAATTCTCATAGCAACAGTTATGGTGACAGTGCTCATGGTGGCACTGCCCTGGGTGACAGTGCTCGTGGTGTCAGTGCTCATGGTGACAGTGCTCATGATGAGAGTGCCTATGTTGTTAATTCCCATGGTGACACTTCTCACAGTGACACTGACAATGGTTAC
This sequence comes from Mesoplodon mirus, assembly GCF_964341445.2. Lineage (NCBI taxonomy): Eukaryota > Metazoa > Chordata > Mammalia > Artiodactyla > Ziphiidae > Mesoplodon > Mesoplodon mirus. The sequence continues at coordinate 106,408,474 of NC_138976.1, read as the reverse complement.
AGGTCACATGTTGGCCGTGCCCTTGGTGACAGTGCCCATGCAGACAGTACATATGGTGACAGTGTTATCGGTGATAGTGCCCATGGTGAGAGTGCACATGGTGGTAGTGCACATGGTGGCACTGAAAAATGGTGACAGGGCTCATGGTGACAGTGCTCACGGTAAAAACCCATGCTGACAGTACTCACAGAGACGCTGCTCATAGTGGCAGTAACCATGGTGACAGTTCGCACAGTGACAGTGCCCACTGTAGGAGTGCCCATGGAGACATTGCTCATGGTGACACTGACCACGGTGACATTGCCTATGGTGACAGTGCTCATGGTGACAGAGCCCATGTTGACTCTGACCACAGTGAGAATGCTCACGGTGATAGTGCCAATGGTGACAGCACTCATGTTGACAGCACGCATTGTGCAAGGTGCCATGGTGACAGTGACCATGGTGAGAGATCTCACGGTGATAGCGCTCACGGTAATAGTCCTGATGGTGACAGTGCAAATGGTGACAATACAGAGGGTGACAGTACTCATGGTGAAAATACCCATGCTAGCAGTTCTCATAGTGACAGTGCTCATGGGGGAAGTGCCCATGCTGACAGTGCTCATTGTGGCAGTGCTCATGGTGACAGTACCGATGAGGCCAGTGATTATGGTGATGGTGTTCACAGTGGCTGTGCTCATGGAGATAGTGCTCACGGTGACCGTGCCCATGATGACAGTGCCCAGGGTGACAGTGCTCACGGGGAAAGTGCCAATGATAACATTAACCATGGTGATAGTGCCCCCGGTGACACAGCCCACAGTGACATTGCTCATGGTGATAGTGCCATTGGTGACAGTGCTCATGGTGAAGTTGCCCATCCTGACAATGCTCATGGTGACATTGCCCTTCGAGATAGTACCCATGTTGACAGTGCCCATGCTGACGTGCTCATGTTGACAGTGCTCAAAGTGATAGTGCCCATGGTGACATTGCCCATGGTGGAAGTGCCCATGGTGACATTGCCAAGAGTGACAGTGCCCATGCTGACAGTTCTCATTGTGATAGTGCCCATGGTGACAGTACACATGGTGATAATCGCAATGGTGACAGTGCTCATGGTGACAGTGCTCATGGTTGCAATACCCATGGTGACATTGCTCAAGATGACATTGACAGTGGTGGCAGTGACCATGGTGACAGTGCCCACGGTGACATCGCCTATAGTGACACTTCTCACGGTGACATTGCCAATGGTGACAGGGCTCATGTTGACGTGCTTATATTGACAGTGCTCACAGTGATAGTGCCCATGGTGACATTGCCCATGGTGGAATTGCACACAATGCCAGTTCCCACAGTGACAGTGCTCACGCTGAGAGTTGTCATGGTGATAGTGCCCATGGTGACAGTGCACATGGTCATACTGTCAATGGTGACAGTACTCATGGTTGCAGTACCCATGGTGACAGTGTGCAAAATGGCATTTCCCATGGTGACATTGCTCAAGGTGACACACGACATTGTGCCAGTGCCCATGGTGACAGTGCACATTGTGATACTCGCAATGGTGACAGTGCTCATGGTGACAGCGCTCATGGTGGCAGTCCCCAAGGTGACAGTGCTCACAGTGACAGTGCCCACTGTATGAGTGCCCATGTTGACAGTGCTCATGGTGACACTGACCATGGTGACATTGCCTATGGTGACAGTGCTCATATGACAGTGCCCATGGTGACACTGACCACAGTGAGAATGCTCACAGTGATAGTGCCAATGGTGCCAGCACTCATGTTGAGAGCCCCCATTGTGCAAGGTGCCATGGTGACAGTGACCATGGTGAGAGATCTCACGGTGATAGCGCTCACGGTAATAGTCCTCATGGTGACAGTGCAAATGGTGACAATACAGAGGGTGACAGTACACATGGTGAAAATACCCATGGTAGCAGTTCTCATAGTGACAGTGCTCATGGGGGATGTGCCCATGCCGACAGTGCTCATTGTGGCAGTGCTCATGGTGACAGTACCGATGAGGCCAGTGATTATGGTGATGGTGTTCACAGTGGCTGTGCTCATGGAGATAGTGCTCACGGTGACCGTGCCCATGATGACAGTGCCCAGGGTGACAGTGCTCACGGGGAAAGTGCCAATGATAATATTAACCATGGTGATAGTGCCCCTGGTGACACGGCCCACAGTGACATTGCTCATGGTGATAGTGCCATTGGTGACAGTGCTCACGGTGAAGTTGCCCATCCTGACAATGCTCATGGTGACATTGACCTTCGAGATAGTACCCATGTTGACAGTGCCCATGGTGACGTGCTCATGTTGACAGTGCTCAAAGTGATAGTGCCCATGGTGACATTGCCAAGAGTGACAGTGCCCACGCTGACCGTTCTCATTGTGATAGTGCCCATGGTTACAGTGCACATGGTGATACTTGCAATGGTGACAGTGCTCATGGTGACAGCGCTCATGGTTGCAGTACCCATGGTGACAGTGCTCAAAATGACAGTGACAGTGGTGGCAGTGACCATGGTGACAGTGCCCACGGTGACATTGCCTATAGTGACACTTCTCACAGTGACATTGCCCATGGTGACAGGGCTCATGTTGACGTGCTCATATTGACAGTGCTCACAGCGATAATGTCCATGGTGACATTGCCCATGGTGGAATTGCACACAATGCCATTTCCAACAGTGACAGTGCTCACGCTGAGAGTTGTCATGGTGATAGTGCCCATGGTGACAGTGCACATGGTCATACTGCCAATGGTTAAATTACTCATGGTGACAGTACTCATGGTGGCAGTACCCATGGTGACAGTGCTCAAAATGGCAGTTCCCATGGTGACATTGTCCATGGTGACATTGCCTATGGTGACACTTCTCACGGTGACATTTCCCATGGTGACATGGCTCATGGTGACACACCACATTGTGCCAGTGCCCATGGTGACAGTGTTCACAGTGAAAGTGCTCATGGTAATAATGTTTACTTTGAGAGTGCCCAAGGTGAAAATACACATGGTGACATTACTCATTGAGAAATTGCCCATGGTTACAATTCTCATAGCAACAGTTATGGTGACAGTGCTCATGGTGACACTGCCCTGGGTGACAGTGCTCCTGGTGTCAGTGCTCATGGTGACAGTGCTCATGATGAGAGTGCCTATGTTGTTAATTCCCATGGTGACACTTCTCACAGTGACACTGACAATGGTTACAGGTCACATGTTGGCCGTGCCCTTGGTGACAGTGCCCATGCAGACAGTACATATGGTGACAGTGTTATCGGTGATAGTGCCCATGGTGAGAGTGCACATGGTGGTAGTGCACATGGTGGCACTGAAAAATGGTGACAGGGCTCATGGTGACAGTGCTCACGGTAAAAACCCATGCTGACAGTACTCACAGAGACACTGCTCATAGTGGCAGTAACCATGGTGACAGTTCGCACAGTGACAGTGCCCACTGTAGGAGTGCCCATGGAGACATTGCTCATGGTGACACTGACCACGGTGACATTGCCTATGGTGACAGTGCTCATGGTGACAGAGCCCATGTTGACTCTGACCACAGTGAGAATGCTCACGGTGATAGTGCCAATGGTGACAGCACTCATGTTGACAGCACGCATTGTGCAAGGTGCCATGGTGACAGTGACCATGGTGAGAGATCTCACGGTGATAGCGCTCACGGTAATAGTCCTGATGGTGACAGTGCAAATGGTGACAATACAGAGGGTGACAGTACTCATGGTGAAAATACCCATGCTAGCAGTTCTCATAGTGACAGTGCTCATGGGGGAAGTGCCCATGCTGACAATGCTCATTGTGGCAGTGCTCATGGTGACAGTACCGATGAGGCCAGTGATTATGGTGATGGTGTTCACAGTGGCTGTGCTCATGGAGATAGTGCTCACGGTGACCGTGCCCATGATGACAGTGCCCAGGGTGACAGTGCTCACGGGGAAAGTGCCAATGATAACATTAACCATGGTGATAGTGCCCCCGGTGACACGGCCCACAGTGACATTGCTCATGGTGATAGTGCCATTGGTGACAGTGCTCATGGTGAAGTTGCCCATCCTGACAATGCTCATGGTGACATTGCCCTTCGAGATAGTACCCATGTTGACAGTGCCCATGCTGACGTGCTCATGTTGACAGTGCTCAAAGTGATAGTGCCCATGGTGACATTGCCAAGAGTGACAGTGCCCATGCTGACAGTTCTCATTGTGATAGTGCCCATGGTGACAGTGCACATGGTGATACTTGCAATGGTGACAGTGCTCATGGTGACAGCGCTCATGGTTGCAGTACCCATGGTGACAGTGCTCAAAATGACAGTGACAGTGGTGGCAGTGACCATGGTGACAGTGCCCACGGTGACATTGCCTATAGTGACACTTCTCACAGTGACATTGCCCATGGTGACAGGGCTCATGTTGACGTGCTCCTATTGACAGTGCTCACAGCGATAATGTCCATGGTGACATTGCCCATGGTGGAATTGCACACAATGCCATTTCCAACAGTGACAGTGCTCACGCTGAGAGTTGTCATGGTGATAGTGCCCATGGTGACAGTGCACATGGTCATACTGCCAATGGTTAAATTACTCATGGTGACAGTACTCATGGTGGCAGTACCCATGGTGACAGTGCTCAAAATGGCAGTTCCCATGGTGACATTGCCCATGGTGACATTGCCTATGGTGACACTTCTCACGGTGACATTTCCCATGGTGACATGGCTCATGGTGACACACCACATTGTGCCAGTGCCCATGGTGACAGTGTTCACAGTGGAAGTGCTCATGGTAATACTGTTTACTTTGAGAGTGCCCAAGGTGAAAATACACATGGTGACATTACTCATTGAGAAATTGCCCATGGTTACAATTCTCATAGCAACAGTTATGGTGACAGTGCTCATGGTGGCACTGCCCTGGGTGACAGTGCTCGTGGTGTCAGTGCTCATGGTGACAGTGCTCATGATGAGAGTGCCTATGTTGTTAATTCCCATGGTGACACTTCTCACAGTGACACTGACAATGGTTACAGGTCACATGTTGGCCGTGCCCTTGGTGACAGTGCCCATGCAGACAGTACATATGGTGACAGTGTTATCGGTGATAGTGCCCATGGTGAGAGTGCACATGGTGGTAGTGCACATGGTGGCACTGAAAAATGGTGACAGGGCTCATGGTGACAGTGCTCACGGTAAAAACCCATGCTGACAGTACTCACAGAGACACTGCTCATAGTGGCAGTAACCATGGTGACAGTTCGCACAGTGACAGTGCCCACTGTAGGAGTGCCCATGGAGACATTGCTCATGGTGACACTGACCACGGTGACATTGCCTATGGTGACAGTGCTCATGGTGACAGAGCCCATGTTGACTCTGACCACAGTGAGAATGCTCACGGTGATAGTGCCAATGGTGACAGCACTCATGTTGACAGCACGCATTGTGCAAGGTGCCATGGTGACAGTGACCATGGTGAGAGATCTCACGGTGATAGCGCTCACGGTAATAGTCCTGATGGTGACAGTGCAAATGGTGACAATACAGAGGGTGACAGTACTCATGGTGAAAATACCCATGCTAGCAGTTCTCATAGTGACAGTGCTCATGGGGGAAGTGCCCATGCTGACAGTGCTCATTGTGGCAGTGCTCATGGTGACAGTACCGATGAGGCCAGTGATTATGGTGATGGTGTTCACAGTGGCTGTGCTCATGGAGATAGTGCTCACGGTGACCGTGCCCATGATGACAGTGCCCAGGGTGACAGTGCTCACGGGGAAAGTGCCAATGATAATATTAACCATGGTGATAGTGCCCCTGGTGACACGGCCCACAGTGACATTGCTCATGGTGATAGTGCCATTGGTGACAGTGCTCACGGTGAAGTTGCCCATCCTGACAATGCTCATGGTGACATTGACCTTCGAGATAGTACCCATGTTGACAGTGCCCATGGTGACGTGCTCATGTTGACAGTGCTCAAAGTGATAGTGCCCATGGTGACATTGCCAAGAGTGACAGTGCCCACGCTGACCGTTCTCATTGTGATAGTGCCCATGGTTACAGTGCACATGGTGATACTTGCAATGGTGACAGTGCTCATGGTGACAGCGCTCATGGTTGCAGTACCCATGGTGACAGTGCTCAAAATGACAGTGACAGTGGTGGCAGTGACCATGGTGACAGTGCCCACGGTGACATTGCCTATAGTGACACTTCTCACAGTGACATTGCCCATGGTGACAGGGCTCATGTTGACGTGCTCATATTGACAGTGCTCACAGCGATAATGTCCATGGTGACATTGCCCATGGTGGAATTGCACACAATGCCATTTCCAACAGTGACAGTGCTCACGCTGAGAGTTGTCATGGTGATAGTGCCCATGGTGACAGTGCACATGGTCATACTGCCAATGGTTAAATTACTCATGGTGACAGTACTCATGGTGGCAGTACCCATGGTGACAGTGCTCAAAATGGCAGTTCCCATGGTGACATTGTCCATGGTGACATTGCCTATGGTGACACTTCTCACGGTGACATTTCCCATGGTGACATGGCTCATGGTGACACACCACATTGTGCCAGTGCCCATGGTGACAGTGTTCACAGTGAAAGTGCTCATGGTAATACTGTTTACTTTGAGAGTGCCCAAGGTGAAAATACACATGGTGACATTACTCATTGAGAAATTGCCCATGGTTACAATTCTCATAGCAACAGTTATGGTGACAGTGCTCATGGTGGCACTGCCCTGGGTGACAGTGCTCCTGGTGTCAGTGCTCATGGTGACAGTGCTCATGATGAGAGTGCCTATGTTGTTAATTCCCATGGTGACACTTCTCACAGTGACACTGACAATGGTTACAGGTCACATGTTGGCCGTGCCCTTGGTGACAGTGCCCATGCAGACAGTACATATGGTGACAGTGTTATCGGTGATAGTGCCCATGGTGAGAGTGCACATGGTGGTAGTGCACATGGTGGCACTGAAAAATGGTGACAGGGCTCATGGTGACAGTGCTCACGGTAAAAACCCATGCTGACAGTACTCACAGAGACACTGCTCATAGTGGCAGTAACCATGGTGACAGTTCGCACAGTGACAGTGCCCACTGTAGGAGTGCCCATGGAGACATTGCTCATGGTGACACTGACCACGGTGACATTGCCTATGGTGACAGTGCTCATGGTGACAGAGCCCATGTTGACTCTGACCACAGTGAGAATGCTCACGGTGATAGTGCCAATGGTGACAGCACTCATGTTGACAGCACGCATTGTGCAAGGTGCCATGGTGACAGTGACCATGGTGAGAGATCTCACGGTGATAGCGCTCACGGTAATAGTCCTGATGGTGACAGTGCAAATGGTGACAATACAGAGGGTGACAGTACTCATGGTGAAAATACCCATGCTAGCAGTTCTCATAGTGACAGTGCTCATGGGGGAAGTGCCCATGCTGACAATGCTCATTGTGGCAGTGCTCATGGTGACAGTACCGATGAGGCCAGTGATTATGGTGATGGTGTTCACAGTGGCTGTGCTCATGGAGATAGTGCTCACGGTGACCGTGCCCATGATGACAGTGCCCAGGGTGACAGTGCTCACGGGGAAAGTGCCAATGATAACATTAACCATGGTGATAGTGCCCCCGGTGACACGGCCCACAGTGACATTGCTCATGGTGATAGTGCCATTGGTGACAGTGCTCATGGTGAAGTTGCCCATCCTGACAATGCTCATGGTGACATTGCCCTTCGAGATAGTACCCATGTTGACAGTGCCCATGCTGACGTGCTCATGTTGACAGTGCTCAAAGTGATAGTGCCCATGGTGACATTGCCAAGAGTGACACTGCCCATGCTGACAGTTCTCATTGTGATAGTGCCCATGGTGACAGTGCACATGGTGATACTTGCAATGGTGACAGTGCTCATGGTGACAGCGCTCATGGTTGCAGTACCCATGGTGACAGTGCTCAAAATGACAGTGACAGTGGTGGCAGTGACCATGGTGACAGTGCCCACGGTGACATTGCCTATAGTGACACTTCTCACAGTGACATTGCCCATGGTGACAGGGCTCATGTTGACGTGCTCCTATTGACAGTGCTCACAGCGATAATGTCCATGGTGACATTGCCCATGGTGGAATTGCACACAATGCCATTTCCAACAGTGACAGTGCTCACGCTGAGAGTTGTCATGGTGATAGTGCCCATGGTGACAGTGCACATGGTCATACTGCCAATGGTTAAATTACTCATGGTGACAGTACTCATGGTGGCAGTACCCATGGTGACAGTGCTCAAAATGGCAGTTCCCATGGTGACATTGCCCATGGTGACATTGCCTATGGTGACACTTCTCACGGTGACATTTCCCATGGTGACATGGCTCATGGTGACACACCACATTGTGCCAGTGCCCATGGTGACAGTGTTCACAGTGAAAGTGCTCATGGTAATACTGTTTACTTTGAGAGTGCCCAAGGTGAAAATACACATGGTGACATTACTCATTGAGAAATTGCCCATGGTTACAATTCTCATAGCAACAGTTATGGTGACAGTGCTCATGGTGGCACTGCCCTGGGTGACAGTGCTCGTGGTGTCAGTGCTCATGGTGACAGTGCTCATGATGAGAGTGCCTATGTTGTTAATTCCCATGGTGACACTTCTCACAGTGACACTGACAATGGTTACAGGTCACATGTTGGCCGTGCCCTTGGTGACAGTGCCCATGCAGACAGTACATATGGTGACAGTGTTATCGGTGATAGTGCCCATGGTGAGAGTGCACATGGTGGTAGTGCACATGGTGGCACTGAAAAATGGTGACAGGGCTCATGGTGACAGTGCTCACGGTAAAAACCCATGCTGACAGTACTCACAGAGACACTGCTCATAGTGGCAGTAACCATGGTGACAGTTCGCACAGTGACAGTGCCCACTGTAGGAGTGCCCATGGAGACATTGCTCATGGTGACACTGACCACGGTGACATTGCCTATGGTGACAGTGCTCATGGTGACAGAGCCCATGTTGACTCTGACCACAGTGAGAATGCTCACGGTGATAGTGCCAATGGTGACAGCACTCATGTTGACAGCACGCATTGTGCAAGGTGCCATGGTGACAGTGACCATGGTGAGAGATCTCACGGTGATAGCGCTCACGGTAATAGTCCTGATGGTGACAGTGCAAATGGTGACAATACAGAGGGTGACAGTACTCATGGTGAAAATACCCATGCTAGCAGTTCTCATAGTGACAGTGCTCATGGGGGAAGTGCCCATGCTGACAGTGCTCATTGTGGCAGTGCTCATGGTGACAGTACCGATGAGGCCAGTGATTATGGTGATGGTGTTCACAGTGGCTGTGCTCATGGAGATAGTGCTCACGGTGACCGTGCCCATGATGACAGTGCCCAGGGTGACAGTGCTCACGGGGAAATTGCCAATGATAACATTAACCATGGTGATAGTGCCCCCGGTGACACGGCCCACAGTGACATTGCTCATGGTGATAGTGCCATTGGTGACAGTGCTCATGGTGAAGTTGCCCATCCTGACAATGCTCATGGTGACATTGACCTTCGAGATAGTACCCATGTTGACAGTGCCCATGGTGATGTGCTCATGTTGACAGTGCTCAAAGTGATAGTGCCCATGGTGACATTGCCAAGAGTGACAGTGCCCACGCTGACCGTTCTCATTGTGATAGTGCCCATGGTGACAGTGCACATGGTGATACTTGCAATGGTGACAGTGCTCATGGTGACAGCGCTCATGGTTGCAGTACCCATGGTGACAGTGCTCAAAATGACAGTGACAGTGGTGGCAGTGACCATGGTGACAGTGCCCACGGTGACATTGCCTATAGTGACACTTCTCACAGTGACATTGCCCATGGTGACAGGGCTCATGTTGACGTGCTCATATTGACAGTGCTCACAGCGATAATGTCCATGGTGACATTGCCCATGGTGGAATTGCACACAATGCCATTTCCAACAGTGACAGTGCTCACGCTGAGAGTTGTCATGGTCATAGTGCCCATGGTGACAGTGCACATGGTCATACTGCCAATGGTTAAATTACTCATGGTGACAGTACTCATGGTGGCACTACCCATGGTGACAGTGCTCAAAATGGCAGTTCCCATGGTGACATTGCCCATGGTGACATTGCCTATGGTGACACTTCTCACGGTGACATTTCCCATGGTGACATGGCTCATGGTGACACACCACATTGTGCCAGTGCCCATGGTGACAGTGTTCACAGTGAAAGTGCTCATGGTAATACTGTTTACTTTGAGAGTGCCCAAGGTGAAAATACACATGGTGACATTACTCATTGAGAAATTGCCCATGGTTACAATTCTCATAGCAACAGTTATGGTGACAGTGCTCATGGTGGCACTGCCCTGGGTGACAGTGCTCGTGGTGTCAGTGCTCATGGTGACAGTGCTCAAGATGAGAGTGCCTATGTTGTTAATTCCCATGGTGACACTTTTCACAGTGACACTGACAATGGTTACAGGTCACATGTTGGCCGTGCCCTTGGTGACAGTGCCCATGCAGACAGTACTTATGGTGACAGTGTTATCGGTGATAGTGCCCATGGTGAGAGTGCGCATGGTGGTAGTGCACATGGTGGCACTGAAAAATGGTGACAGGGCTCATGGTGACAGTGCTCACGGTAAAAACCCATGCTGACAGTACTCACAGAGACACTGCTCATAGTGGCAGTAACCATGGTGACAGTTCGCACAGTGACAGTGCCCACTGTAGGAGTGCCCATGGAGACATTGCTCATGGTGACACTGACCACGGTGACATTGCCTATGGTGACAGTGCTCATGGTGACAGAGCCCATGTTGACTCTGACCACAGTGAGAATGCTCACGGTGATAGTGCCAATGGTGACAGCACTCATGTTGACAGCACGCATTGTGCAAGGTGCCATGGTGACAGTGACCATGGTGAGAGATCTCACGGTGATAGCGCTCACGGTAATAGTCCTGATGGTGACAGTGCAAATGGTGACAATACAGAGGGTGACAGTACTCATGGTGAAAATACCCATGCTAGCAGTTCTCATAGTGACAGTGCTCATGGGGGAAGTGCCCATGCTGACAGTGCTCATTGTGGCAGTGCTCATGGTGACAGTACCGATGAGGTCAGTGATTATGGTGATGGTGTTCACCGTGGCTGTGCTCATGGAGATAGTGCTCACGGTGACCGTGCCCATGATGACAGTGCCCAGGGTGACAGTGCTCATGGGGAAAGTGCCAATGATAACATTAACCATGGAGATAGTGCCCCCGGTGACACGGCCCACAGTGACATTGCTCATGGTGATAGTGCCATTGGTGACAGTGCTCATGGTGAAGTTGCCCATCCTGACAATGCTCATGGTGACATTGACCTTCGAGATAGTACCCATGTTGACAGTGCCCATGGTGACGTGCTCATGTTGACAGTGCTCACAGTGATAGTGCCCATGGTGACATTGCCCATGGTGGAAGTGCCCACGGTGACCTTGCCAACAGTGACAGTTCCCACGCTGACAGTTCTCATTGTGATAGTGCCCATGGTGACAGTACACATGGTGATAATCGCAATGGTGACAGTGCTCATGGTGACAGGGCTCATGGTTGCAATACCCATGGTGACAGTGCTCAAAATGACAGTGACAGTGGTGGCAGTGACCATGGTGACAGTGCCCACGGTGACATCGCCTATAGTGACACTTCTCACAGTGACATTGCCAATGGTGACAGGGCTCATGTTGACGTGCTTATATTGACAGTGCTCACAGTGATAGTGCCCATGGTGACATTGCCCATGGTGGAATTGCACACAATGCCAGTTCCCACAGTGACAGTGCTCACGCTGAGAGTTGTCATGGTGATAGTGCCCATGGTGACAGTGCACATGGTCATACTGCCAATGGTGACAGTACTCATGGTTGCAGTACCCATGGTGACAGTGTGCAAAATGGCATTTCCCATGGTGACATTGCCCATGGTGACATTGGCTATGGTGACACATCTCACGGTGACATTTCCCATGATGACATTGCTCAAGGTGACACACGACATTGTGCCAGTGCCCATGGTGACAGTGCACATTGTGATACTCGCAATGGTGACAGTGCTCATGGTGACAGCGCTCATGGTGGCAGTACCCAAGGTGACAGTGCTCACAGTGACAGTTCCCACTGTATGAGTGCCCATGTTGACAGTGCTCATGGTGACACTGACCATGGTGACATTGCCTATGGTGACAGTGCTCATATGACAGTGCCCATGGTGACACTGACCACAGTGAGAATGCTCACAGTGATAGTGCCAATGGTGCCAGCACTCATGTTGACAGCCCCCATTGTGCAAGGTGCCATGGTGACAGTGACCATGGTGAGAGATCTCACGGTGATAGCGCTCACGGTAATAGTCCTCATGGTGACAGTGCAAATGGTGACAATACAGAGGGTGACAGTACACATGGTGAAAATACCCATACTAGCAGTTCTCATAGTGACAGTGCTCATGGGGGATGTGCCCTTGCCGACAGTGCTCATTGTGGCAGTGCTCATGGTGACAGTACCGATGAGGTCAGTGATTATGGTGATGGTGTTCACAGTGGCTGTGCTCATGGAGATAGTGCTCACGGTGACCGTGCCCATGATGACAGTGCCCAGGGTGACAGTGCTCACGGGGAAAGTGCCAATGATAACATTAACCATGGTGATAGTGCCCCCGGTGACACGGCCCACAGTGACATTGCTCATGGTGATAGTGCCATTGGTGACAGTGCTCATGGTGAAGTTGCCCATCCTGACAATGCTCATGGTGACATTGCCCTTCGAGATAGTACCCATGTTGACAGTGCCCATGCTGACGTGCTCATGTTGACAGTGCTCAAAGTGATAGTGCCCATGGTGACATTGCCAAGAGTGACAGTGCCCATGCTGACAGTTCTCATTGTGATAGTGCCCATGGTGACAGTGCACATGGTGATACTTGCAATGGTGACAGTGCTCATGGTGACAGCGCTCATGGTTGCAGTACCCATGGTGACAGTGCTCAAAATGACAGTGACAGTGGTGGCAGTGACCATGGTGACAGTGCCCACGGTGACATTGCCTATAGTGACACTTCTCACAGTGACATTGCCCATGGTGACAGGGCTCATGTTGACGTGCTCCTATTGACAGTGCTCACAGCGATAATGTCCATGGTGACATTGCCCATGGTGGAATTGCACACAATGCCATTTCCAACAGTGACAGTGCTCACGCTGAGAGTTGTCATGGTGATAGTGCCCATGGTGACAGTGCACATGGTCATACTGCCAATGGTTAAATTACTCATGGTGACAGTACTCATGGTGGCAGTACCCATGGTGACAGTGCTCAAAATGGCAGTTCCCATGGTGACATTGCCCATGGTGACATTGCCTATGGTGACACTTCTCACGGTGACATTTCCCATGGTGACATGGCTCATGGTGACACACCACATTGTGCCAGTGCCCATGGTGACAGTGTTCACAGTGAAAGTGCTCATGGTAATACTGTTTACTTTGAGAGTGCCCAAGGTGAAAATACACATGGTGACATTACTCATTGAGAAATTGCCCATGGTTACAATTCTCATAGCAACAGTTATGGTGACAGTGCTCATGGTGGCACTGCCCTGGGTGACAGTGCTCGTGGTGTCAGTGCTCATGGTGACAGTGCTCATGATGAGAGTGCCTATGTTGTTAATTCCCATGGTGACACTTCTCACAGTGACACTGACAATGGTTACAGGTCACATGTTGGCCGTGCCCTTGGTGACAGTGCCCATGCAGACAGTACTTATGGTGACAGTGTTATCGGTGATAGTGCCCATGGTGAGAGTGCACATGGTGGTAGTGCACATGGTGGCACTGAAAAATGGTGACAGGGCTCATGGTGACAGTGCTCACGGTAAAAACCCATGCTGACAGTACTCACAGAGACACTGCTCATAGTGGCAGTAACCATGGTGACAGTTCGCACAGTGACAGTGCCCACTGTAGGAGTGCCCATGGAGACATTGCTCATGGTGACACTGACCACGGTGACATTGCCTATGGTGACAGTGCTCATGGTGACAGAGCCCATGTTGACTCTGACCACAGTGAGAATGCTCACGGTGATAGTGCCAATGGTGACAGCACTCATGTTGACAGCACGCATTGTGCAAGGTGCCATGGTGACAGTGACCATGGTGAGAGATCTCACGGTGATAGCGCTCACGGTAATAGTCCTGATGGTGACAGTGCAAATGGTGACAATACAGAGGGTGACAGTACTCATGGTGAAAATACCCATGCTAGCAGTTCTCATAGTGACAGTGCTCATGGGGGAAGTGCCCATGCTGACAGTGCTCATTGTGGCAGTGCTCATGGTGACAGTACCGATGAGGTCAGTGATTATGGTGATGGTGTTCCCAGTGGCTGTGCTCATGGAGATAGTGCTCACGGTGACCGTGCCCATGATGACAGTGCCCAGGGTGACAGTGCTCATGGGGAAAGTGCCAATGATAACATTAACCATGGAGATAGTGCCCCCGGTGACATGGCCCACAGTGACATTGCTCATGGTGATAGTGCCATTGGTGACAGTGCTCATGGTGAAGTTGCCCATCCTGACAATGCTCATGGTGACTTTGACCTTCGAGATAGTACCCATGTTGACAGTGCCCATGTTGACGTGCTCATGTTGACAGTGCTCAAAGTGATAGTGCCCATGGTGACATTGCCAAGAGGGACAGTGCCCATGCTGACAGTTCTCATTGTGATAGTGCCCATGGTGACTGTGCACATGGTGATACTTGCAATGGTGACAATGCTCATGGTGACAGCGCTCATGGTTGCAGTACCCATGGTGACAGTGCTCAAAAGGACAGTGACAGTGGTGGCAGTGACCATGGTGACAGTGCCCATGGTGATATTGCCTATAGTGACACTTCTCACAGTGACATTGGCCATGGTGACAGGGCTCATGTTGACGTGCTCATATTGACAGTGCTCAGAGCGATAATGTCCATGGTGACATTGCCCATGGTGGAATTGCACACAATGCCATTTCCAACAGTGACAGTGCTCACGCTGAGAGTTGTCATGGTGATAGTGCCCATGGTGACAGTGCACATGGTCATACTGCCAATGGTTAAATTACTCATGGTGACAGTACTCATGGTGGCAGTACCCATGGTGACAGTGCTCAAAATGGCAGTTGCCATGGTGACATTGCCCATGGTGACATTGCCTATGGTGACACTTCTCACGGTGACATTTCCCATGGTGACATGGCTCATGGTGACACACCACATTGTGCCAGTGCCCATGGTGACCGTGTTCACAGTGAAAGTGCTCATGGTAATACTGTTTACTTTGAGAGTGCCCAAGGTGAAAATACACATGGTGACATTACTCATTGAGAAATTGCCCATGGTTACAATTCTCATAGCAACAGTTATGGTGACAGTGCTCATGGTGGCACTGCCCTGGGTGACAGTGCTCGTGGTGTCAGTGCTCATGGTGACAGTGCTCAAGATGAGAGTGCCTATGTTGTTAATTCCCATGGTGACACTTCTCACAGTGACACTGACAATGGTTACAGGTCACATGTTGGCCGTGCCCTTGGTGACAGTGCCCATGCAGACAGTACTTATGGTGACAGTGTTATCGTTGATAGTGCCCATGGTGAGAGTGCGCATGGTGGTAGTGCACATGGTGGCACTGAAAAATGGTGACAGGGCTCATGGTGACAGTGCTCACGGTAAAAACCCATGCTGACAGTACTCACAGAGACACTGCTCATAGTGGCAGTAACCATGGTGACAGTTCGCACAGTGACAGTGCCCACTGTAGGAGTGCCCATGGAGACATTGCTCATGGTGACACTGACCACGGTGACATTGCCTATGGTGACAGTGCTCATGGTGACAGAGCCCATGTTGACTCTGACCACAGTGAGAATGCTCACGGTGATAGTGCCAATGGTGACAGCACTCATGTTGACAGCACGCATTGTGCAAGGTGCCATGGTGACAGTGACCATGGTGAGAGATCTCACGGTGATAGCGCTCACGGTAATAGTCCTGATGGTGACAGTGCAAATGGTGACAATACAGAGGGTGACAGTACTCATGGTGAAAATACCCATGCTAGCAGTTCTCATAGTGACAGTGCTCATGGGGGAAGTGCCCATGCTGACAGTGCTCATTGTGGCAGTGCTCATGGTGACAGTACCGATGAGGTCAGTGATTATGGTGATGGTGTTCACAGTGGCTGTGCTCATGGAGATAGTGCTCACGGTGACCGTGCCCATGATGACAGTGCCCAGGGTGACAGTGCTCATGGGGAAAGTGCCAATGATAACATTAACCATGGAGATAGTGCCCCCGGTGACACGGCCCACAGTGACATTGCTCATGGTGATAGTGCCATTGGTGACAGTGCTCATGGTGAAGTTGCCCATCCTGACAATGCTCATGGTGACATTGACCTTCGAGATAGTACCCATGTTGACAGTGCCCATGGTGACGTGCTCATGTTGACAGTGCTCACAGTGATAGTGCCCATGGTGACATTGCCCATGGTGGAAGTGCCCACGGTGACCTTGCCAACAGTGACAGTTCCCACGCTGACAGTTCTCATTGTGATAGTGCCCATGGTGACAGTACACATGGTGATAATCGCAATGGTGACAGTGCTCATGGTGACAGGGCTCATGGTTGCAATACCCATGGTGACAGTGCTCAAAATGACAGTGACAGTGGTGGCAGTGACCATGGTGACAGTGCCCACGGTGACATCGCCTATAGTGACACTTCTCACGGTGACATTGCCAATGGTGACAGGGCTCATGTTGACGTGCTTATATTGACAGTGCTCACAGTGATAGTGCCCATGGTGACATTGCCCATGGTGGAATTGCACACAATGCCAGTTCCCACAGTGACAGTGCTCACGCTGAGAGTTGTCATGGTGATAGTGCCCATGGTGACAGTGCACATGGTCATACTGCCAATGGTGACAGTACTCATGGTTGCAGTACCCATGGTGACAGTGTGCAAAATGGCATTTCCCATGGTGACATTGCCCATGGTGACATTGGCTATGGTGACACATCTCACGGTGACATTTCCCATGATGACATTGCTCAAGGTGACACACGACATTGTGCCAGTGCCCATGGTGACAGTGCACATTGTGATACTCGCAATGGTGACAGTGCTCATGGTGACAGCGCTCATGGTGGCAGTACCCAAGGTGACAGTGCTCACAGTGACAGTTCCCACTGTATGAGTGCCCATGTTGACAGTGCTCATGGTGACACTGACCATGGTGACATTGCCTATGGTGACAGTGCTCATATGACAGTGCCCATGGTGACACTGACCACAGTGAGAATGCTCACAGTGATAGTGCCAATGGTGCCAGCACTCATGTTGACAGCCCCCATTGTGCAAGGTGCCATGGTGACAGTGACCATGGTGAGAGATCTCACGGTGATAGCGCTCACGGTAATAGTCCTCATGGTGACAGTGCAAATGGTGACAATACAGAGGGTGACAGTACACATGGTGAAAATACCCATGCTAGCAGTTCTCATAGTGACAGTGCTCATGGGGGATGTGCCCTTGCCGACAGTGCTCATTGTGGCAGTGCTCATGGTGACAGTACCGATGAGGTCAGTGATTATGGTGATGGTGTTCACAGTGGCTGTGCTCATGGAGATAGTGCTCACGGTGACCGTGCCCATGATGACAGTGCCCAGGGTGACAGTGCTCACGGGGAAAGTGCCAATGATAACATTAACCATGGTGATAGTGCCCCCGGTGACACGGCCCACAGTGACATTGCTCATGGTGATAGTGCCATTGGTGACAGTGCTCATGGTGAAGTTGCCCATCCTGACAATGCTCATGGTGACATTGCCCTTCGAGATAGTACCCATGTTGACAGTGCCCATGCTGACGTGCTCATGTTGACAGTGCTCAAAGTGATAGTGCCCATGGTGACATTGCCAAGAGTGACAGTGCCCATGCTGACAGTTCTCATTGTGATAGTGCCCATGGTGACAGTGCACATGGTGATACTTGCAATGGTGACAGTGCTCATGGTGACAGCGCTCATGGTTGCAGTACCCATGGTGACAGTGCTCAAAATGACAGTGACAGTGGTGGCAGTGACCATGGTGACAGTGCCCACGGTGACATTGCCTATAGTGACACTTCTCACAGTGACATTGCCCATGGTGACAGGGCTCATGTTGACGTGCTCCTATTGACAGTGCTCACAGCGATAATGTCCATGGTGACATTGCCCATGGTGGAATTGCACACAATGCCATTTCCAACAGTGACAGTGCTCACGCTGAGAGTTGTCATGGTGATAGTGCCCATGGTGACAGTGCACATGGTCATACTGCCAATGGTTAAATTACTCATGGTGACAGTACTCATGGTGGCAGTACCCATGGTGACAGTGCTCAAAATGGCAGTTCCCATGGTGACATTGCCCATGGTGACATTGCCTATGGTGACACTTCTCACGGTGACATTTCCCATGGTGACATGGCTCATGGTGACACACCACATTGTGCCAGTGCCCATGGTGACAGTGTTCACAGTGAAAGTGCTCATGGTAATACTGTTTACTTTGAGAGTGCCCAAGGTGAAAATACACATGGTGACATTACTCATTGAGAAATTGCCCATGGTTACAATTCTCATAGCAACAGTTATGGTGACAGTGCTCATGGTGGCACTGCCCTGGGTGACAGTGCTCGTGGTGTCAGTGCTCATGGTGACAGTGCTCATGATGAGAGTGCCTATGTTGTTAATTCCCATGGTGACACTTCTCACAGTGACACTGACAATGGTTACAGGTCACATGTTGGCCGTGCCCTTGGTGACAGTGCCCATGCAGACAGTACTTATGGTGACAGTGTTATCGGTGATAGTGCCCATGGTGAGAGTGCACATGGTGGTAGTGCACATGGTGGCACTGAAAAATGGTGACAGGGCTCATGGTGACAGTGCTCACGGTAAAAACCCATGCTGACAGTACTCACAGAGACACTGCTCATAGTGGCAGTAACCATGGTGACAGTTCGCACAGTGACAGTGCCCACTGTAGGAGTGCCCATGGAGACATTGCTCATGGTGACACTGACCACGGTGACATTGCCTATGGTGACAGTGCTCATGGTGACAGAGCCCATGTTGACTCTGACCACAGTGAGAATGCTCACGGTGATAGTGCCAATGGTGACAGCACTCATGTTGACAGCACGCATTGTGCAAGGTGCCATGGTGACAGTGACCATGGTGAGAGATCTCACGGTGATAGCGCTCACGGTAATAGTCCTGATGGTGACAGTGCAAATGGTGACAATACAGAGGGTGACAGTACTCATGGTGAAAATACCCATGCTAGCAGTTCTCATAGTGACAGTGCTCATGGGGGAAGTGCCCATGCTGACAGTGCTCATTGTGGCAGTGCTCATGGTGACAGTACCGATGAGGTCAGTGATTATGGTGATGGTGTTCCCAGTGGCTGTGCTCATGGAGATAGTGCTCACGGTGACCGTGCCCATGATGACAGTGCCCAGGGTGACAGTGCTCATGGGGAAAGTGCCAATGATAACATTAACCATGGAGATAGTGCCCCCGGTGACACGGCCCACAGTGACATTGCTCATGGTGATAGTGCCATTGGTGACAGTGCTCATGGTGAAGTTGCCCATCCTGACAATGCTCATGGTGACTTTGACCTTCGAGATAGTACCCATGTTGACAGTGCCCATGTTGACGTGCTCATGTTGACAGTGCTCAAAGTGATAGTGCCCATGGTGACATTGCCAAGAGGGACAGTGCCCATGCTGACAGTTCTCATTGTGATAGTGCCCATGGTGACTGTGCACATGGTGATACTTGCAATGGTGACAATGCTCATGGTGACAGCGCTCATGGTTGCAGTACCCATGGTGACAGTGCTCAAAAGGACAGTGACAGTGGTGGCAGTGACCATGGTGACAGTGCCCACGGTGATATTGCCTATAGTGACACTTCTCACAGTGACATTGGCCATGGTGACAGGGCTCATGTTGACGTGCTCATATTGACAGTGCTCACAGCGATAATGTCCATGGTGACATTGCCCATGGTGGAATTGCACACAATGCCATTTCCAACAGTGACAGTGCTCACGCTGAGAGTTGTCATGGTGATAGTGCCCATGGTGACAGTGCACATGGTCATACTGCCAATGGTTAAATTACTCATGGTGACAGTACTCATGGTGGCAGTACCCATGGTGACAGTGCTCAAAATGGCAGTTGCCATGGTGACATTGCCCATGGTGACATTGCCTATGGTGACACTTCTCACGGTGACATTTCCCATGGTGACATGGCTCATGGTGACACACCACATTGTGCCAGTGCCCATGGTGACCGTGTTCACAGTGAAAGTGCTCATGGTAATACTGTTTACTTTGAGAGTGCCCAAGGTGAAAATACACATGGTGACATTACTCATTGAGAAATTGCCCATGGTTACAATTCTCATAGCAACAGTTATGGTGACAGTGCTCATGGTGGCACTGCCCTGGGTGACAGTGCTCGTGGTGTCAGTGCTCATGGTGACAGTGCTCATGATGAGAGTGCCTATGTTGTTAATTCCCATGGTGACACTTCTCACAGTGACACTGACAATGGTTACAGGTCACATGTTGGCCGTGCCCTTGGTGACAGTGCCCATGCAGACAGTACTTATGGTGACAGTGTTATCGGTGATAGTGCCCATGGTGAGAGTGCGCATGGTGGTAGTGCACATGGTGGCACTGAAAAATGGTGACAGGGCTCATGGTGACAGTGCTCACGGTAAAAACCCATGCTGACAGTACTCACAGAGACACTGCTCATAGTGGCAGTAACCATGGTGACAGTTCGCACAGTGACAGTGCCCACTGTAGGAGTGCCCATGGAGACATTGCTCATGGTGACACTGACCACGGTGACATTGCCTATGGTGACAGTGCTCATGGTGACAGAGCCCATGTTGACTCTGACCACAGTGAGAATGCTCACGGTGATAGTGCCAATGGTGACAGCACTCATGTTGACAGCACGCATTGTGCAAGGTGCCATGGTGACAGTGACCATGGTGAGAGATCTCACGGTGATAGCGCTCACGGTAATAGTCCTGATGGTGACAGTGCAAATGGTGACAATACAGAGGGTGACAGTACTCATGGTGAAAATACCCATGCTAGCAGTTCTCATAGTGACAGTGCTCATGGGGGAAGTGCCCATGCTGACAGTGCTCATTGTGGCAGTGCTCATGGTGACAGTACCGATGAGGTCAGTGATTATGGTGATGGTGTTCACAGTGGCTGTGCTCATGGAGATAGTGCTCACGGTGACCGTGCCCATGATGACAGTGCCCAGGGTGACAGTGCTCATGGGGAAAGTGCCAATGATAACATTAACCATGGAGATAGTGCCCCCGGTGACACGGCCCACAGTGACATTGCTCATGGTGATAGTGCCATTGGTGACAGTGCTCATGGTGAAGTTGCCCATCCTGACAATGCTCATGGTGACATTGACCTTCGAGATAGTACCCATGTTGACAGTGCCCATGGTGACGTGCTCATGTTGACAGTGCTCACAGTGATAGTGCCCATGGTGACATTGCCCATGGTGGAAGTGCCCACGGTGACCTTGCCAACAGTGACAGTTCCCACGCTGACAGTTCTCATTGTGATAGTGCCCATGGTGACAGTACACATGGTGATAATCGCAATGGTGACAGTGCTCATGGTGACAGGGCTCATGGTTGCAATACCCATGGTGACAGTGCTCAAAATGACAGTGACAGTGGTGGCAGTGACCATGGTGACAGTGCCCACGGTGACATCGCCTATAGTGACACTTCTCACGGTGACATTGCCAATGGTGACAGGGCTCATGTTGACGTGCTTATATTGACAGTGCTCACAGTGATAGTGCCCATGGTGACATTGCCCATGGTGGAATTGCACACAATGCCAGTTCCCACAGTGACAGTGCTCACGCTGAGAGTTGTCATGGTGATAGTGCCCATGGTGACAGTGCACATGGTCATACTGCCAATGGTGACAGTACTCATGGTTGCAGTACCCATGGTGACAGTGTGCAAAATGGCATTTCCCATGGTGACATTGCCCATGGTGACATTGGCTATGGTGACACATCTCACGGTGACATTTCCCATGATGACATTGCTCAAGGTGACACACGACATTGTGCCAGTGCCCATGGTGACAGTGCACATTGTGATACTCGCAATGGTGACAGTGCTCATGGTGACAGCGCTCATGGTGGCAGTACCCAAGGTGACAGTGCTCACAGTGACAGTTCCCACTGTATGAGTGCCCATGTTGACAGTGCTCATGGTGACACTGACCATGGTGACATTGCCTATGGTGACAGTGCTCATATGACAGTGCCCATGGTGACACTGACCACAGTGAGAATGCTCACAGTGATAGTGCCAATGGTGCCAGCACTCATGTTGACAGCCCCCATTGTGCAAGGTGCCATGGTGACAGTGACCATGGTGAGAGATCTCACGGTGATAGCGCTCACGGTAATAGTCCTCATGGTGACAGTGCAAATGGTGACAATACAGAGGGTGACAGTACACATGGTGAAAATACCCATGCTAGCAGTTCTCATAGTGACAGTGCTCATGGGGGATGTGCCCTTGCCGACAGTGCTCATTGTGGCAGAGCTCATGGTGACAGTACCGATGAGGCCAGTGATTATGGTAATGGTGTTCACAGTGGCTGTGCTCATGGAGATAGTGCTCCGGGGACCGTGCCCATGATGACAGTGCCCAGGGTGACAGTGCTCACGGGGAAAGTGCCAATGATAATATTAACCATGGTGATAGTGCCCCCGGTGACACGGCCCACAGTGACATTGCTCATGGTGATAGTGCCTTTGGTGACTCTGCTCATGGTGAAATTGCTCTTCCTGACAATGCTCATGGTGACATTGACCTTCGAGATAGTACCCATGTTGACAGTGCCCATGGTGACGTGCTCATGTTGACAGTGCTCACAGTGATAGTGCCCATGGTGACATTGCCCATGGTGGAAGTGCCCACGGTGCCCTTGCCAACAGTGACAGTGCCCACGCTGACAGTTCTCATTGTGATAGTGCCCATGGTGACAGTACACATGGTAATAATCGCAATGGTGACAGTGCTCATGGTCACAGGGCTCATGGTTGCAATACCCATGGTGACAGTGCTCAAAATGACAGTGACAGTGGTGGCAGTGACCATGGTGACAGTGCCCATGGTGACATCGCCTATAGTGACACTTCTCACGGTGACATTGCCAATGGTGACAGGGCTCATGTTGACGTGCTTATATTGACAGTGCTCACAGTGATAGTGCCCATGGTGACATTGCCCATGGTGGAATTGCACACAATGCCAGTGCCCACAGTGACAGTGCTCACGCTGAGAGTTGTCATGGTGATAGTGCCCATGGTGACAGTGCACATGGTCATACTGCCAATGGTCACAGTACTCATGGTTGTAGTACCCATTGTGACAGTGTGCAAAATGGCATTTCCCATGGTGACATTGCTCAAGGTGACACACGACATTGTGCCAGTGCCCATGGTGACTGTGCACATTGTGATACTCGCAATGGTGACAGTGCTCATGGTGACAGCGCTCATGGTGGCAGTCCCCAAGGTGACAGTGCTCACAGTGACAGTGCCCACTGTATGAGTGCCCATGTTGACAGTGCTCATGGTGACACTGACCATGGTGACATTGCCTATGGTGACAGTGCTCATATGACAGTGCCCATGGTGACACTGACCACAGTGAGAATGCTCACAGTGATAGTGCCAATGGTGCCAGCACTCATGTTGACAGCCCCCATTGTGCAAGGTGCCATGGTGACAGTGACCATGGTGAGAGATCTCACGGTGATAGCGCTCACGGTAATAGTCCTCATGGTGACAGTGCAAATGGTGACAATACAGAGGGTGACAGTACACATGGTGAAAATACCCATGGTAGCAGTTCTCATAGTGACAGTGCTCATGGGGGATGTGAACATGCCGACAGTGCTCATTGTGGCAGTGCTCATGGTGACAGTACCGATGAGGCCAGTGATTATGGTGATGGTGTTCACAGTGGCTGTGCTCATGGAGATAGTGCTCACGGTGACCGTGCCCATGATGACAGTGCCCAGGGTGACAGTGCTCACGGGGAAAGTGCCAATGATAACATTAACCATGGTGATAGTGCCCCTGGTGACACGGCCCACAGTGACATTGCTCATGGTGATAGTGCCATTGGTGACAGTGCTCACGGTGAAGTTGCCCATCCTGACAATGCTCATGGTGACATTGACCTTCGAGATAGTACCCATGTTGACAGTGCCCATGGTGACGTGCTCATGTTGACAGTGCTCAAAGTGACAGTGCCCATGGTGACATTGCCAAGAGTGACAGTGCCCACGCTGACAGTTCTCATTGTGATAGTGCCCATGGTGACAGTGCACATGGTGATACTTGCAATGGTGAGAGTGCTCATGGTGACAGCGCTCATGGTTGCAGTACCCATGGTGACAGTGCTCAAAATGACAGTGACAGTGGTGGCAGTGACCATGGTGACAGTGCCCACGGTGACATGGCCTATAGTGACACTTCTCACAGTGACATTGCCCATGGTGACAGGGCTCATGTTGACGTGCTCATATTGACAGTGCTCACAGCGATAATGTCCATGGTGACATTGCCCATGGTGGAATTGCACACAATGCCATTTCCAACAGTGACAGTGCTCACGCTGAGAGTTGTCATGGTGATAGTGCCCATGGTGACAGTGCACATGGTCATACTGCCAATGGTTAAATTACTCATGGTGACAGTACTCATGGTGGCAGTACCCATGGTGACAGTGCTCAAAATGGCAGTTCCCATGGTGACATTGCCCATGGTGACATTGCCTATGGTGACACTTCTCACGGTGACATTTCCCATGGTGACATGGCTCATGGTGACACACCACATTGTGCCAGTGCCCATGGTGACAGTGTTCACAGTGAAAGTGCTCATGGTAATACTGTTTACTTTGAGAGTGCCCAAGGTGAAAATACACATGGTGACATTACTCATTGAGAAATTGCCCATGGTTACAATTCTCATAGCAACAGTTATGGTGACAGTGCTCATGGTGGCACTGCCCTGGGTGACAGTGCTCGTGGTGTCAGTGCTCATGGTGAGAGTGCTCATGATGAGAGTGCCTATGTTGTTAATTCCCATGGTGACACTTCTCACAGTGACACTGACAATGGTTAAAGGTCACATGTTGGCCGTGCCCTTGGTGACAGTGCCCATGCAGACAGTACTTATGGTGACAGTGTTATCGGTGATAGTGCCCATGGTGAGAGTGCACATGGTGGTAGTGCACATGGTGGCACTGAAAAATGGTGACAGGGCTCATGGTGACAGTGCTCACGGTAAAAACCCATGCTGACAGTACTCACAGAGACCCTGCTCATAGTGGCAGTAACCATGGTGACAGTTCGCACAGTGACAGTGCCCACTGTAGGAGTGCCCATGGAGACATTGCTCATGGTGACACTGACCACGGTGACATTGCCTATGGTGACAGTGCTCATAGTGACAGAGCCCATGTTGACTCTGACCACAGTGAGAATGCTCACGGTGATAGTGCCAATGGTGAGAGCACTCATGTTGACAGCACGCATTGTGCAAGGTGCCATGGTGACAGTGACCATGGTGAGAGATCTCACGGTGATAGCACTCACGGTAATAGTCCTGATGGTGACAGTGCAAATGGTGACAATACAGAGGGTGACAGTACTCATGGTGAAAATACCCATGGTAGCAGTTCTCATAGTGACAGTGCTCATGGGGGAAGTGCCCATGCTGACAGTGCTCATTGTGGCAGTGCTCATGGTGACAGTACCGATGAGGCCAGTGATTATGGTGATGGTGTTCACAGTGGCTGTGCTCATGGAGATAGTGCTCACGGTGACCGTGCCCATGATGACAGTGCCCAGGGTGACAGTGCTCACGGGGAAAGTGCCAATGATAACATTAACCATGGTGATAGTGCCCCTGGTGACACGGCCCACAGTGACATTGCTCATGGTGATAGTGCCATTGGTGACAGTGCTCACGGTGAAGTTGCCCATCCTGACAATGCTCATGGTGACATTGACCTTCGAGATAGTACCCATGTTGACAGTGCCCATGGTGACGTGCTCATGTTGACAGTGCTCAAAGTGATAGTGCCCATGGTGACATTGCCAAGAGTGACAGTGACCATGCTGACAGTTCTCATTGTGATAGTGCCCATGGTGACATTGCCCATGGTGGAAGTGCCCACGGTGCCCTTGCCAACAGTGACAGTGCCCACGCTGACAGTTCTCATTGTGATAGTGCCCATGGTGACAGTACACATGGTGATAATCGCAATATTGACAGTGCTCATGGTGACAGTGCTCATGGTTGCAATACCCATGGTGACAGTGCTCAAAATGACAGTGACAGTGGTGGCAGTGAACATGGTGACAGTGCCCACGGTGACATCGCCTATAGTGACACTTCTCACGGTGACATTGCCAATGGTGACAGGGCTCATGTTGACGTGCTTATACTGACAGTGCTCACAGTGATAGTGCCCATGGTGACATTGCCCATGGTGGAATTGCACACAATGCCAGTTCCCACAGTGACAGTGCTCACGCTGAGAGTTGTCATGGTGATACTGCCCATGGTGACAGTGCACATGGTCATACTGCCAATGGTTAAATTACTCATGGTGACAGTACTCATGGTTGCAGTACCCATGGTGACAGTGCTCAAAATGGCAGTTCCCATGGTGACATTGCCCATGGTGACATTGCCTATGGTGACACTTCTCACGGTGACATTTCCCATGGTGACATGGCTCATGGTGACACACCACATTGTGCCAGTGCCCATGGTGACAGTGTTCACAGTGAAAGTGCTCATGGTAATACTGTTTACTTTGAGAGTGCCCAAGGTGAAAATACACATGGTGACATTACTCATTGAGAAATTGCCCATGGTTACAATTCTCATAGCAACAGTTATGGTGACAGTGCTCATGGTGGCACTGCCCTGGGTGACAGTGCTCGTGGTGTCAGTGCTCATGGTGACAGTGCTCATGATGAGAGTGCCTATGTTGTTAATTCCCATGGTGACACTTCTCACAGTGACACTGACAATGGTTACAGGTCACATGTTGGCCGTGCCCTTGGTGACAGTGCCCATGCAGACAGTACTTATGGTGACAGTGTTATCGGTGATAGTGCCCATGGTGAGAGTGCACATGGTGGTAGTGCACATGGTGGCACTGAAAAATGGTGACAGGGCTCATGGTGACAGTGCTCACGGTAAAAACCCATGCTGACAGTACTCACAGAGACACTGCTCATAGTGGCAGTAACCATGGTGACAGTTCGCACAGTGACAGTGCCCACTGTAGGAGTGCCCATGGAGACATTGCTCATGGTGACACTGACCACGGTGACATTGCCTATGGTGACAGTGCTCATGGTGACAGAGCCCATGTTGACTCTGACCACAGTGAGAATGCTCACGGTGATAGTGCCAATGGTGACAGCACTCATGTTGACAGCACGCATTGTGCAAGGTGCCATGGTGACAGTGACCATGGTGAGAGATCTCACGGTGATAGCACTCACGGTAATAGTCCTGATGGTGACAGTGCAAATGGTGACAATACAGAGGGTGACAGTACTCATGGTGAAAATACCCATGCTAGCAGTTCTCATAGTGACAGTGCTCATGGGGGAAGTGCCCATGCTGACAGTGCTCATTGTGGCAGTGCTCATGGTGACAGTACCGATGAGGCCAGTGATTATGGTGATGGTGTTCACAGTGGCTGTGCTCATGGAGATAGTGCTCACGGTGACCGTGCCCATGATGACAGTGCCCAGGGTGACAGTGCTCACGGGGAAAGTGCCAATGATAACATTAACCATGGTGATAGTGCCCCCGGTGACACGGCCCACAGTGACATTGCTCATGGCGATAGTGCCTTCGGTGACAGTGCTCATGGTGAAATTGCCCTTCGAGATAGTACCCATGTTGACAGTGCCCATGGTGACCTGCTCATGTTGACAGTGCTCACAATGATAGTGCCCATGGTGACATTGCCCATGGTGGAAGTGCCCACGGTGCCCTTGCCAACAGTGACAGTGCCCACGCTGACAGTTCTCATTGTGATAGTGCCCATGGTGACAGTACACATGGTGATAATCGCAATGGTGACAGTGCTCATGGTGACAGGGCTGATGGTTGCAATACCCATGGTGACAGTGCTCAAAATGACAGTGACAGTGGTGGCAGTGACCATGGTGACAGTGCCCACGGTGACATCGCCTATAGTGACACTTCTCACGGTGACATTGCCAATGGTGACAGGGCTCATGTTGACGTGCTTATATTGACAGTGCTCACAGTGATAGTGCCCATGGTGACATTGCCCATGGTGGAATTGCACACAATGCCAGTTCCCACAATGACAGTGCTCACGCTGAGAGTTGTCATGGTGATAGTGCCCATGGTGACAGTGCACATTGTCATACTGCCAATGGTGACAGTACTCATGGTTGCAGTACCCATGGTGACAGTGTGCAAAATGGCATTTCCCATGGTGACATTGCCCATGGTGACATTGCCTATGGTGACACATCTCACGGTGACATTTCCCATGGTGACATTGCTCAAGGTGACACACGACATTGTGCCAGTGCCCATGGTGACAGTGCACATTGTGATACTCACAATGGTGACAGTGCTCATGGTGACAGCGCTCATGGTGGCAGTACCCAAGGTGACAGTGCTCACAGTGACAGTGCCCACTGTATGAGTGCCCATGTTGACAGTGCTCATGGTGACACTGACCATGGTGACATTGCCTATGGTGACAGTGCTCATGGTGACAGTGCCCATGGTGACACTGACCACAGTGAGAATGCTCACAGTGATAGTGCCAATGGTGCCAGCACTCATGTTGACAGCCCCCATTGTGCAAGGTGCCATGGTGACAGTGACCATGGTGAGAGATCTCACGGTGATAGCGCTCACGGTAATAGTCCTCATGGTGACAGTGCAAATGGTGACAATACAGAGGGTGACAGTACACATGGTGAAAATACCCATGGTAGCAGTTCTCATAGTGACAGTGCTCATGGGGGATGTGCCCATGCTGACAGTGCTCATTGTGGCAGTGCTCATGGTGACAGTACCGATGAGGCCAGTGATTATGGTGATGGTGTTCACAGTGGCTGTGATCATGGAGATAGTGCTCACGGTGACCGTTCCCGTGATGACAGTGCCCAGGGTGACAGTGCTCACGGGGAAAGTGCCAATGATAACATTAACCATGGTGATAGTGCCCCTGGTGACACGGCCCACAGTGACATTGCTCATGGTGATAGTGCCTTTGGTGACAGTGCTCATGGTGAAATTGCCCTTCCTGAGAATGCTCATGGTGACATTGCCCTTCGAGATAGTACCCATGTTGACAGTGCCCATGGTGACGTGCTCATGTTGACAGTGCTCACAGTGATAGTGCCCATGGTGACATTGCCCATGGTGGAAGTGCCCACGGTGCCCTTGCCAACAGTGACGGTGCCCACGCTGACAGTTCTCATTGTGAAATTGCCCATGGTGACAGTGCACATGGTGATACTCGCAATGGTGACAGTGCTCATTGGTGACAGTGCTCATGGTTGCAGTACCCTTTTGACAGTGCTCAAAATGACAGTGACAGTGGTGGAAGTGACCATGATGACAGTGCCCACGATGACATTGCCTATAGTGACACTTCTCACGGTGACTTTGCCAATGGTGACAGGGCTCATGTTGACGTGCTTATATTGACAGTGCTCACAGTGATAGTGCCCATGGTGACATTGCCCATGGTGGAATTGCACACAATGCCAGTGCCCACAGTGACAGTGCTCACGCTGAGAGTTGTCATGGTGATAGTGCCCATGGTGACAGTGCACATGGTCATACTGCCAATGGTCACAGTACTCATGGTTGTAGTACCCATGGTGACAGTGTGCAAAATGGCATTTCCCATGGTGACATTGCTCAAGGTGACACACGACATTGTGCCAGTGCCCATGGTGACAGTGCATATTGTGATACTCGCAATGGTGACAGTGCTCATGGTGACAGCGCTCATGGTGGCAGTCCCCAAGGTGACAGTGCTCACAGTGACAGTGCCCACTGTATGAGTGCCCATGTTGACAGTGCTCATGGTGACACTGACCATGGTGACATTGCCTATGGTGACAGTGCTCATATGACAGTGCCCATGGTGACACTGACCACAGTGAGAATGCTCACAGTGATAGTGCCAATGGTGCCAGCACTCATGTTGACAGCCCCCATTGTGCAAGGTGCCATGGTGACAGTGACCATGGTGAGAGATCTCACGGTGATAGCGCTCACGGTAATAGTCCTCATGGTGACAGTGCAAATGGTGACAATACAGAGGGTGACAGTACACATGGTGAAAATACCCATGGTAGCAGTTCTCATAGTGACAGTGCTCATGGGGGATGTGAACATGCCGACAGTGCTCATTGTGGCAGTGCTCATGGTGACAGTACCGATGAGGACAGTGATTATGGTGATGGTGTTCACAGTGGCTGTGCTCATGGAGATAGTGCTCACGGTGACCGTGCCCATGATGACAGTGCCCAGGGTGACAGTGCTCACGGGGAAAGTGCCAATGATAACATTAACCATGGTGATAGTGCCCCTGGTGACACGGCCCACAGTGACATTGCTCATGGTGATAGTGCCATTGGTGACAGTGCTCACGGTGAAGTTGCCCATCCTGACAATGCTCATGGTGACATTGACCTTCGAGATAGTACCCATGTTGACAGTGCCCATGGTGACGTGCTCATGTTGACAGTGCTCAAAGTGATAGTGCCCATGGTGACATTGCCAAGAGTGACAGTGCCCACGCTGACATTTCTCATTGTGATAGTGCCCATGGTGACAGTGCACATGGTGATACTTGCAATGGTGAGAGTGCTCATGGTGACAGCGCTCATGGTTGCAGTACCCATGGTGACAGTGCTCAAAATGACAGTGACAGTGGTGGCAGTGACCATGGTGACAGTGCCCACGGTGACATGGCCTATAGTGACACTTCTCACAGTGACATTGCCCATGGTGACAGGGCTCATGTTGACGTGCTCATATTGACAGTGCTCACAGCGATAATGTCCATGGTGACATTGCCCATGGTGGAATTGCACACAATGCCATTTCCAACAGTGACAGTGCTCACGCTGAGAGTTGTCATGGTGATAGTGCCCATGGTGACAGTGCACATGGTCATACTGCCAATGGTTAAATTACTCATGGTGACAGTACTCATGGTGGCAGTACCCATGGTGACAGTGCTCAAAATGGCAGTTCCCATGGTGACATTGCCCATGGTGACATTGCCTATGGTGACACTTCTCACGGTGACATTTCCCATGGTGACATGGCTCATGGTGACACACCACATTGTGCCAGTGCCCATGGTGACAGTGTTCACAGTGAAAGTGCTCATGGTAATACTGTTTACTTTGAGAGTGCCCAAGGTGAAAATACACATGGTGACATTACTCATTGAGAAATTGCCCATGGTTACAATTCTCATAGCAACAGTTATGGTGACAGTGCTCATGGTGGCACTGCCCTGGGTGACAGTGCTCGTGGTGTCAGTGCTCATGGTGAGAGTGCTCATGATGAGAGTGCCTATGTTGTTAATTCCCATGGTGACACTTCTCACAGTGACACTGACAATGGTTACAGGTCACATGTTGGCCGTGCCCTTGGTGACAGTGCCCATGCAGACAGTACTTATGGTGACAGTGTTATCGGTGATAGTGCCCATGGTGAGAGTGCACATGGTGGTAGTGCACATGGTGGCACTGAAAAATGGTGACAGGGCTCATGGTGACAGTGCTCACGGTAAAAACCCATGCTGACAGTACTCACAGAGACACTGCTCATAGTGGCAGTAACCATGGTGACAGTTCACACAGTGACAGTGCCCACTGTAGGAGTGCCCATGGAGACATTGCTCATGGTGACACTGACCACGGTGACATTGCCTATGGTGACAGTGCTCATAGTGACAGAGCCCATGTTGACTCTGACCACAGTGAGAATGCTCACGGTGATAGTGCCAATGGTGACAGCACTCATGTTGACAGCACGCATTGTGCAAGGTGCCATGGTGACAGTGACCATGGTGAGAGATCTCACGGTGATAGCACTCACGGTAATAGTCCTGATGGTGACAGTGCAAATGGTGACAATACAGAGGGTGACAGTACTCATGGTGAAAATACCCATGCTAGCAGTTCTCATAGTGACAGTGCTCATGGGGGAAGTGCCCATGCTGACAGTGCTCATTGTGGCAGTGCTCATGGTGACAGTACCGATGAGGCCAGTGATTATGGTGATGGTGTTCACAGTGGCTGTGCTCATGGAGATAGTGCTCACGGTGACCGTGCCCATGATGACAGTGCCCAGGGTGACAGTGCTCACGGGGAAAGTGCCAATGATAACATTAACCATGGTGATAGTGCCCCTGGTGACACGGCCCACAGTGACATTGCTCATGGTGATAGTGCCATTGGTGACAGTGCTCACGGTGAAGTTGCCCATCCTGACAATGCTCATGGTGACATTGTCCTTCGAGATAGTACCCATGTTGACAGTGCCCATGGTGACGTGCTCATGTTGACAGTGCTCAAAGTGATAGTGCCCATGGTGACATTGCCAAGAGTGACAGTGACCATGCTGACAGTTCTCATTGTGATAGTGCCCATGGTGACATTGCCCATGGTGGAAGTGCCCACGGTGCCCTTGCCAACAGTGACAGTGCCCACGCTGACAGTTCTCATTGTGATAGTGCCCATGGTGACAGTACACATGGTGATAATCGCAATATTGACAGTGCTCATGGTGACGGTGCTCATGGTTGCAATACCCATGGTGACAGTGCTCAAAATGACAGTGACAGTGGTGGCAGTGACCATGGTGACAGTGCCCACGGTGACATCGCCTATAGTGACACTTCTCACGGTGACATTGCCAATGGTGACAGGGCTCATGTTGACGTGCTTATACTGACAGTGCTCACAGTGATAGTGCCCATGGTGACATTGCCCATGGTGGAATTGCACACAATGCCAGTTCCCACAGTGACAGTGCCCACGCTGAGAGTTGTCATGGTGATACTGCCCATGGTGACAGTGCACATGGTCATACTGCCAATGGTTAAATTACTCATGGTGACAGTACTCATGGTTGCAGTACCCATGGTGACAGTGCTCAAAATGGCAGTTCCCATGGTGACATTGCCCATGGTGACATTGCCTATGGTGACACTTCTCACGGTGACATTTCCCATGGTGACATGGCTCATGGTGACACACCACATTGTGCCAGTGCCCATGGTGACAGTGTTCACAGTGAAAGTGCTCATGGTAATACTGTTTACTTTGAGAGTGCCCAAGGTGAAAATACACATGGTGACATTACTCATTGAGAAATTGCCCATGGATACAATTCTCATAGCAACAGTTATGGTGACAGTGCTCATGGTGGCACTGCCCTGGGTGACAGTGCTCGTGGTGTCAGTGCTCATGGTGACAGTGCTCATGATGAGAGTGCCTATGTTGTTAATTCCCATGGTGACACTTCTCACAGTGACACTGACAATGGTTACAGGTCACATGTTGGCCGTGCCCTTGGTGACAGTGCCCATGCAGACAGTACTTATGGTGACAGTGTTATCGGTGATAGTGCCCATGGTGAGAGTGCACATGGTGGTAGTGCACATGGTGGCACTGAAAAATGGTGACAGGGCTCATGGTGACAGTGCTCACGGTAAAAACCCATGCTGACAGTACTCACAGAGACACTGCTCATAGTGGCAGTAACCATGGTGACAGTTCGCACAGTGACAGTGCCCACTGTAGGAGTGCCCATGGAGACATTGCTCATGGTGACACTGACCACGGTGACATTGCCTATGGTGACAGTGCTCATGGTGACAGAGCCCATGTTGACTCTGACCACAGTGAGAATGCTCACGGTGATAGTGCCAATGGTGACAGCACTCATGTTGACAGCACGCATTGTGCAAGGTGCCATGGTGACAGTGACCATGGTGAGAGATCTCACGGTGATAGCACTCACGGTAATAGTCCTGATGGTGACAGTGCAAATGGTGAAAATACAGAGGGTGACAGTACTCATGGTGAAAATACCCATGCTAGCAGTTCTCATAGTGACAGTGCTCATGGGGGAAGTGCCCATGCTGACAGTGCTCATTGTGGCAGTGCTCATGGTGACAGTACCGATGAGGCCAGTGATTATGGTGATGGTGTTCACAGTGGCTGTGCTCATGGAGATAGTGCTCACGGTGACCGTGCCCATGATGACAGTGCCCAGGGTGACAGTGCTCACGGGGAAAGTGCCAATGATAACATTAACCATGGTGATAGTGCCCCCGGTGACACGGCCCACAGTGACATTGCTCATGGCGATAGTGCCTTCGGTGACAGTGCTCATGGTGAAATTGCCCTTCGAGAGAGTACCCATGTTGACAGTGCCCATGGTGACGTGCTCATGTTGACAGTGCTCACAATGATAGTGCCCATGGTGACATTGCCCATGGTGGAAGTGCCCACGGTGCCCTTGCCAACAGTGACAGTGCCCACGCTGACAGTTCTCATTGTGATAGTGCCCATGGTGACAGTACACATGGTGATAATCGCAATGGTGACAGTGCTCATGGTGACAGGGCTGATGGTTGCAATACCCATGGTGACAGTGCTCAAAATGACAGTGACAGTGGTGGCAGTGACCATGGTGACAGTGCCCACGGTGACATCGCCTATAGTGACACTTCTCACGGTGACATTGCCAATGGTGACAGGGCTCATGTTGACGTGCTTATATTGACAGTGCTCACAGTGATAGTGCCCATGGTGACATTGCCCATGGTGGAATTGCACACAATGCCAGTTCCCACAATGACAGTGCTCACGCTGAGAGTTGTCATGGTGATAGTGCCCATGGTGACAGTGCACATGGTCATACTGCCAATGGTGACAGTACTCATGTTTGCAGTACCCATGGTGACAGTGTGCAAAATGGCATTTCCCATGGTGACATTGCCCATGGTGACATTGCCTATGGTGACACATTTCACGGTGACATTTCCCATGGTGACATTGCTCAAGGTGACACACGACATTGTGCCAGTGCCCATGGTGACAGTGCACATTGTGATACTCACAATGGTGACAGTGCTCATGGTGACAGCGCTCATGGTGGCAGTACCCAAGGTGACAGTGCTCACAGTGACAGTGCCCACTGTATGAGTGCCCATGTTGACAGTGCTCATGGTGACACTGACCATGGTGACATTGCCTATGGTGACAGTGCTCATGGTGACAGTGCCCATGGTGACACTGACCACAGTGAGAATGCTCACAGTGATAGTGCCAATGGTGCCAGCACTCATGTTGACAGCCCCCATTGTGCAAGGTGCCATGGTGACAGTGACCATGGTGAGAGATCTCACGGTGATAGCGCTCACGGTAATAGTCCTCATGGTGACAGTGCAAATGGTGACAATACAGAGGGTGACAGTACACATGGTGAAAATACCCATGGTAGCATTTCTCATAGTGACAGTGCTCATGGGGGATGTGCCCATGCTGACAGTGCTCATTGTGGCAGTGCTCATGGTGACAGTACCGATGAGGCCAGTGATTATGGTGATGGTGTTCACAGTGGCTGTGCTCATGGAGATAGTGCTCACGGTGACCGTTCCCATGATGACAGTGCCCAGGGTGACAGTGCTCACGGGGAAAGTGCCAATGATAACATTAACCATGGTGATAGTGCCCCTGGTGACACGGCCCACAGTGACATTGCTCATGGTGATAGTACCTTTGGTGACAGTGCTCATGGTGAAATTGCCCTTCCTGAGAATGCTCATGGTGACATTGCCCTTCGAGATAGTACCCATGTTGACAGTGCCCATGGTGACGTGCTCATGTTGACAGTGCTCACAGTGATAGTGCCCATGGTGACATTGCCCATGGTGGAAGTGCCCACGGTGCCCTTGCCAACAGTGACGGTGCCCACGCTGACAGTTCTCATTGTGAAATTGCCCATGGTGACAGTGCACATGGTGATACTCGCAATGGTGACAGTGCTCATTGGTGACAGTGCTCATGGTTGCAGTACCCTTTTGACAGTGCTCAAAATGACAGTGACAGTGGTGGAAGTGACCATGGTGACAGTGCCCACGATGACATTGCCTATGGTGACACTTCTCATGGTGACATTGCCGATGGTGCCAGGGCTCATGGTGACGTGCTCATGTTGAGAGTGCTCAAAGTGATAGTGCCCATTGTGACTTTGCCCATGGTGGAATTCCTCACCATGTCAGTGCACACAGTGACAGTGCTCACGCTGAGAGTTGTCATGGTGATAGTGCCCATGGTGACAGTGCCCATGGTGATACTGCCAATGGTAACAGTATTCATGGTGGCAGTACCCATGGTGACAGTGCTCAAAATGGCATTTCCCATGGTGACATTTCCCATGGTGACATTGCCTATGGTGACACTTCTCACCGTCACATTTCCCATGGTGATATGGCTCATGGTGACACTCCACATTTTGACAGTGCACATGCTGACAGTGTTCATTGTGGCAGTGCTCATGTTGACATTACCGATGAGGCCAGTGATTATGGTGATGGTGTTCACAGTGGCTGTGCTCATGGAGATAGTGCTCACGGTGACCGTGCCCATGATGACAGTGCCCAGGGTGACAGTGCTCACGGGGAAAGTGCCAATGATAACATTAACCATGGTGATAGTGCCCCTGGTGACACGGCCCACAGTGACATTGCTCATGGTGATAGTGCCTTTGGTGACAGTGCTCATGGTGAAATTGCTCTTCCTGACAATGCTCATAGTGACATTGCCCTTCGAGATAGTACCCATGTTGACAGTGCCCATGGTGCCGTGCTCATGTTGACAGTGCTCACAGTGATAGTGCGCATGGTGACATTGCCCATGGTGGAAGTGCCCACGGTGCCCTTGCCAACAGTAACAGTGCCCACGCTGACAGTTCTCATTGTGAAATTGCCCATGGTGACAGTGCATATAGTGATACTCGCAATGGTGACAGTGCTCATGGTGACAGTGCTCATGGTTGCCGTACCCTTGGTGACAGTGCTCAAAATGACAGTGACAGTGGTGGCAGTGACCATGGTGACAGTGCCCACGATGACATTGCCTATGGTGACACTTCTCACTGTGACATTGCCCATGGTGACAGGGCTCATGGTGACGTGCTTATGTTGAGAGTGCTCACAGTGATAGTGCCCATGGTGATATTGCCCATGGTGGAATTGCTCACGATGCCAGTGCCCACAGTGACAGTGCTCATGCTGAGAGTTGTTATGGTGATAGTGCCCATGGTGACAGTGCCCATGGTGATACTGCCAATGGTGACAGTATTCATGGTGGCAGTACCCATGGTGACAGTGCTCAAAATGGCTTTTCCCATGGTGACATTGTCCATGGTGACATTACCTATGGTGACACTTCTCTCGGTGACATTTCCCATGGTGATATGGCTCATGGTGACACTCCGCATTGTGACAGTGCCCATGCTGACAGTGCTCATTGTGGCAGTGCTCATGGTGACATTACCGATGAGGCCAGTGATTATGGTGATGGTGTTCACAGTGGCTGTGCTCATGGAGATAGTGCTCACGGTGACCGTGCCCATGATGACAGTGCCCAGGGTGACAGTGCTCACGGGGAAAGTGCCAATGATAATATTAACCATGGTGATAGTGCCCCTGGTGACACGGCCCACAGTGACATTGCTCATGGTGATAGTGCCTTTGGTGACTGTGCTCATGGTGAAATTGCTCTTCCTGACAATGCTCATGGTGACATTGCCCTTCGAGTTAGTACCCATGTTGAAAGTGCCCATGGTGACGTGCTCATGTTGACAGTGCTCACAGTGATAGTGCCCATGGTGACATTGCCCATGGTGGAATTGCTCACGATGCCATTGCCCACAGTGACAGTGCTCATGCTGAGACTTTTCATGGTGATAGTGCCCATGGTGACAGTGCCCATGGTGATACTGCCAATGGTGACAGTACTCATTGTTTCAGTACTCATGGTGGCAGTACCCATGGTGACAGTGCTCAAAATGGCATTTCCCATGGTGACATTGCCCATGGTGACATTGCCTATGGTGACACTTCTCACGGTGACATTTCCCATGGTGACATGGCTCATGGTGACACTCCGCACTGTGACAGTGCCCATGGTGACAGTGCTCCCAGTGAAAGTGCTCATGCTAATAATCTTTACGTTGAGAGTGCCCAAGGTGAAAATACCCATGGTGAGAGTACTCATCGAGAAATTGCCCATGGTTACATTTCTCATAGTAACATTTCTCATGGTGACAGTGCTCATGGTTGCAGTGCCCTCGGTGGCAGGGCTCGTGGTGTCAGTGCTCATGGTGACAGTGCTCATGGTGGCAATTCCCATGGTGAGAGTACCGATGGGGCAGTGCACATCGTGAGAGTGCCCATGGTAACCGTGCTTACGGTTATATGACCCATGGTTACAGTTATCATGATTGTGGTACCAGTGCTGATAATGCTCCCAGAGATAGTGCCCATGGTTAAGGTGCCCATGGTGACAGTGTTCTGAGTAAGAGTGAGCATAGTGATAGTGTACTTTGTGACCGTGCCCATGGTGACAGTGCCTATGGTGACAGTCCACATGGTGATAATGCTCCATGTGATAGTGCCCTTGTTGACCCTGTGCATGGTGACAGTTCTCACGGTGACAGTGCCTATGGTGACAATGCTCATGGTGCCAGTGCCCATGGTGACAGTTTTCACGTTCATAGTGCCCATGGTGACAGTTCGTATGGTGAAAGTGCTCATGATGACAGTGCCCATGTTGGTAGTTCCATTGGTGACAGTGCTCACAGTGATAGTGACCATGGTAAGATTGCAGATGGTGGCTGTGCCATTGCCCGTGATGACAGTACTCATGGAGACAGTGCTCATGGTGTTTGTGTACAAGGTGACAGTGCACATGTTTGTAATGCACATGGTGGCACTGTAAAATAGTTATAGTGCCCATGGTGACAGTGCTCATGCTGACAGTGCACAAGGTGACAACCCATGCTGACATTGCTCACGGTGACTTGGCTCATGGTTGCAAGACACATTGTGACAGTGCTCACAGTTACAATGCTCATGATAACTGTGCTCACCATGATAGTGTCCATGGTGATAGTGATCACAGTGATAGTGCCTATGGTGATAGTGCTCACGGTGATAGTGCCCATGGTGACAGTGCTCACGGTCATAGTGAGCATAGTGATAGTGCACTTGTTGACCATGACCACGCTGAGAGTACAAATGGTGATAATTCTCAGGTTGGTAGTGTCCATGGTGGCAGTGCCCATGGACACCACCGTCAAAGTGATAGTGCTCACTGTGACAGGGCCCAAGGGGACAGTGCAAACCGTGACTTTGCCTATCGTGACAGTGCTCACAGTGACAAATTCCATCGTGACAGTGACCACAGTGACAGTTCTAATGCTGATAGTGCCCATGGCGATAATTCCCATGGTGAGAATCCTCACGGTGATAGTGACCATGGTGACAGTTCCCATTAGGAATGTGCTCATGATGACAGTGCCTATGTTGGTAATTCCCATGGTGACACTTCTCACAGTGACACTGACAATGGTTACAGTTCACATGATGGCCGTTCCCTTGATGACATTGCCCATGAAGACAGTACATATGGTGACAGTGATCTCGGTTATAGTGCCCATGGTGAGAGTGCACATTGTGGTAGTGCACATGGTGGCACTGAAAAATGGTGACAGGTCTCATGGTGACAGTGCTCACGGTAAAAACCCATGCTGACAGTACTCACAGAGACACTGCTCATAATGACAGTACCCATGGTGACAGTTCTTAAAGTGACAGTGCCCACTGTAGGAGTGCCCATGTTGACAGTGCTCATGGTGACAGTGCCCAAGGTGACACTGACCACAGTGAGAATGCTCACGGTGATAGTGCCAATGGTGACAGCACTCATGTTGACAGCCCCCATTGTGCAAGGTGCCATGGTGACAGTGACAATGGTGAGAGATCGCACGGTGATAGCGCTCATGGTAATACTCCTCATGGTGACAGTGCAAATGGTGACAATACACAGGGTGACAGTACTCATGGCGAAAATACCCATGGTAGCAGTTCTCATAGTGACAGTGCTCATGGGGGAAGTGCCCATGCTGACAGTGCTCATTGTGGCAGTGCTCATGGTGACAGTACCGATGAGGCCAGTGATTATGGTGATGGTGTTCACAGTGGCTGTGCTCATGGAGATAGTGCTCACGGTGACGGTGCCCATGATGACAGTGCCCAGGGTGACAGTGCTCACGGGGAAAGTGCCAATGATAACATTAACCATGGTGATAGTGCCCCTGGTGACACGGCCCACAGTGACATTGCTCATGGTGATAGTGCCTTTGGTGACAGTGCTCATGGTGAAATTGCTCTTCCTGACAATGCTCATAGTGACATTGCCCTTCGAGATAGTACCCATGTTGACAGTGCCCATGGTGCCGTGCTCATGTTGACAGTGCTCACAGTGATAGTGCCCATGGTGACATTGCCCATGGTGGAAGTGCCCACGGTGCCCTTGCCAACAGTAACAGTGCCCACGCTGACAGTTCTCATTGTGAAATTGCCCATGGTGACAGTGCACATGGTGATACTCGCAATGGTGACAGTGATCATGGTGACCTTGCTCATGGTTGCAGTACCCTTGGTGACAGTGCTCAAAATGACAGTGACAGTGGTGGCAGTGACCATGGTGACATTGCCCACGATGACATTGCCTATGGTGACACTTCTCACAGTGACATTACCCATGGTGACATGGCTCATGGTGACGTGCTCATGTTGAGAGTGCTCACAGTGATAGTGCCCATGGTGACATTGCCCACGGTGGAATTGCTCACGATGCCAGTGCCCACAGTGACAGTGCTCACGCTGAGAGTTGTCATGGTGATAGTGCCCATGGTGACAGTGCACATGGTCATACTGCCAATGGTGACAGTACTCATGGTGACAGTACTCATGGTTGCAGTACACATGGTGACAGTGCTAAAAATGGCAGTTCCCATGGTGACATTGCCCATGGTGACATTGCCTATGGTGACACTTCTCACGGTGACATTTCCCATGGTGACTTGGCTCACGGTGACACACCGCATTGTGCCAGTGCCCATGGTGACAGTGCTCACAGTGAAAGTGCTCATGGTAATACTGTTTACGTTGAGAGTGCCCAAGGTGAAAATACACATGGTGACATTACTCATTGAGAAATTGCCCATGGTTACAATTCTCATAGCAAGAGTTATGGTGACAGTGCTCATGGTGGTACTGCCCTGGGTGGCAGTGCTCGTGGTGTCAGTGCTCATGGTGACAGTGCTCATGGTGGCAGTTCCCATGGTGAGAGTACCGATGGGGCAGTGCACATGGTGACAGTACACATGGTAACCGTGCTTACGGTGATATGACCCATGGTTACATTTATCATGATTGTGGTACCGATGCTGATAATGCTCCCGGAGATAGTGCCCATGTTTAAGGTGCCCATGGTGACAGTGTTCAGAGTAATAGTGAGCATAGTGATAGTGTACTTGGTGACCGTGCCCATGGTGACAGTGCCTATGGTGACAGTACACATGGTGATACTGCTCCATGTGATAGTGCCCTTGTTGACCCTGAGCATGGTGAGAATTCTCACGGTGACTGTGCCTATGGTGACAATGCTCATGGTGACAGTGCCCATGGTGACCGTTCTCACGTTCATAGTGCCCATGGTGACAGTTCGTATGGTGAAAGTGCTCATGAAGACAGTGCCCATGTTGGTAGTTCCATTGGTGACCGTGCTCTCAGTGATAGTGACCATGGTAAGATTGCAGATGGTGGCTGTGCCATTGCCCATGATGACAGTACTCATGGTGACAGTGCTCATGGTGAGAGTGTCCAAGGTGACAGTGCACATGGTTTTAATGCACATGGTGGAACTGAAAAATAGTTATAGTGCCCATGGTGACAGTGCTCATGTTGACAGTGCCCAATGTGACAACCCATGCTGACATTGCTCACGGTGACTGGGCTCATGGTTACATTACCCATTGTGACAGTGCTCACAGTTACAATGCTCATGTTAACTGTGCTCACCCTGATAGTGTCTATGGTGACAGTGATCACAGTGATAGTGCCGATGGTGATAGTGCTCACGGTGATAGTGCCCATGATTAAGGTGCCCATGGTGACAGTGCTCACGGTCATAGTGAG
This sequence comes from Mesoplodon mirus, assembly GCF_964341445.2. Taxonomy (NCBI): domain Eukaryota; kingdom Metazoa; phylum Chordata; class Mammalia; order Artiodactyla; family Ziphiidae; genus Mesoplodon; species Mesoplodon mirus. Next base: position 106,365,808 of record NC_138976.1, on the reverse strand, counting down.
CATAGTGATAGTGCACTTGTTGACCATGACCACGCAGAGAGTACAAATGGTGATAATTCTCAAGTTGGTTGTGTCCATTGTGGCAGTGCCGATGGACACCACTGTCAAAGTGATAGTGCTCACTGTGACAGGGCCCAAGGGGACAGTGCAAACCGTAACTTTGCCTATCGTGACAGTGCTCACAGTGACAAATTCCATCATGACAGTGACCACGGTGACAGTTCTAATGCTGATAGTGCCCATGGCGATAATTCCCATGGTGAGAGTCCTCACGGTGATAGTGCCCATGGTGACAGTTCCCATTCTGAAAGTGCTCATGATGACAGTGCCTATGTTGGTAATTCCCATGGTGACACTTCTCACAGTGACACTGACAATGGTTACAGTTCACATGTTGGCCGTTCCCTTGATGACAGTGCCCATGAAGACAGTACTTATGGTGACAGTGTTCTCGGTGATAGTGCCCATGGTGAGAGTGCACACGGTGGTAGTGCACATGGTGGCACTGAAAAATGGTGACAGGGCTCATGGTGACACTGCTCACGGTAAAAACCCATGCTGACACTACTCACAGAGACACTGCTCATAGTGGCAGTACCCATGGTGACAGTACTCACAGTGACAGTGCCCCCTGTAGGAGTGCCCATGTTGACAGTGCTCATGGTGACACTGACCACGGTGACATTGCCTATGGTGACAGTGCTCATGGTGACAGTGCCCATGGTGACACTGACCACAGTGAGAATGCTCACGGTGATAGTGCCAATGACGACAGCACTCATGTTGACAGCCCCCATTGTGCAAGGTTCCATGGTGACAGTGACCATGGTGAGAGATCTCACGGTGATAGCGCTCACGGTAATAGTCCTCATGGTGACAGTGCAAATGGTGACAATACACAGGGTGACAGTACTCATGGCGAAAATACCCATGGTAGCAGTTCTCATAGTGACAGTGCTCATGGGGGAAGTGCCCATGCTGACAGTGCTCATTGTGGCAGTGCTCATGGTGACAGTACCGATGAGGCCAGTGATTATGGTGATGGTGTTCACAGTGGCTGTGCTCATGGAGATAGTGCTCACGGTGACCGTGCCCATGATGACAGTGCCCAGGGTGACAGTGCTCACGGGGAAAGAGCCAATGATAACATTAACCATGGTGATAGTGCCCCTGGTGACACGGCCCACAGTGACATTGCCCATGGTGATAGTGCCTTTGGTGACAGTGCTCATGGTGAAATTGCTCTTCCTGACAATGCTCATGGTGACATTGCCCTTCGAGATAGTACCCATGTTGACAGTGCCCATGGTGACGTGCTCATGTTGACAGTGCTCACAGTGATAGTTCCCATGGTGACATTGCCCATGGTGGAAGTGCCCACGGTGCCCTTGCCAACAGTGACGGTGCCCACGCTGACAGTTCTCATTGTGAAATTGCCCATGGTGACAGTGCACATGGTGATACTCGCAATGGTGACAGTGCTCATTGGTGACAGTGCTCATGGTTGCAGTACCCTTTTGACAGTGCTCAAAATGACAGTGACAGTGGTGGATGTGACCATGGTGAGAGTGCCCACGATGACATTGCCTATGGTGACACTTCTCATGGTGACATTGCCGATGGTGACAGGGCTCATGGTGACGTGCTCATGTTGAGAGTGCTCACAGTGATAGTGCCCATTGTGACATTGCCCATGGTGGAATTCCTCACGATGTCAGTGCCCACAGTGACAGTGCTCACGCTGAGAGTTGTCATGCTGATAGTGCCCATGGTGACAGTGCCCATGGTGATACTGCCAATGGTGACAGTATTCATGGTGGCAGTACCCATGGTGACAGTGCTCAAAATGGCATTTCCCATGGTGACATTTCCCATGGTGACATTGCCTATGGTGACACTTCTCACCGTCACATTTCCAATGGTGATATGGCTCATGATGACACTCCACATGGTGACAGTGCCCATGCTGACAGTGTTCATTGTGGCAGTGCTCATGGTGACAGTACCGATGAGGCCAGTGATTATGGTGATGGTGTTCACAGTGGCTGTGCTCATGGAGATAGTGCTCACGGTGACCGTGCCCATGATGACTGTGCCCAGGGTGACAGTGCTCACGGGGAAAGTGCCAATGATAACATTAACCATGGTGATAGTGCCCATGGTGACACGGCCCACAGTGACATTGCTCATGGTGATAGTGCCTTTTGTGATAGTGATTATGGTGAAATTGCCCTTCCTGACAATGCTCATGGTGACATTGCCCTTCGAGATAGTACCCACGTTGACAGTGCCCATGGTGACGTGCTCATATTGACAGTGCTCACAGTGATAGTGCCCATGGTGACATTGCCCATGGTGGAAGTGCCCACGGTGACCTTGCCAACAGTGACAGTTCCCACGCTGACAGTTCTCATTGTGATAGTGCCCATGGTGACAGTACACATGGTGATAATCGCAATGGTGACAGTGCTCATGGTGACAGTGCTCATGGTTGCAATACCCATGGTGACAGTGCTCAAAATGATAGTGACAGTGGTGGCAGTGACCATGGTGACAGTGCCCACGGTGACATCGCCTATAGTGACACTTCTCACGGTGACATTGCCCATGGTGACAGGGCTCATGGTGACGTGCTCATGTTGAGAGTGCTCACAGTGATAGTTCCCATTGTGACATTGCCCATGGTGGAATTGCTCACGATGCCAGTGCCCACAGTGACAGTGCTCACGCTGAGAGTTGTCATGGTGATAGTGCCCATGGTGACAGTGCCCATGGTGATACTGCCAATGGTGACAGTATTCATGGTGGCAGTACCCATGGTGACAGTGCTCAAAATGGCATTTCCCATGGTGAAATTTCCCATGGTGACATTGCCTATGGTGACACTTCTCACCGTCACATTTCCAATGGTGATATGGCTCATGATGACACTCCACATGGTGACAGTGCCCATGCTGACAGTGTTCATTGTGGCAGTGCTCATGTTGACAGTACCGATAAGGCCAGTGATTATGGTGATGGTGTTCACAGTGGCTGTGCTCATGGAGATAGTGCTCACGGTGACCGTGCTCATGATGAAAGTGCCCAGGGTGACAGTGCTCACGGGGAAAGTGCCAATGATAACATTAACCATGGTGATAGTGCCCCTGGTGACACGGCCCACAGTGACATTGCTCATGGTGATAGTGCCTTTGGTGTCTGTGCTCATGGTGAAATTGCTCTTCCTGACAATGCTCATGGTGACATTGCCCTTCGAGTTAGTACCCATGTTGAAAATGCCCATGGTGACGTGCTCATGTTGACAGTGCTCACAGTGATAGTGCCCATGGTGACATTGCCCATGGTGGAATTGCTCACGATGCCATTGCCCACAGTGACAGTGCTCATGCTGAGACTTTTCATGGTGATAGTGCCCATGGTGACAGTGCCCATGGTGATACTGCCAATGGTGACAGTACTCATTGTTTCAGTACTCATGGTGGCAGTACCCATGGTGACAGTGCTCAAAATGGCATTTCCCATGGTGACATTGCCCATGGTGACATTGCCTATGGTGACACTTCTCACGGTGACATTTCCCATGGTGACATGGCTCATGGTGACACTCCGCACTGTGACAGTGCCCATGGTGACAGTGCTCCCAGTGAAAGTGCTCATGCTAATAATCTTTACATTGAGAGTGCCCAAGGTGAAAATACCCATGGTGAGAGTACTCATCGAGAAATTGCCCATGGTTACATTTCTCATAGTAACATTTCTCATGGTGACAGTGCTCATGGTTGCAGTGCCCTCGGTGGCAGGGCTCGTGGTGTCAGTGCTCATGGTGACAGTGCTCATGGTGGCAATTCCCATGGTGAGAGTACCGATGGGGCAGTGCACATCGTGAGAGTGCCCATGGTAACCGTGCTTACGGTTATATGACCCATGGTTACAGTTATCATGATTGTGGTACCAGTGCTGATAATGTTCCCAGAGATAGTGCCCATGGTTAAGGTGCCCATGGTGACAGTGTCCTGAGTAAGAGTGAGCATAGTGATAGTGTACTTTGTGACCGTGCCCATGGTGACAGTGCCTATGGTGACAGTCCACATGGTGATAATGCTCCATGTGATAGTGCCCTTGTTGACCCTGCGCATGGTGACAATTCTCACGGTGACAGTGCCTATGGTGACAATGCTCATGGTGCCAGTGCCCATGGTGACCGTTCTCACGTTCATAGTGCCCATGGTGACAGTTCGTATGGTGAAAGTGCTCATGATGACAGTGCCCATGTTGGTAGTTCCATTGGTGACAGTGCTCACAGTGATAGTGACCATGGTAAGATTGCAGATGGTGGCTGTGCCATTGCCCGTGATGACAGTACTCATGGAGACAGTGCTCATGGTGTTTGTGTACAAGGTGACAGTGCACATGTTTGTAATGCACATGGTGGCACTGTAAAATAGTTATAGTGCCCATGGTGACGTGCTCATGTTGACAGTGCTCACAGTGATAGTTCCCATGGTGACATTGCCCATGGTGGAAGTGCCCACGGTGCCCTTGCCAACAGTGACGGTGCCCACGCTGACAGTTCTCATTGTGAAATTGCCCATGGTGACAGTGCACATGGTGATACTCGCAATGGTGACAGTGCTCATTGGTGATAGTGCTCATGGTTGCAGTACCCTTTTGACAGTGCTCAAAATGACAGTGACAGTGGTGGAAGTGACCATGGTGAGAGTGCCCACGATGACATTGCCTATGGTGACACTTCTCATGGTGACATTGCCGATGGTGACAGGGCTCATGGTGACGTGCTCATGTTGAGAGTGCTCACAGTGATAGTGCCCATTGTGACATTGCCCATGGTGGAATTGCTCACGATGCCAGTGCCCACAGTGACAGTGCTCACGCTGAGAGTTGTCATGGTGATAGTGCCCATGGTGACAGTGCCCATGGTGATACTGCCAATGGTGACAGTATTCATGGTGGCAGTACCCATGGTGACAGTGCTCAAAATGGCATTTCCCATGGTGAAATTTCCCATGGTGACATTGCCTATGGTGAGACTTCTCACCGTGACATTTCCCATGGTGATATGGCTCATGGTGACACTCCACATTGTGACAGTGCACATGCTGACAGTGTTCATTGTGGCAGTGCTCATGGTGACAGTACCGATAAGGCCAGTGATTATGGTGATGGTGTTCACAGTGGCTGTGCTCATGGAGATAGTGCTCACGGTGACCGTGCCCATGATGACAGTGCCCAGGGTGACAGTGCTCACGGGGAAAGTGCCAATGATAACATTAACCATGGTGATAGTGCCCCTGGTGACACGGCCCACAGTGACATTGCTCATGGTGATAGTGCCTTTGGTGACAGTGCTCATGGTGAAATTGCTCTTCCTGACAATGCTCATGGTGACATTGCCCTTCGAGATAGTACCCATGTTGAAAGTGCCCATTGTGACGTGCTCATGTTGACAGTGCTCACAGTGATAGTGCCCATGGTGACATTGCCCATGGTGGAATTGCTCACGATGCCAGTGCCCACAGTGACAGTGCTCATGTTGAGAGTTGTCATGGTGATAGTGCCCATGGTGACAGTGCGCATGGTGATACTGCCAATGGTGACAGTTCTCATTTTTTCAGTACTCATGGTGGCAGTACCCATGGTGACAGTGCTCAAAATGGCATTTCCCATGGTGACATTGCCCATAGTGACATTGCCTATGGTGACACTTCTCACGGTGACATTTCCCATGGTTACATGGCTCATGGTGACACTCCGCACTGTGACAGTGCCCATGGTGACAGTGCTCAAAGTGAAAGTGCTCATGGTAATACTGTTTACGTTGAGAGTGCCCAAGGTGAAAATACCCATGGTGAGAGTACTCATCGAGAAATTGCCCATGGTTACATTTCTCATAGTAACAGTTCTCATGGTGACAGTGCTCATGGTTGCAGTGCCCTCGGTGGCAGGGCTCGTGGTGTCAGTGCTCATGGTGACAGTGCTCATGGTGGCAATTCCCATGGTGAGAGTACCGATGGGGCAGTGCACATCGTGACAGTGCCCATGGTAACCGTGCTTACGGTTATATGACCCATGGTTACAGTTATCATGATTGTGGTACCAGTGCTGATAATGCTCCCAGAGATAGTGCCCATGGTTAAGGTGCCCATGTTGACAGTGTTCTGAGTAAGAGTGAGCATAGTGATAGTTTACTTTGTGACCGTGCCCATGGTGACAGTGCCTATGGTGACAGTCCACATGGTGATAATGCTCCATGTGATAGTGCCCTTGTTGACCCTGAGCATGGTGACAGTTCTCATGGTGACAGTGCCTATGGTGACAATGCTCATGGTGCCAGTGCCCATGGTGACCGTTCTCACGTTCATAGTGCCCATGGTGACAGTTCGTATGGTGAAAGTGCTCATGATGACAGTGCCCATGTTGGTAGTTCCATTGGTGACAGTGCTCACAGTGATAGTGACCATGGTAAGATTGCAGATGGTGGCTGTGCCATTTCCCGTGATGACAGTACTCATGGAGACAGTGCTCATGGTGTTTGTGTACAAGGTGACAGTGCACATGTTTGTAATGCACATGGTGGCACTGTAAAATAGTTATAGTGCCCATGGTGACAGTGCTCATGCTGACAGTGCACAAGGTGACAACCCATGATGACAGTGCTCACGGAGACTGGGCTCATGGTTGCAAGACACATTGTGACAGTGCTCACAGTTACAATGCTCATGTTAACTGTGCTCACCATGATAGTGTCCATGGTGATAGTGATCACAGTGATAGTGCCTATGGTGATAGTGCTCACGGTGATAGTGCCCATGGTGACAGTGCTCACGGTCATAGTGAGCATAGTGATAGTGCACTTGTTGACCATGACCAGGCTGAGAGTACAAATGGTGATAATTCTCAAGTTGGTAGTGTCCATGGTGGCAGTGCCCATGGACACCACCGTCAAAGTGATAGTGCTCACTGTGACAGGGCCCAAGGGGACAGTGCAAACCGTGACTTTGCCTATCGTGACAGTGCTCACAGTGACAAATTCCATCGTGACAGTGACCACAGTGACAGTTCTAATGCTGATAGTGCCCATGGCGATAATTCCCATGGTGAGAATCCTCACGGTGATAGTGCCCATGCTGACAGTTCCCATTCTGAAAGTGCTCATGATGACAGTGCCTATGTTGGTAATTCCCATGGTGACACTTCTCACAGTGACACTGACAATGGTTACAGTTCACATGTTGGCCTTTCCCTTGATGACAGTGCCCATGAAGACAGTACATATGGTGACAGTGTTCTCGGTTATAGTGCCCATGGTGAGAGTGCACATGGTGGTAGTGCACATGGTGGCACTGAAAAATGGTGACAGTTCTCATGGTGACAGTGCTCACGGTAAAAACCCATGCTGACAGTACTCACAGAGACACTGCTCATAGTGGCAGTAACCATGGTGACAGTTCGCACAGTGACAGTGTCCACTGTAGGAGTGCCCATGGAGACATTGCTCATGGTGACACTGACCATGGTGACATTGCCTATGGTGACAGTGCTCATGGTGACACTGCCCATGGTGACACTGACCACAGTGAGAATGCTCACGGTGATAGTGCCAATGGTGACAGCACTCATGTTGACAGCCCCCATTGTGCAAGGTGCCATGGTGACTGTGACCATGGTGATAGATCTCACGGTGATAGTGCTCACGGTAATAGTCCTCATGGTGACAGTGCAAATGGTGACAATACACAGGGTGACAGTACTCATGTTGAAAATACCCATGGTAGCAGTTCTCATAGTGACAGTGCTCATGGGGGAAGTGCCCATGCTGACAGTGCTCATTGTGGCAGTGCTCATGGTGACAGTACCGATGAGGCCAGTGATTATGGTGATGGTGTTCACAGTGGCTGTGCTCATGGATTTAGTGCTCACGGTGACCGTGCCCATGATGAGAGTTCCCAGGGTGACACTGCTCACGGGGAAAGTGCCAATGATAACATTAACCATGGTGATAGTGCCCCTGGTGACACGGCCCACAGTGACATTGCTCATGGTGATAGTGCCTTTGGTGACAGTGCTCATGGAGAAATTGCTCTTCCTGACAATGCTCATGGTAACATTGCCCTTCGCGATAGTACCAATGTTGACAGTGCCCATGGTGACGTGCTCATGTTGACAGTGCTCACAGTGATAATGCCCATGGTGACATTGCCCATGGTGGAAGTGCCCACGGTGCCCTTGCCAACAGTGACAGTGCCCACGATGACAGTTCTCATTGTGAAATTTCCCATGGTGACAGTGCACATGGTGATACTCGCAATTGTGACAGTGCTCATGGTTGCAGTACCCTTGGTGACAGTGCTCAAAATGATAGTGACAGTGGTGGCAGTGACCATGGTGACAGTGCCCACGATGACATTGCCTATGGTGACACTTCTCACGGTGACATTGCCCATGGTGACAGGGCTCATGGTGACGTGCTCATGTTGAGTGTGCTCACAGTGATAGTGCCCATGGTGACATTGCCCATGGTGGAATTGCTCACGATGCCAGTGCCCACAGTGACAGTGCTCACGCTGAGAGTTGTTATGGTGATAGTGCCCATGGTGAAATTGCCCATGGTAATACTGCCAATGGTGAGAGTACTCCTTGTGACAGTACTCATTGTGGCAGTACCCATGGTGACAGTGCTCAAAATGGCATGTCCCATGGTGACATTCCCCATGGTGAGATTGCCTATGGTGACACTTCTCACGGTGACATTTCCCATGGTGACATGGTTCATGGTGACACTCCGCATTCTGACAGTGCCCATGGTGACAGTGCTCCCAGTGAAAGTGCTCATGGTAATACTGTTTACGTTGAGAGTGCCCAAGGTGAAAATACCCATGGTGAGAGTACTCATCGAGAAATTGCCCATGGTTACATTTCTCATAGTAACAGTTCTCATGGTGACAGTGCTCATGGTTGCAGTGCCCTCGGTGGCAGTGCTCGTGGTGTCAGTGCTCATGGTGACAGTGCTCATGGTGGCAGTTCCCATGGTGAGAGTACCAATGGGGCATTGCTCATCATGACAGTGCCCATGGCAACCGTGCTCACGGTGATATGACCCATGGTGACAGTTATCACGCCTGTTGTGCCGATGCTGATAATGCTCCTGGTGATAGTGCCCATGGTTACGGTGCCCATGGTGACAGTGTTCAGAGTAATAGTGAGCATAGTGATAGTGTACTTGGTGAGTGTGCCCATGGTGACTGTGCCCAAGATGACAGTACACATGGTGATACAGCTCAATGTGATAGTGCCCTTGTGGACAGTGCGCCTGGTGATAGTTCTCACGGTGACTTTGCCGATGATGATAATGCTCATTGTGACAGTGCCCATGGAGACCGTTCTCATGTTCATAGTGCCCATGGTGACAGTTCGTATGGTGAAAGTGCTCATGATGACAGTGCCCATGTTGGTAGTTCCATTGGTGATGGTGCTCACAGTCATAGAGACCATGGTAAGATTGCAGATTGTGGCTGTGCCATTGCCCATGATGACAGTACACATGGTGACAGTGCTCATGGTGAGAGTGTGCAAGGTGACAGTGCACATGGTTGTAATGCACATGGTGGCACTTAAAAATAGTTATAGTGCCCATGGTGACAGTGCTCATTCTGACAGTTCACAAGGTGACAACCCATGCTGACAGTGCTCATGGTGACTGGGCTCATGGTTGCATTACCCATTGTGACAGTGCTCACAGTTACAATGCTCATGTTAACTGTGCTCACCATGATAGTGTCCAAGGTGATAGTGATCACAGTGATTGTGCCGATGGTGATAGTGCCCATGGTTAATTTGCCCATGGTGACAGTGCTCACGGTCATAGTGAGCATAGTGATAGTGCACTTGTTGACCATGACCACGCTGAGAGTACAAATGGTGATAATTCTCAAGTTGGTAGTGTCCATGGTGGCAGTGCCCATGGACACCACCGTCAAAGTGATAGTGCTCACTGTGACAGGGCCCAAGGGGACAGTACACACCGTGATTTTGCCTATCGTGACAGTGCTCACAGTGACAAATTCCATCGTGACAGTGACCACGGTAACAGTTCTAATGCTGATAGTGCCCATAGTGACAATACCCATGGTGACAGTACTCATGGTGATAATTCTCAAGGTGGTAGTGCCCATGGCGCTCATTCCCATGGTGAGAGTCCTCACGGTGATAGTGCCCATGGTGACAGTTCCCATTCTGAAAGTGCTCATGATGACAGTGCCTATGTTGGTAATTCCCATGGTGACACTTCTTACAGTGATACTGACAATTGTTACAGTTCACATGTTGGCCGTGCCCTTGGTGACAGTGCCCATGAAGACAGTACTTATGGTGACAATGTTCTCGGTGATAGTGCCCATGGTGAGAGTGCACATGGTGGTAGTGCACATGGTGGCAATGAAAAATGGTGACAGTGCTCATGGTGACGGTGCTCACGGTAAAAACCCATGCTGACAGTACTCACAGAGACACTGCTCATGGTGGCCGTACCCATGGTGACAGTGCTCATAGTGACAGTGCCCACTGTATGAGTGCCCATGTTGACAGTGCTCATGGTGACACTGACCACGGTGACAGTGCTCATAGTGACAGTGCCCATGGTGACACTGACCACAGTGAGAATGCTCACGATGATAGTGCAAATGGTGACAGCACTCGTGTTGACAGCCCCCATTGTGCAAGGTGCCATGGTGGCAGTGACCATGGTGAGAGATCTCACGGTGGTAGCGCTCACGGTAATAGACCTCATAGTGACAGTGCAAATGGTGACAATACACAGGGTGACAGTACTCATGGCGAAAATACCCATGCTAGCAGTTCTCATAGTGACAGTGCTCATGGGGGAAGTGCCCATGCTGACAGTGCTCATTGTGACAGTGCTCATGGTGACAGTACCGATGAGGCCAGTGATTATGGTGATGGTGTTCACAGTGGCTGTGCTCATGGAGATAGTGCTCACGGTGACCGTGCCCATGATGACAGTGCCCAGGGTGACAGTGCTCAGGGGAAAGAGCCAATGATAACATTAACCATGGTGATAGTGCCTCTGGTGACACCGCCCACAGTGACATTGCTCATGGTGATAGTGCCTTTGGTGACAGTGCTCATGGTGAAATTGCTCTTCCTGACAATGCTCATGGTGACATTGCCCTTCGAGATAGTACCCATGTTGACAGTGCCCATGGTGACGTGCTCATGTTGACAGTGCTCACAGTGATAGTGCCCATGGTGACATTGCCCATGGTGGAAGTGCCCACGGTGCCCTTGCCAACAGTGACAGTGCCCACGCTGACAGTTCTCATTGTGAAATTGCCCATGGTGACAGTGCACATGGTGATACTCGCAATGGTGACAGTGCTCATGGTGACAGTGCTCATGGTTGCAGTACCCTTGGTGACAGTGCTCAAAATGAAAGTGACAGTGGTGGCAGTGACCATGGTGACAGTGCCCACGATGACATTGCCTATGGTGACACTTCTGATGGTGACATTGCCCATGGTGACAGGGCTCATGGTGACATGCTCATTTTGAGAGTGCTCACAGTGATAGTGCCCAGGTGACATTGCCCATGGTGGAATTGCTCACGATGCCAGTGCCCACAGTGACAGTGCTCACGCTGAGAGTTGTCATGGTGATATTGCCCATGGTGACAGTGCGCATGGTGATACTGCCAATGGTGACAGTACCCATGGTGATAGTACTCATGGTGGCAGTTTCCACGGTGACAGTGCTCAAAATGGCATTTCCCATGGTGACATTGCCCATAGTGACATTGCCTATGGTGACACTTCTCACGGTGACAATTCCCATGGTGACATGGCTCATGGTGACACTCTGCACTGTGACAGTGCCCATGGTGACAGTGCTCCCAGTGAAAGTGCTCATGGTAATACTGTTTACGTTGAGAGTGCCCAAGGTGAAAATACCCATGGTGAGAGTACTCATCGAGAAATTGCCCATGGTTACATTTCTCATAGTAACAGTTCTCATGTTGAGAGTGCTCATGGTTGCAGTGCCCTCTGTGGCAGGGCTCGTGGTGTCAGTGCTCATGGTGACAGTGCTCATGGTGGCAGTTCCCATGGTGAGAGTACCGATGGGGCATTACCCATCGTGACAGTGCCCATGGTAACCGTGCTTACGGTGATATGACCCATGGTTACATTTATCATGATTGTGGTACTGATGCTGATAATGCTCCCGGTGATAGTGCCCATGGTTAAGGTGCCCATGGTGACAGTGTTCAGAGTAAGAGTGAGCATAGTGATAGTGTACTTGGTGACCGTGCCCATGGTGACAGTGCCTATGGTGACAGTACACATGGTGATAATGCTCCATGTGATACTGCCCTTGTTGACCCTGCGCATGGTGACAGTTCTCACGGTGACAGTGCCTATGGTGACAATGCTCATGGTACCAGTGCCCATGGTGACCGTTCTCACGTTCATACTGCCCATGGTGACAGTTCGTATGGTGAAAGTGCTCATGATGACAGTGCCCATGTTGGTAGTTCCATTGGTGACAGTGCTCACAGTGATAGTGACCATGGTAAGATTGCAGATGGTGGCTGTGCCATTGCCCATGCTGACAGTACTCATGGTGACAGTGCTCATGGTGTTTGTGTACAAGGTGACAGTGCACATGTTTGTAATGCACATGGTGGCACTGAAAAATAGTTATAGTGCCCATGGTGACAGTGCTCATGCTGACAGTGCACAAGGTGACAACCCATGCTGACAGTGCTCACGGTGACTGGGCTCATGGTTGCAATACACATTGTGACAGTGCTCACAGTTACAATGCTCATGTTAACTGTGCTCACCATGATAGTGTCCATGGTGATAGTGATCACAGTGATAGTGCCTATGATGATAGTGCTCACGGTGATAGTGCCCATGGTGACAGTGCTCACGGTCATAGTGAGCATAGTGATAGTGCACTTGTTGACCATGAACACGCTGAGAGTACAAATGGTGATAATTCTCAAGTTGGTAGTGTCCATGGTGGCAGTGCCCATGGACACCACCATCAAAGTGATAGTGCTCACTGTGACAGGGCCCAAGGGGACAGTGCAAACCGTGACTTTGCCTATCGTGACAGTGCTCACAGTGACAAATTCCATCGTGACAGTGACCACAGTGACAGTTCTAATGCTGATAGTGCCCATGACGATAATTCCCATGGTGAGAATCCTCACGGTGATAGTGCCCATGGTGACAGTTCCCATTCTGAAAGTGCTCATGATGACAGTGCCTATGTTGGTAATTCCCATGGTGACACTTCTCACAGTGACACTGACAATGGTTACAGTTCACATGATGGCTGTGCCCTTGATGACAGTGCCCATGAAGACAGTTCATATGGTGACAGTGTTCTCGGTGATAGTGCCCATGGTGAGAGTGCACATGGTGGTAGTGCACATGTTGGCACTGCAAAATGGTGACAGGTCTCATGGTGACAGTGCTCACGGTAAAAACCCATGCTGACAGTACTCACAGAGACACTGCTCATAGTGGCAGTACCCATGGTGACAGTTCTCACATTGACAGTGCCCACTGTAGGAATGCCCATGTTGACAGTGCTCATGGTGACAGTGACCACGGTGACATTGCCTATGGTGACAGTGCTCATGGTGACAGTGCCCATGGTGACACTGACCACAGTGAGAATGCTCACGTTGATAGTGCCAATGGTGACAGCACTCATGTTGACAGCACGCATTGTGCAAGGTGCCATGGTGACAGTGACCATGGTGAGAGATCTCACGGTGAGAGCACTCACGGTAATAGTCCTGATGGTGACAGTGCAAATGGTGACAATACAGAGGTTGACAGTACTCATGGTGAAAATACCCATGCTAGCAGTTCTCATAGTGACAGTGCACATGGGGGAAGTGCCCATGCTGACAGTGCTCATTGTGGCAGTGCTCATGGTGACAGTACCGATGAGCCCAGTGATTATGGTGATGGTGTTCACAGTGGCTCTGCTCATGGAGATAGTGCTCACGGTGACCGTGCCCATGATGACAGTGCCCAGGGTGACAGTGCTCACGGGGAAAGTGCCAATGATAACATTAACCATGGTGATAGTGCCCCTGGTGACACGGCCCACAGTGACATTGCCCATGGTGATAGTGCCTTTGGTGACTGTGCTCATGGTGAAATTGCTCTTCCTGACAATGCTCATGGTGACATTGCCCTTCGAGTTAGTACCCATGTTGAAAGTGCCCATGGTGACGTGCTCATGTTGACAGTGCTCACAGTGATAGTGCCCATGGTGACCTTGCCCACGGTGGAATTGCTCACGATGCCATTGCCCACAGTGACAGTGCTCATGCTGAGACTTGTCATGGTGATAGTGCCCATGGTGACAGTGCCCATGGTGATACTGCCAATGGTGACAGTACTCATTGTTTCAGTACTCATGGTGGCAGTACCCATGGTGACAGTGCTCAAAATGGCATTTCCCATGGTGACATTGCCCATTGTGACATTGCCTATGGTGACACTTCTCACGGTGACATTTCCCATGGTGACATGGCTCATGGTGACACTCTGCACTGTGACAGTGCCCATGGTGACAGTGCTCCCAGTGAAAGTGCTCATGCTAATAATCTTTACGTTGAGAGTGCCCAAGGTGAAAATACCCATGTTGAGAGTACTCATCGAGAAATTGCCCATGGTTACATTTCTCATAGTAACAGTTCTCATGGTGACAGTGCTCATGGTTGCAGTGCCCTCGGTGGCAGTGCTCGTGGTGTCAGTGCTCATGGTGGCAGTTCCCATGGTGAGAGTACCAATGGGGCATTGCACATTGTGACAGTGCCCATGGCAACCATGCTCACGGTGATATGACCCATGGTGACAGTTATCACGCCTGTTGTGCCATTGCTAATAATGCTCCCGGTAATATTGTCCATGGTTACGGTGCCCATGTTGACAGTGTTCAGAATAATAGTGAGCATAGTGATAGTGTACTTGGTGAATGTGCCCATGGTGACTGTGCCCAAGATGACAGTACACATGGTGATACAGCTCAATGTGATAGTGCCCTTGTGGACAGTGCGCCTGGTGATAGTTCTCACGGTGACATTGCCGATGATGACAATGCTCATGGTGACAGTGCCCATGGTGACCGTTCTCACGTTCATAGTGCCCATGGTGATAGTTCGTATGGTGAAAGTGCTCATGATGACAGTGCCCATGTTGGTAGTTCCATTGGTGACGGTGCTCACAGTGATAGTGACCATGGTAAGATTGCAGATGTTGGCTGTGCCATTGCCCATGATGACAGTACTCATGGTGACAGTGCTCATGGTGAGAGTGTGCAAGGTGACAGTGCACATGGTTGTAATGCACATGGTGGCACTGAAAAATAGTTATAGTGCTCATGGTGACAGTGCTCATGCTGACAGTGCACAAGGTGACAACCCATGCTGACAGTGCTAACGGTGACTGGGCTCATGGTTGCAATACCCATTGTGACAGTGCTCACAGTTACAATGCTCATGTTAACTGTGCTCACCATGATAGTGTCCAAGGTGATAGTGATCACAGTGATTGTGCCGATGGTGATAGTGCTCATGGTGATAGTGCCCATGGTTAATTTGCCCATGGTGACAGTGCTCGCGGTCATAGTGATCATAGTGATAGTGCACTTGTTGACCATGACCACGCTGAGAGTACAAATTTTGATAATTCTCAAGTTGTTAGTGTCCATTGTGGCAGTGCCCATGGACACCACCGTCAAAGTGATAGTGCTCACTGTGACAGGGCCCAAGGGGATAGTACACACCGTGACTTTGCCTATTGTGATAGTGCTCACAGTGACAAATTCCACTGTGACAGTGACCACAGTAACAGTTCTAATGCTGATAGTACCCATAGTGACAATACCCATGGTGACAGTACTCATGGTGATAATTCTCAAGGTGGTAGTGCCCCTGGCGCTCATTCCCATGGTGAGAGTCCTCACATTGATAGTGCCCATGCTGACAGTTCCCATTCTGAAAGTGGTCATGATGACAGTGCCTATGTTGGTAATTCCCATGGTGACACTTCTCACAGTGACACTGACAATGGTTACAGTTCACATGTTGGCCGTTCCCTTGATGACAGTGCCCATGAAGACAGTACTTATGGTGACAGTGTTCTCGGTGATAGTGCCCATGGTGAGAGTGCACACGGTGGTAGTGCACATGGTGGCACTGAAAAATGGTGACAGGGCTCATGGTGACACTGCTCACGGTAAAAACCCATGCTGACAGTACTCACAGAGACACTGCTCATAGTGGCAGTACCCATGGTGACAGTACTCACAGTGACAGTGCCCCCTGTAGGAGTGCCCATGTTGACAGTGCTCATGGTGACACTGACCACGGTGACATTGCCTATGGTGACAGTGCTCATGGTGACTGTGCCCATGGTGACACTGACCACAGTGAGAATGCTCACGGTGATAGTGCCAATGACGACAGCACTCATGTTGACAGCCCCCATTGTGCAAGGTTCCATGGTGACAGTGACCATGGTGAGAGATCTCACGGTGATAGCGCTCACGGTAATAGTCCTCATGGTGACAGTGCAAATGGTGACAATACACAGGGTGACAGTACTCATGGCGAAAATACCCATGGTAGCAGTTCTCATAGTGACAGTGCTCATGGGGGAAGTGCCCATGCTGACAGTGCTCATTGTGGCAGTGCTCATGGTGACAGTACCGATGAGGCCAGTGATTATGGTGATGGTGTTCACAGTGGCTGTGCTCATGGAGATAGTGCTCATGATGACGGTGCCCATGATGACAGTGCCCAGGGTGATAGTGCTCACGGGGAAAGTGCCAATGATAACATTAACCATGGTGATAGTGCCCCCGGTGACACGGCCCACAGTGACATTGCTCATGGTGATAGTGCCTTTGGTGACAGTGCTCATGGTGAAATTGCTCTTCCTGACAATGCTCATGGTGACATTGCCCTTCGAGATAGTACCCATGTTGACAGTGCCCATGGTGACGTGCTCATGTTGACAGTGCTCACAGTGATAGTGCCCATGGTGACATTGCCCATGGTGGAAGTGCCCACGGTGCCCTTGCCAACAGTGACAGTGCCCACGCTGACAGTTCTCATTGTGAAATTGCCCATGGTGACAGTGCTCACAGTGAAAGTGCTCATGGTAATACTGTTTACGTTGAGATTGCCCAAGGTGAAAATACACATGGTGACATTACTCATTGAGAAATTGCCCATGGTTACAATTCTCATAGCAACAGTTATGGTGACAGTGCTCATGGTGGTACTGCCCTGGGTGGCAGTGCTCGTGGTGTCAGTGCTCATCGTGACAGTGCTCATGGTGGCAGTTCCCATGGTGAGAGTACCGATGGGGCAGTGCACATGGTGACAGTACACATGGTAACCGTGCTTACGGTGATATGACCCATGGTTACATTTATTATGATTGTGGTACCGATGCTGATAATGCTCCCGGAGATAGTGCCCATGATTAAGGTGCCCATGGTGACAGTGTTCAGAGTAATAGTGAGCATAGTGATAGTGTACTTGGTGACCATGCCCATGGTGACAGTGCCTATGGTCACAGTACACATGGTGATACTGCTCCATGTGATAGTGCCCTTGTTGACCCTGAGCATGGTGAGAGTTCTCACGGTGACAGTGCCTATGGTGACAATGCTCATGGTGACAGTGCCCATGGTGACCGTTCTCACGTTCATAGTTCCCATGGTGACAGTTCGTATGGTGAAAGTGCTCATGATGACAGTGCCCATGTTTGTAGTTCCATTGGTGACAGTGCTCTCAGTGATAGTGACCATGGTAAGATTGCAGATGGTGGCTGTGCCATTGCCCATGATGACAGTACTCATGGTGACAGTGCTCATGGTGAGAGTGTGCAAGGTGACAGTGCACATGGTTTTAATGCACATGGTGGAACTGAAAAATAGTTATAGTGCCCATGGTGACAGTGCTCATGTTGAGAGTGCACAATGTGACAACCCATGCTGACAGTGCTCACGGTGATTGGGCTCATGGTTACATTACCCATTGTGACAGTGCTCACAGTTACAATGCTCATGTTAACTGTGCTCACCCTGATAGTGTCTATGGTGACAGTGATCACAGTGATAGTGCCGATGGTGATAGTGCTCACGGTGATAGTGCCCATGATTAAGGTGCCCATGGTGACAGTGCTCACGGTCATAGTGAGCATAGTGATAGTGCACTTGTTGACCATGACCACGCTGAGAGTACAAATGGTGATAATTCTCAAGTTGGTTGTGTCCATTGTGGCAGTGCCGATGGACACCACTGTCAAAGTGATAGTGCTCACTGTGACAGGGCCCAAGGGGACAGTGCAAACCGTAACTTTGCCTATCATGACAGTGCTCACAGTGACAAAATCCATCATGACAGTGACCACGGTGACAGTTCTAATGCTGATAGTGCCCATGGCGATAATTCCCATGGTGAGAGTCCTCACGGTGATAGTGCCCATGGTGACAGTTCCCATTCTGAAAGTGCTCATGATGACAGTGACTATGTTGGTAATTCCCATGGTGACACTTCTCACAGTGACACTGACAATGGTTACAGTTCACATGTTGGCCGTTCCCTTGATGACAGTGCCCATGAAGACAGTACTTATGGTGACAGTGTTCTCGGTGATAGTGCCCATGGTGAGAGTGCACACAGTGGTAGTGCACATGGTGGCACTGAAAAATGGTGACAGGGCTCATGGTGACACTGCTCACGGTAAAAACCCATGCTGACAGTACTCAGAGAGACACTGCTCATAGTGGCAGTACCCATGGTGACAGTACTCACAGTGACACTGCCCCCTGTAGGAGTGCCCATGTTGACAGTGCTCATGGTGACACTGACCACGGTGACATTGCCTATGGTGACAGTGCTCATGGTGACAGTGCCCATGGTGACACTGACCACAGTGAGAATGCTCACGGTGATAGTGCCAATGACGACAGCACTCATGTTGACAGCCCCCATTGTGCAAGGTTCCATGGTGACAGTGACCATGGTGAGAGATCTCACGGTGATAGCGCTCACGGTAATAGTCCTGATGGTGACAGTGCAAATGGTGACAATACACAGGGTGACAGTACTCATGGCGAAAATACCCATGGTAGCAGTTCTCATAGTGACAGTGCTCATGGGGGAAGTGCCCATGCTGACAGTGCTCATTGTGGCAGTGCTCATGGTGACAGTACCGATGAGGCCAGTGATTATGGTGATGGTGTTCACAGTGGCTGTGCTCATGGAGATAGTGCTCACGGTGACCGTGCCCATGATGACAGTGCCCAGGGTGACAGTGCTCACGGGGAATGTGCCAATGATAACTTTAACCATGGTGATAGTGCCCCTGGTGACACGGCCCACAGTGACATTGCTCATGGTGATAGTGCCTTTGGTGACAGTGCTCATGGTGAAATTGCTCTTCCTGACAATGCTCATGGTGACATTGCCCTTCGAGATAGTACCCATGTTGACAGTGCCCATGGTGACGTGCTCATGTTGACAGTGCTCACAGTGATAGTGCCCATGGTGACATTGCCCATGGTGGAAGTGCCCACGGTGCCCTTGCCAACAGTGACAGTGCCCACGCTGACAGTTCTCATTGTGAAATTGCCCATGGTGACAGTGCACATGGTGATACTCGCAATGGTGACAGAACTCATGGTGACAGTGCTCATGGTTGCAGTACCCTTGTGACAGTGCTCAAAATGACAGTGACAGTGGTGGAAGTGACCATGGTGACAGTGCCCACGGTGACATCGCCTATGGTGACACTTCTCACGGTGACATTGCCCATGGTGACAGGGCTCATGGTGACGTGCTCATGTTGAGAGTGCTCACAGTGATAGTGCCCATTGTGACATTGCCCATGGTGGAATTGCTCACGATGCCAGTGCCCACAGTGACAGTGCTCACGCTGAGAGTTGTCATGGTGATAGTGCCCATGGTGACAGTGCCCATGGTGATACTGCCAATGGTGACAGTATTCATGGTGGCAGTACCTATGGTGACAGTGCTCCAAATGGCATTTCCCATGGTGAGATTTCCCATGGTGACATTGCCTATGGTGACACTTCTCACCGTGACATTTCCAATGGTGATATGGCTCATGGTGACACTCCACATTGTGACAGTGCCCATGCTGACAGTGTTCATTGCGGCAGTGTTCAGGGTGACAGTACCGATAAGGCCAGTGATTATGGTGATGATGTTCACAGTGGCTGTGCTCATGGAGATAGTGCTCACGGTGACCGTGCCCATGATGACAGTGCCCAGGGTGACAGTGCTCATGGGGAAAGTGCCAATGATGACATTAACCATGGTGATAGTGCCCATGGTGACACGGCCCACAGTGACATTGCTCATGGTGATAGTGCCTTTGGTGACAGTGCTCATGGTGAAATTGCCCTTCCTGACAATGCTCATGGTGACATTGCCCTTCGAGATAGTACCCATGTTGACAGTGCCCATGGTGACGTGCTCATGTTGACAGTGCTCACAGTGATAGTGCCCATGGTGACATTGCCCATGGTGGAAGTGCCCACGGTGCCCTTGCCAACAGTGACAGTGCCCACGCTGACAGTTCTCATTGTGATAGTGCCCATGGTGACAGTACACATGGTGATACTCGCAATGGTGACAGTGCTCATGGTGACAGTGCTCATGGTTGCAATCCCCATGGTGACAGTGCTCAAAATGAGAGTGACAGTGGTGGCAGTGACCATGGTGACAGTGCCCACGGTGACATCGCCTATAGTGACACTTCTCACGGTGACATTGCCCATGGTGACAGGGCTCATGGTGACGTGCTCATGTTGAGAGTGCTCACAGTGATAGTGCCCATTGTGACATTGCCCATGGTGGAATTGCTCACGATGCCAGTGCCCACAGTGACAGTGCTCACGCTGAGAGTTGTCATGGTGATAGTGCCCATGGTGACAGTGCCCATGGTGATACTGCCAATGGTGACAGTATTCATGGTGGCAGTACCCATGGTGACAGTGCTCAAAATGGCATTTCCCATGGTGAAATTTCCCATGGTGACATTGCCTATGGTGAGACTTCTCACCGTGACATTTCCCATGGTGATATGGCTCATGGTGACACTCCACATTGTGACAGTGCACATGCTGACAGTGTTCATTGTGGCAGTGCTCATGGTGACAGTACCGATAAGGCCAGTGATTATGGTGATGGTGTTCACAGTGGCTGTGCTCATGGAGATAGTGCTCACGGTGACCGTGCCCATGATGACAGTGCCCAGGGTGACAGTGCTCATGGGGAAAGTGCCAATGATAACATTAACCATGGTGATAGTGCCCCTGGTGACACGGCCCACAGTGACATTGCTCATGGTGATAGTGCCTTTGGTGACTGTGCTCATGGTGAAATTGCTCTTCCTGACAATGCTCATGGTGACATTGCCCTTCGAGATAGTACCCATGTTGAAAGTGCCCATTGTGACGTGCTCATGTAGACAGTGCTCACAGTGATAGTGCCCATGGTGACATTGCCCATGGTGGAATTGCTCACGATGCCAGTGCCCACAGTGACAGTGCTCATGTTGAGAGTTGTCATGGTGATAGTGCCCATGGTGACAGTGCCCATGGTGATACTGCCAATGGTGACAGTTCTCATTGTTTCAGTACTCATGGTGGCAGTACCCATGGTGACAGTGCTCAAAATGGCATTTCCCATGGTGACACTGCCCATGGTGACATTGCCTATGGTGACACTTCTCACGGTGACATTTCCCATGGTTACATGGCTCATGGTGACACTCAGCACTGTGACAGTGCCCATGGTGACAGTGCTCACAGTGAAAGTGCTCATGGTAATACTGTTTACGTTGAGAGTGCCCAAGGTGAAAATACCCATGGTGAGAGTACTCATCGAGAAATTGCCCATGGTTACATTTCTCATAGTAACAGTTCTCATGGTGACAGTGCTCATGGTTGCAGTGCCCTCGGTGGCAGGGCTCGTGGTGTCAGTGCTCATGGTGACAGTGCTCATGGTGGCAATTCCCATGGTGAGAGTACCGATGGGGCAGTGCACATCGTGACAGTGCCCATGGTAACCGTGCTTACGGTTATATGACCCATGGTTACAGTTATCATGATTGTGGTACCAGTGCTGATAATGCTCCCAGAGATAGTGCCCATGGTTAAGGTGCCCATGTTGACAGTGTTCTGAGTAAGAGTGAGCATAGTGATAGTTTACTTTGTGACCGTGCCCATGGTGACAGTGCCTATGGTGACAGTCCACATGGTGATAATGCTGCATGTGATAGTGCCCTTGTTGACCCTGAGCATGGTGACAGTTCTCACGGTGACAGTGCCTATGGTGACAATGCTCATGGTGCCAGTGCCCATGGTGACCGTTCTCACGTTCATAGTGCCCATGGTGACAGTTCGTATGGTGAAAGTGCTCATGATGACAGTGCCCATGTTGGTAGTTCCACTGGTGACAGTGCTCACAGTGATAGTGACCATGGTAAGATTGCAGATGGTGGCTGTGCCATTGCCCGTGATGACAGTACTCATGGAGAAAGTGCTCATGGTGTTTGTGTACAAGGTGACAGTGCACATGTTTGTAATGCACATGGTGGCACTGAAAAATAGTTATAGTGCCCATGGTGACAGTGCTCATGCTGACAGTGCACAAGGTGACAACCCATGCTGACAGTGCTCACGGAGACTGGGCTCATGGTTGCAAGACACATTGTGACAGTGCTCACAGTTACAATGCTCATGTTAACTGTGCTCACCATGATAGTGTCCATGGTGATAGTGATCACAGTGATAGTGCCTATGGTGATAGTGCTCACGGTGATAGTGCCCATGGTGACAGTGCTCACGGTCATAGTGAGCATAGTGATAGTGCACTTGTTGACCATGACCAGGCTGAGAGTACAAATGGTGATAATTCTCAAGTTGGTAGTGTCCATGGTGGCAGTGCCCATGGACACCACCGTCAAAGTGATAGTGCTCACTGTGACAGGGCCCAAGGGGACAGTGCAAACCGTGACTTTGCCTATCGTGACAGTGCTCACAGTGACAAATTCCATCGTGACAGTGACCACAGTGACAGTTCTAATGCTGATAGTGCCCATGGCGATAATTCCCATGGTGAGAATCCTCACGGTGATAGTGCCCATGCTGACAGTTCCCATTCTGAAAGTGCTCATGATGACAGTGCCTATGTTGGTAATTCCCATGGTGACACTTCTCACAGTGACACTGACAATGGTTACAGTTCACATGATGGCCGTTCCCTTGATGACATTGCCCATGAAGACAGTACATATGGTGACAGTGTTCTCGGTTATAGTGCCAAAGGTGAGAGTGCACATGGTGGTAGTGCACATGGTGGCACTGAAAAATGGTGACAGTTCTCATGGTGACAGTGCTCACGGTAAAAACCCATGCTGACAGTACTCACAGAGACACTGCTCATAGTGGCAGTAACCATGGTGACAGTTCGCACAGTGACAGTGCCCACTGTAGGAGTGCCCATGGAGACATTGCTCATGGTGACACTGACCATGGTGACATTGCCTATGGTGACAGTGCTCATGGTGACACTGCCCATGGTGACACTGACCACAGTGAGAATGCTCACGGTGATAGTGCCAATGGTGACAGCACTCATGTTGACAGCCCCCATTGTGCAAGGTGCCATGGTGACTGTGACCATGGTGATAGATCTCACGGTGATAGTGCTCACGGTAATAGTCCTCATGGTGACAGTGCAAATGGTGACAATACACAGGGTGACAGTACTCATGTTGAAAATACCCATGGTAGCAGTTCTCATAGTGACAGTGCTCATGGGGGAAGTGCCCATGCTGACAGTGCTCATTGTGGCAGTGCTCATGGTGACAGTACCGATGAGGCCAGTGATTATGGTGATGGTGTTCACAGTGGCTGTGCTCATGGATTTAGTGCTCACGGTGACCGTGCCCATGATGAGAGTTCCCAGGGTGACACTGCTCACGGGGAAAGTGCCAATGATAACATTAACCATGGTGATAGTGCCCCTGGTGACACGGCCCACAGTGACATTGCTCATGGTGATAGTGCCTTTGGTGACAGTGCTCATGGAGAAATTGCTCTTCCTGACAATGCTCATGGTAACATTGCCCTTCGAGATAGTACCAATGTTGACAGTGCCCATGGTGACGTGCTCATGTTGACAGTGCTCACAGTGATAATGCCCATGGTGACATTGCCCATGGTGGAAGTGCCCACGGTGCCCTTGCCAACAGTGACAGTGCCCACGATGACAGTTCTCATTGTGAAATTTCCCATGGTGACAGTGCACATGGTGATACTCGCAATTGTGACAGTGCTCATGGTTGCAGTACCCTTGGTGACAGTGCTCAAAATGATAGTGACAGTGGTGGCAGTGACCATGGTGACAATGCCCACGATGACATTGCCTATGGTGACACTTCTCACGGTGACATTGCCCATGGTGACAGGGCTCATGGTGACGTGCTCATGTTGAGTGTGCTCACAGTGATAGTGCCCATGGTGACATTGCCCATGGTGGAATTGCTCACGATGCCAGTGCCCACAGTGACAGTGCTCACGCTGAGAGTTGTTATGGTGATAGTGCCCATGGTGAAATTGCCCATGGTAATACTGCCAATGGTGAGAGTACTCCTTGTGACAGTACTCATTGTGGCAGTACCCATGGTGACAGTGCTCAAAATGGCATGTCCCATGGTAACATTCCCCATGGTGAGATTGCCTATGGTGACACTTCTCACGGTGACATTTCCCATGGTGACATGGTTCATGGTGACACTCCGCATTCTGACAGTGCCCATGGTGACAGTGCTCCCAGTGAAAGTGCTCATGGTAATACTGTTTACGTTGAGAGTGCCCAAGGTGAAAATACCCATGGTGAGAGTACTCATCGAGAAATTGCCCATGGTTACATTTCTCATAGTAACAGTTCTCATGGTGACAGTGCTCATGGTTGCAGTGCCCTCGGTGGCAGTGCTCGTGGTGTCAGTGCTCATGGTGACAGTGCTCATGGTGGCAGTTCCCATGGTGAGAGTACCAATGGGGCATTGCTCATCATGACAGTGCCCATGGCAACCGTGCTCACGGTGATATGACCCATGGTGACAGTTATCACGCCTGTTGTGCCGATGCTGATAATGCTCCCGGTGATAGTGCCCATGGTTACGGTGCCCATGGTGACAGTGTTCAGAGTAATAGTGAGCATAGTGATAGTGTACTTGGTGAGTGTGCCCATGGTGACTGTGCCCAAGATGACAGTACACATGTTGATACAGCTCAATGTGATAGTGCCCTTGTGGACAGTGCGCCTGGTGATAGTTCTCACGGTGACTTTGCCGATGATGATAATGCTCATTGTGACAGTGCCCATGGAGACCGTTCTCATGTTCATAGTGCCCATGGTGACAGTTCGTATGGTGAAAGTGCTCATGATGACAGTGCCCATGTTGGTAGTTCCATTGGTGATGGTGCTCACAGTCATAGAGACCATGGTAAGATTGCAGATTGTGGCTGTGCCATTGCCCATGATGACAGTACACATGGTGACAGTGCTCATGGTGAGAGTGTGCAAGGTGACAGTGCACATGGTTGTAATGCACATGGTGGCACTTAAAAATAGTTATAGTGCCCATGGTGACAGTGCTCATTCTGACAGTTCACAAGGTGACAACCCATGCTGACAGTGCTCATGGTGACTGGGCTCATGGTTGCATTACCCATTGTGACAGTGCTCACAGTTACAATGCTCATGTTAACTGTGCTCACCATGATAGTGTCCAAGGTGATAGTGATCACAGTGATTGTGCCGATGGTGATAGTGCCCATGGTTAATTTGCCCATGGTGACAGTGCTCACGGTCATAGTGAGCATAGTGATAGTGCACTTGTTGACCATGACCACGCTGAGAGTACAAATGGTGATAATTCTCAAGTTGGTAGTGTCCATGGTGGCAGTGCCCATGGACACCACCATCAAAGTGATAGTGCTCACTGTGACAGGGCCCAAGGGGACAGTACACACCGTGATTTTGCCTATCGTGACAGTGCTCACAGTGACAAATTCCATCGTGACAGTGACCACGGTAACAGTTCTAATGCTGATAGTGCCCATAGTGACAATACCCATGGTGACAGTACTCATGGTGATAATTCTCAAGGTGGTAGTGCCCATGGCGCTCATTCCCATGGTGAGAGTCCTCACGGTGATAGTGCCCATGGTGACAGTTCCCATTCTGAAAGTGCTCATGATGACAGTGCCTATGTTGGTAATTCCCATGGTGACACTTCTTACAGTGATACTGACAATTGTTACAGTTCACATGTTGGCCGTGCCCTTGGTGACAGTGCCCATGAAGACAGTACTTATGGTGACAATGTTCTCGGTGATAGTGCCCATGGTGAGAGTGCACATGGTGGTAGTGCACATGGTGGCAATGAAAAATGGTGACAGTGCTCATGGTGACGGTGCTCACGGTAAAAACCCATGCTGACAGTACTCACAGAGACACTGCTCATGGTGGCCGTGCCCATGGTGACAGTGCTCATAGTGACAGTGCCCACTGTATGAGTGCCCATGTTGACAGTGCTCATGGTGACACTGACCACGGTGACAGTGCTCATGGTGACAGTGCCCATGGTGACACTGACCACAGTGAGAATGCTCACGATGATAGTGCAAATGGTGACAGCACTCGTGTTGACAGCCCCCATTGTGCAAGGTGCCATGGTGGCAGTGATCATGGTGAGAGATCTCACGGTGGTAGCGCTCACGGTAATAGACCTCATAGTGACAGTGCAAATGGTGACAATACACAGGGTGACAGTACTCATGGCGAAAATACCCATGGTAGCAGTTCTCATAGTGACAGTGCTCATGGGGGAAGTGCCCATGCTGACAGTGCTCATTGTGACAGTGCTCATGGTGACAGTACCAATGAGGCCAGTGATTATGGTGATGGTGTTCACAGTGGCTGTGCTCATGGAGATAGTGCTCACGGTGACCGTGCCCATGATGACAGTGCCCAGGGTGACAGTGCTCAGGGGAAAGAGCCAATGATAACATTAACCATGGTGATAGTGCCTCTGGTGACACCGCCCACAGTGACATTGCTCATGGTGATAGTGCCTTTGGTGACAGTGCTCATGGTGAAATTGCTCTTCCTGACAATGCTCATGGTGACATTGCCCTTCGAGATAGTACCCATGTTGACAGTGCCCATGGTGACATGCTCATGTTGACAGTGCTCACAGTGATAGTGCCCATGGTGACATTGCCCATGGTGGAAGTGCCCACGGTGCCCTTGCCAACAGTGACAGTGCCCACGCTGACAGTTCTCATTGTGAAATTGCCCATGGTGACAGTGCACATGGTGATACTCGCAATGGTGACAGTGCTCATGGTGACAGTGCTCATGGTTGCAGTACCCTTGGTGACAGTGCTCAAAATGAAAGTGACAGTGGTGGCAGTGACCATGGTGACAGTGCCCACGATGACATTGCCTATGGTGACACTTCTGATGGTGACATTGCCCATGGTGACAGGGCTCATGGTGACATGCTCATTTTGAGAGTGCTCACAGTGATAGTGCCCATGGTGACATTGCCCATGGTGGAATTGCTCACGATGCCAGTGCCCACAGTGACAGTGCTCACGCTGAGAGTTGTCATGGTGATATTGCCCATGGTGACAGTGCGCATGGTGATACTGCCAATGGTGACAGTACCCTTGGTGATAGTACTCATGGTGGCAGTTTCCACGGTGACAGTGCTCAAAATGGCATTTCCCATGGTGACATTGCCCATAGTGACATTGCCTATGGTGACACTTCTCACGGTGACAATTCCCATGGTGACATGGCTCATGGTGACACTCTGCACTGTGACAGTGCCCATGGTGACAGTGCTCCCAGTGAAAGTGCTCATGGTAATACTGTTTACGTTGAGAGTGCCCAAGGTGAAAATACCCATGGTGAGAGTACTCATCGAGAAATTGCCCATGGTTACATTTCTCATAGTAACAGTTCTCATGTTGAGAGTGCTCATGGTTGCAGTGCCCTCTGTGGCAGGGCTCGTGGTGTCAGTGCTCATGGTGACAGTGCTCATGGTGGCAGTTCCCATGGTGAGAGTACCGATAGGGCATTACCCATCGTGACAGTGCCCATGGTAACCGTGCTTACGGTGATATGACCCATGGTTACATTTATCATGATTGTGGTACCGATGCTGATAATACTCCCGGTGATAGTGCCCATGGTTAAGGTGCCCATGGTGACAGTGTTCAGAGTAAGAGTGAGCATAGTGATAGTGTACTTGGTGACCGTGCCCATGGTGACAGTGCCTATGGTGACAGTACACATGGTGATAATGCTCCATGTGATACTGCCCTTGTTGACCCTGTGCATGGTGACAGTTCTCACGGTGACAGTGCCTATGGTGACAATGCTCATGGTACCAGTGCCCATGGTGACCGTTCTCACGTTCATACTGCCCATGGTGACAGTTCGTATGGTGAAAGTGCTCATGATGACAGTGCCCATGTTGGTAGTTCCATTGGTGACAGTGCTCACAGTGATAGTGACCATGCTAAGATTGCAGATGGTGGCTGTGCCATTGCCCATGCTGACAGTACTCATGGTGACAGTGCTCATGGTGTTTGTGTACAAGGTGACAGTGCACATGTTTGTAATGCACATGGTGGCACTGAAAAATAGTTATAGTGCCCATGGTGACAGTGCTCATGCTGACAGTGCACAAGGTGACAACCCATGCTGACAGTGCTCACGGTGACTGGGCTCATGGTTGCAATACACATTGTGACAGTGCTCACAGTTACAATGCTCATGTTAACTGTGCTCACCATGATAGTGTCCATCGTGATAGTGATCACAGTGATAGTGCCTATGATGATAGTGCTCACGGTGATAGTGCCCATGGTGACAGTGCTCACGGTCATAGTGAGCATAGTGATAGTGCACTTGTTGACCATGAACACGCTGAGAGTTCAAATGGTGATAATTCTCAAGTTGGTAGTGTCCATGGTGGCAGTGCCCATGGACACCACCGTCAAAGTGATAGTGCTCACTGTGACAGGGCCCAAGGGGACAGTGCAAACCGTGACTTTGCCTATCGTGACAGTGCTCACAGTGACAAATTCCATCGTGACAGTGACCACAGTGACAGTTCTAATGCTGATAGTGCCCATGACGATAATTCCCATGGTGAGAATCCTCACGGTGATAGTGCCCATGGTGACAGTTCCCATTCTGAAAGTGCTCATGATGACAGTGCATATGTTGGTAATTCCCATGGTGACACTTCTCACAGTGACACTGACAATGGTTACAGTTCACATGATGGCTGTGCCCTTGATGACAGTGCCCATGAAGACAGTTCATATGGTGACAGTGTTCTCGGTGATAGTGCCCATGGTGAGAGTGCACATGGTGGTAGTGCACATGTTGGCACTGCAAAATGGTGACAGGTCTCATGATGACAGTGCTCACGGTAAAAACCCATGCTGACAGTACTCACAGAGACACTGCTCATAGTGGCAGTACCCATGGTGACAGTTCTCACATTGACAGTGCCCACTGTAGGAATGCCCATGTTGACAGTGCTCATGGTGACAGTGACCACGGTGACATTGCCTATGGTGACAGTGCTCATGGTGACAGTGCCCATGGTGACACTGACCACAGTGAGAATGCTCACGTTGATAGTGCCAATGGTGACAGCACTCATGTTGACAGCACGCATTGTGCAAGGTTCCATGGTGACAGTGACCATGGTGAGAGATCTCACGGTGAGAGCACTCACGGTAATAGTCCTGATGGTGACAGTGCAAATGGTGACAATACAGAGGTTGACAGTACTCATGGTGAAAATACCCATGCTAGCAGTTCTCATAGTGACAGTGCACATGGGGGAAGTGCCCATGCTGACAGTGCTCATTGTGGCAGTGCTCATGGTGACAGTACCGATGAGGCCAGTGATTATGGTGATGGTGTTCACAGTGGCTGTGCTCATGGAGATAGTGCTCACGGTGACCGTGCCCATGATGACAGTGCCCAGGGTGACAGTGCTCACGGGGAAAGTGCCAATGATAACATTAACCATGGTGATAGTGCCCCTGGTGACACGGCCCACAGTGACATTGCCCATGGTGATAGTGCCTTTGGTGACTGTGCTCATGGTGAAATTGCCCATCCTGACAATGCTCATGGTGACATTGCCCTTCGAGATATTACCCATGTTGACAGTGCCCATGGTGACGTGCTCATGTTGACAGTGCTCACAGTGATAGTGCCCATGGTGACATTGCCCATGGTGGATGTGCCCACGGTGCCCTTGCCAACAGTGACAGTGCCCACGCTGACGGTTCTCACTGTGATAGTGCCCATGGTGACACTGCACATGGTGATACTCGCAATGGTGACAGTGCTCATGGTGACAGTGCTCATGGTTGTAGTACCCTTGGTTACAGTGCTCCAAATGACAGTGACAGTGGTGCCAGTGACCATGGTGACAGTGCCCACGATGACATTGCCTATGGTGACACTTCTCACGGTGACATTGCCCATGGTGACAGGGCTCATGGTGACGTGCTCATGTTGAGAGTGCTCACAGTGATAGTGCCCATGGTGACATTGCCCATGGTGGAATTGCTCATGATGCCAGTGCCCCCAGTGACAGTGCTCACGCTGAGAGTTGTTATGGTAATAGTGCCCATGGTGACAGTGCCCATGGTGATACTGCCAATGGTGACAGTATTCATGGTGGCAGTACCCATGGTGACAGTGCTCAAACTGGCATATCCCATGGTGACATTGCCCATGGTGACATTACCTATGGTGACACTTCTCACGGTGACATTTCTCATGGTGATATGGCTCATGGTGACACTCTGCATTGTGACAGTGCCCATGCTGACAGTGCTCATTGTGGCAGTGCTCATGGTGACAGTACCGATGAGGCCAGTGATTATGGTGATGGTGTTCACAATGGCTGTGCTGATGGAGATAGTGCTCACGGTGACCGTGCCCATGATGACAGTGCCCAGGGTGACAGTGCTCACGGGGAAAGTGCCAATGACAACATTAACCATGGTGATAGTGCCCCTGGTGACACGGCCCACAGTGACATTGCTCATGGTGATAGTGCCTTTGGTGACAGTGCTCATGGAGAAATTGCTCTTCCTGACAATGCTCATGGTTACATTGCCCTTCGAGATAGTACCAATGTTGACAGTGCCCATGGTGACGTGCTCATGTTGACAGTGCTCACAGTGATAATGCCCATGGTGACATTGCCCATGGTGGAAGTGCCCACGGTGCCCTTGCCAACAGTGACAGTGCCCACGATGACAGTTCTCATTGTGAAATTTCCCATGGTGACAGTGCACATGGTGATACTCGCAATGGTGACAGTGCTCATGGTTGCAGTACCCTTGGTGACAGTGCTCAAAATGACAGTGACAGTGGTGGCAGTGACCATGGTGACAGTGCCCACGATGACATTGCCTATGGTGACACTTCTCACGGTGACATTGCCCATGGTGACAGGGCTCATGGTGACGTGCTCATGTTGAGTGTGCTCACAGTGATAGTGCCCATGGTGACATTGCCCATGGTGGAATTGCTCACGATGCCAGTGCCCACAGTGACAGTGCTCACGCTGAGAGTTGTTATGGTGATAGTGCCCATGGTGAAAGTGCCCATGGTAATACTGCCAATGGTGAGAGTACTCCTTGTGACAGTACTCATTGTGGCAGTACCCATGGTGACAGTGCTCAAAATGTCATGTCACATGGTGACATGGCTCATGGTGACGCTCCGCACTGTGACAGTGCCCATGGTGACAGTGTTCACAGTTAAAGTGCTCATGGTAATACTGTTTACGTTGAGAGTGCCTAAGGTGAAAATACCCATGGTGAGAGTACTCATCGAGAAATTGCCCATGGTTACATTTCTCATAGTAACAGTTCTCATGGTGACAGTGCTCATGGTTGCAGTACCCTCGGTGGCAGTGCTCGTGGTGTCAGTGCTTATGGTGAAAGTGCTCATGGTGGCAGTTCCCATGGTGAGAGTACCAATGGGGCATTGCCCATCATGAGAGAGCCCATGGCAACCGTGCTCACGGTGATATGACCCATGGTGACAGTTATCACGCCTGTTGTGCCAATGCTGATAATGCTCCCGGTGATAGTGCCCATGGTTACGGTGCCCATGGTGACAGTGTTCAGAGTAATAGTGAGCATATGATAGTGTACTTGGTGAGTGTGCCCATGGTGACTGTGCCCAAGATGACAGTACACATGGTGATACAGCTCAATGTGATAGTGCCCTTGTGGACAGTGTGCCTGGTGATATTTCTCATGGTGACATTGCCTAAGATAACAATGCTCATGGTGATAGTGCCCATGGTGACCGTTCTCACGTTCATAGTGCCCATGGTGATAGTTCGCATGCTTAATGTGCTCATGATGACACTGACCATGATGACACTTTGCCTATCGTGACAGTGCTCACAGTGACAAATTCCATCGTGACAGTGACCACCGTAACAGTTCTAATGCTGATAGTGCCCATAATGACAATACCCATGGTGACAGTACTCATGGTGATAATTCTCAAGGTGTTAGTGCCCATGGCGATCATTCCCATGGTGAGAGTCCTCACGGTGATAGTGTCCATGGTGACAGTTCCCATTTTGAATGTGCTCATGATGACAGTTCCTATGTTGGTAATTCCCATAGTGACACTTCTCACAGTGATACTGACAATGGTTACAGTTCTCATACTGGCCGTGACCTTGGTGACAGTGCCCATGAAGACAGTACTTACGGTGACAGTGTTCTCGGTGATAGTGCCCATGGTGAGAGTGCACATGGTTGTAGTGCACATGGTGGCACTGAAAAATGGTGACATTGCTCATGGTGACAGTGCTCACGGTAAAAACCCATGCTGACAGTACTCACAGGGACATTGCTCATGGTGGCAGTACCCATGGTGACCGTGCTCACAGTGACAGTGCAGATGGTGGCTGTGCCATTGCCCATGATGACAGTGCCCATGGTCACATTGCCCATGGTGGAATTGCACACAATGCCAGTTCCCACAGTGACAGTGCTCACACTGAGAGTTGTCATGGTGATAGTGCCCATGGTGACAGTGCTCATGGTCATACTGCCAATGGTGACAGTACTCATGGTGACAGTACTCATGGTTGCAGTACCCATGGTGACAGTTTTCAAAATGGCATGTCCCATGGTGACATTGCCCATGGAGACATTGCCTATGGTGACACTTCTCACGGTTACATTTCCCATTGTGACATTGCTCATGGTGACACACGACATTGTGCCAGTCCCCATGGTGACACTGCTCACAGTGAAAGTGCTAATGGTAATACTGTTTATGTTGAGAGTGCCCAAGGTGAAAATACACATGGTGACATTACTCATTGAGAAATTGCCCATGGTTACAATTCTCATAACAACAGTTAGGGTGATTGTGCTCATGGTGGCACTGCCCTGGGTGGCAGTGCTCGTGGTGCCAGTGCTCGTGGTGCCAGTGCTCATGGTGGCAGTTCCCATAGTGAGAGTACCGATGGGGCAGTGCACATGGTGACAGTGCCCATGGTAACAGTGCTTACGGTAATATGACCCATGGTTACAGTTATCATGATTGTGGTACCGATGCTGATAATGCTCCCGGAGATAGTGCCCATGTTGAGAGTGTTCAGAGTAATAGTGAGCATAGTGATAGTGTACTTGGTGACCGTGCCCATGGTGACAGTGCCTATGGTGACAGTACACATGGTGATACTGCTCCATATGATAGTGCCCTTGTTGACCCTGCACATGGTGGCAGTTCTCATGGTGACAGTGCCTATAGTGACAATGCTCATGGTGACAGTGCCCATGGTGTGTGTTCTCACGTTCATAGTGCCCATGGTGAGAGTTCGTATGGTGAAAGTGCTCATGATATCAGTGCCCATGTTGGTAGTTCCATTGGTGACAGTGCTCACAGTGATAGTGACCATGGTAAGATTGCAGATGGTGGCTGTGCCATTGCCCATGATGACAGTACTCATGGTGACAGTGCTCATGGTGATAGTGTCCAAGGTGACAGTGCACATGGTTGTAATTCACATGGTGGCACTGAAAAATATTTATAGTGCCCATGGTGACAGTGCTCAAGCTGACAGTGCACAAATTGACAACCCATGCTGACAGTGCTCACGGTGACTGGGTTCATGGTTGCATTACCCATTGTGACAGTGCTCACAGTTACAATGCTCATGTTAAATGTGCTCACCATGATAGTGTCTATGGTGACAGTGATCACAGTTATAGTGCCGATGGTGATAGTGCTCACGGTGATAGTGCCCATGATTAAGGTGCCCATGGTGACAGTGCTCACGGTCATAGTGAGCATAGTGATAGTGCACTTGTTGACCATGACCACGCTGAGAGTACAAATGGTGATAATTCTCAAGTTGGTAGTGTCCATGGTGGCAGTGCCCATGGACACCACCGTCAAAGTGATAGTGCTCACTGTGACAGGGCCCAAGGGGACAGTGCAAACCGTGACTTTGCCTATCGTGACAGTGCTCACAATGACAAATTCCATCATCACAGTGACCACGGTGACAGTTGTAATGCTGATAGTGCCCATGGCGATCATTCCCATGGTGAGAGTCCTCACGTTGATAGTGCCCATGGTGACAGTTCCCATTCTGAAAGTGCTCATGATGAGAGTGCCTATGTTGGTAATTCCCATGGTGACACTTCTCACAGTGATACTGACAATGGTTACAGTTCACATGATGGCCGTGCCCTTGGTGACAATGCCCATGAAGACAGTTATTATGGTGATAGTGTTCTCTGTGATAGTGCCCATGGAGAGAGTGCACATGGTGGTTGTGCACATGGTGGCACTGAAAAATGCTGACAGGTCTCATGGTGACAGTTCTCACGGTAAAAACCCATGCTGACAGTACTCACAGAGACACGGCTCATGGTGGCAGTACTCATGGTGACAGTGCTCACAGTGACAGTGCCCACTGTATGAGTGCCCATGTTGACAGTGCTCATGGTGACACTGACCACGGTGACATTGCCTATGGTGACAGTGCTCATGGTGACAGTGCCCATGGTGACACTGACCACAGTGAGAATGCTCACGATGATAGTGCCAATGGTGACAGCACTCATGTTGACAGCCCCCATTGTGCAAGGTGCCATGGTGACAGTGACCATGGTGAGAGATCTCACGGTGATAGCGCTCACGGTAATAGTCCTCATGGTGACAGTGCAAATGGTGACAATACACAGGGTGACAGTACTCATGGCGAAAATACCCATGGTAGCAGTTCTCATAGTGACAGTCCTCATGGGGGAAGTGCCCACGCTGACAGTTCTCATTGTGATAGTTCCCATGGTGACAGTGCACATGGTGATACTCGCAATGGTGACAGTGCTCATGGTTGCAGTACCCTTGGTGACAGTGCTCAAATTGACAGTGACAGTGGTGGCAGTGACCATGGTGACAGTGCCCACAATGACATTGCCTATGGTGACACTTCTCACGGTGACATTGCCCATGGTGACAGGGCTTATGGTGACGTGCTCATGTTGAGTGTGCTCACAGTGATAGTGCCCATGGTGACATTGCCCATGGTGGAATTGCTCACGATGCCAGTGCCCACAGTCACAGTGCTCACGCTGAGAGTGGTCATGGTGATAGTGCCCATGGTGATACTGCCAATGGTGACAGTACTCCTTGTGACAGTACTCATCGTGGCAGTACCCATGGTGACAGTGCTCAAAATGGCATTTCCCATGGTGACATTGCCCATGGTTACATTGCCTATGGTGACACTTCTCACGGTGACATTTCCCATGGTGACATGGCTCATGTTGACACCCCAGAATGTGACAGTGACCATGGTGACAGTGCTCCCAGTGAAAGTGCTCATGGTAATACTGTTTACGTTGAGAGTGCCCAAGGTGAAAATACCCATAGTGAGAGTACTCATTGAGAAATTGCCCATGGTTACATTTCTCATAGTAACAGTTCTCATGGTGACAGTGCTCATGGTTGCAGTGCCCTCGGTGGCAGTGCTCGTGGTGTCAGTGCTCATGGTGACAGTGCTCATGGTGGCAGTTCCCATGGTGAGAGTACCAATGGGGCATTGCACATCGTGACATTGCCCATGGCAACTGTGCTCACGGTAATATGACCCATGGTGACAGTTATCACGCCTGTTGTGCCGATGCTGATAATGCTCCCGGTGATAGTGCCCATGGTTACGGTGCCCATGGTGACAGTGTTCAGAGTAATAGTGAGCATATGATAGTGTACTTGGTGAGTGTGCCCATGGTGACTGTGCCCAAGATGACAGTACACATGGTGATACAGCTCAATGTGATAGTGCCCTTGTGGACAGTGTGCCTGGTGATATTTCTCATGGTGACATTGCCTAAGATAACAATGCTCATGGTGATAGTGCCCATGGTGACCGTTCTCACGTTCATAGTGCCCATGGTGATAGTTCGCATGCTTAATGTGCTCATGATGACACTGACCATGTTGGTAGTTCCATTGGTGACAGTGCTCACAGTGATAGTGACCATGGTAAGATTGCAGATGGTGGCTGTGCCATTGCCCATGATGACAGTACTCATGGTGACAGTGCTCATGGTGAGAGTGTGCAAGGTGACAGTGCACATGGTTGTAATGCACATGGTGGCACTGAAAAATATTTATAGTGCCCATGGTGACAGTGCTCATGCTGAAAGTGCACAAGGTGACAACCCATGATGACGGTGCTCACGGTGACTGGGCTCATGGTTGCATTATCCATTGTGACAGTGCTCACTGTTACAATGCTCATGTTAACTGTGCTCACCATGATAGTGTCCATGGTGATAGTGATCACAGTGATAGTGCCGATGGTGATAGTGCTCCTGGTGATAGTGCCCATGGTTAAGTTGCCCATGGTGACAGTGCTCACGGTCATAGTGAGCATAGTGGTAGTGCACTTGTTGACCATGACCACGCTGAGAGTACAAATAGTGTTAATTCTCAAGTTGGTTGTGTCCATGGTGGCAGTGCCCATGGACACCACCGGCAAAGTGATAGTGCTCACTGTGACAGGGCCCAAGGGGACAGTGCAAACCGTGACTTTGCCTATCGTGACAGTGCTCACAGTGACAAATTCCATCGTGACAGTGACCACCGTAACAGTTCTAATGCTGATAGTGCCCATAATGACAATACCCATGGTGACAGTACTCATGGTGATAATTCTCAAGGTGTTAGTGCCCATGGCGATCATTCCCATGGTGAGAGTCCTCACGGTGATAGTGTCCATGGTGACAGTTCCCATTTTGAATGTGCTCATGATGACAGTTCCTATGTTGGTAATTCCCATAGTGACACTTCTCACAGTGATACTGACAATGGTTACAGTTCTCATGCTGGCCGTGACCTTGGTGACAGTGCCCATGAAGACAGTACTTACGGTGACAGTGTTCTCGGTGATAGTGCCCATGGTGAGAGTGCACATGGTTGTAGTGCACATGGTGGCACTGAAAAATGGTGACATTGCTCATGGTGACAGTGCTCACGGTAAAAACCCATGCTGACAGTACTCACAGGGACATTGCTCATGGTGGCAGTACCCATGGTGACCGTGCTCACAGTGACAGTGCCCACTGTATGAGTGCCCATGTTGACAGTGCCCATGGTGACGTGCTCATGTTGACAGTGCTCACAGTGATAGTGCCCATGGTCACATTGCCCATGGTGGAATTGCACACAATGCCAGTTCCCACAGTGACAGTGCTCACACTGAGAGTTGTCATGGTGATAGTGCCCATGGTGACAGTGCACATGGTCATACTGCCAATGGTGACAGTACTCATGGTGACAGTACTCATGGTTGCAGTACCCATGGTGACAGTTTCCAAAATGGCATGTCCCATGGTGACATTGCCCATGGAGACATTGCCTATGGTGACACTTCTCACGGTTACATTTCCCATTGTGACATTGCTCATGGTGACACACGACATTGTGCCAGTCCCCATGGTGACACTGCTCACAGTGAAAGTGCTAATGGTAATACTGTTTATGTTGAGAGTGCCCAAGGTGAAAATACACATGGTGACATTACTCATTGAGAAATTGCCCATGGTTACAATTCTCATAACAACAGTTAGGGTGATTGTGCTCATGGTGGCACTGCCCTGGGTGGCAGTGCTCGTGGTGCCAGTGCTCGTGGTGCCAGTGCTCATGGTGGCAGTTCCCATAGTGAGAGTACCGATGGGGCAGTGCACATGGTGACAGTGCCCATGGTAACAGTGCTTACGGTAATATGACCCATGGTTACAGTTATCATGATTGTGGTACCGATGCTGATAATGCTCCCGGAGATAGTGCCCATGTTGAGAGTGTTCAGAGTAATAGTGAGCATAGTGATAGTGTACTTGGTGACCGTGCCCATGGTGACAGTGCCTATGGTGACAGTACACATGGTGATACTGCTCCATATGATAGTGCCCTTGTTGACCCTGCACATGGTGGCAGTTCTCATGGTGACAGTGCCTATAGTGACAATGCTCATGGTGACAGTGCCCATGGTGTGTGTTCTCACGTTCATAGTGCCCATGGTGAGAGTTCGTATGGTGAAAGTGCTCATGATATCAGTGCCCATGTTGGTAGTTCCATTGGTGACAGTGCTCACAGTGATAGTGACCATGGTAAGATTGCAGATGGTGGCTGTGCCATTGCCCATGATGACAGTACTCATGGTGACAGTGCTCATGGTGATAGTGTCCAAGGTGACAGTGCACATGGTTGTAATTCACATGGTGGCACTGAAAAATATTTATAGTGCCCATGGTGACAGTGCTCAAGCTGACAGTGCACAAATTGACAACCCATGCTGACAGTGCTCACGGTGACTGGGTTCATGGTTGCATTACCCATTGTGACAGTGCTCACAGTTACAATGCTCATGTTAAATGTGCTCACCATGATAGTGTCTATGGTGACAGTGATCACAGTTATAGTGCCGATGGTGATAGTGCTCACGGTGATAGTGCCCATGATTAAGGTGCCCATGGTGACAGTGCTCACGGTCATAGTGAGCATAGTGATAGTGCACTTGTTGACCATGACCACGCTGAGAGTACAAATGGTGATAATTCTCAAGTTGGTAGTGTCCATGGTGGCAGTGCCCATGGACACCACCGTCAAAGTGATAGTGCTCACTGTGACAGGGCCCAAGGGGACAGTGCAAACCGTGACTTTGCCTATCGTGACAGTGCTCACAATGACAAATTCCATCATCACAGTGACCACGGTGACAGTTGTAATGCTGATAGTGCCCATGGCGATCATTCCCATGGTGAGAGTCCTCACGTTGATAGTGCCCATGGTGACAGTTCCCATTCTGAAAGTGCTCATGATGAGAGTGCCTATGTTGGTAATTCCCATGGTGACACTTCTCACAGTGATACTGACAATGGTTACAGTTCACATGATGGCCGTGCCCTTGGTGACAATGCCCATGAAGACAGTTATTATGGTGATAGTGTTCTCTGTGATAGTGCCCATGGAGAGAGTGCACATGGTGGTTGTGCACATGGTGGCACTGAAAAATGCTGACAGGTCTCATGGTGACAGTTCTCACGGTAAAAACCCATGCTGACAGTACTCACAGAGACACGGCTCATGGTGGCAGTACTCATGGTGACAGTGCTCACAGTGACAGTGCCCACTGTATGAGTGCCCATGTTGACAGTGCTCATGGTGACACTGACCACGGTGACATTGCCTATGGTGACAGTGCTCATGGTGACAGTGCCCATGGTGACACTGACCACAGTGAGAATGCTCACGATGATAGTGCCAATGGTGACAGCACTCATGTTGACAGCCCCCATTGTGCAAGGTGCCATGGTGACAGTGACCATGGTGAGAGATCTCACGGTGATAGCGCTCACGGTAATAGTCCTCATGGTGACAGTGCAAATGGTGACAATACACAGGGTGACAGTACTCATGGCGAAAATACCCATGGTAGCAGTTCTCATAGTGACAGTCCTCATGGGGGAAGTGCCCACGCTGACAGTTCTCATTGTGATAGTTCCCATGGTGACAGTGCACATGGTGATACTCGCAATGGTGACAGTGCTCATGGTTGCAGTACCCTTGGTGACAGTGCTCAAAATGACAGTGACAGTGGTGGCAGTGACCATGGTGACAGTGCCCACAATGACATTGCCTATGGTGACACTTCTCACGGTGACATTGCCCATGGTGACAGGGCTTATGGTGACGTGCTCATGTTGAGTGTGCTCACAGTGATAGTGCCCATGGTGACATTGCCCATGGTGGAATTGCTCACGATGCCAGTGCCCACAGTCACAGTGCTCACGCTGAGAGTGGTCATGGTGATAGTGCCCATGGTGATACTGCCAATGGTGACAGTACTCCTTGTGACAGTACTCATCGTGGCAGTACCCATGGTGACAGTGCTCAAAATGGCATTTCCCATGGTGACATTGCCCATGGTTACATTGCCTATGGTGACACTTCTCACGGTGACATTTCCCATGGTGACATGGCTCATGGTGACACCCCAGAATGTGACAGTGACCATGGTGACAGTGCTCCCAGTGAAAGTGCTCATGGTAATACTGTTTACGTTGAGAGTGCCCAAGGTGAAAATACCCATAGTGAGAGTACTCATTGAGAAATTGCCCATGGTTACATTTCTCATAGTAACAGTTCTCATGGTGACAGTGCTCATGGTTGCAGTGCCCTCGGTGGCAGTGCTCGTGGTGTCAGTGCTCATGGTGACAGTGCTCATGGTGGCAGTTCCCATGGTGAGAGTACCAATGGGGCATTGCACATCGTGACATTGCCCATGGCAACTGTGCTCACGGTGATATGACCCATGGTGACAGTTATCACGCCTGTTGTGCCGATGCTGATAATGCTCCCGGTGATAGTGCCCATGGTTACGGTGCCCATGGTGACAGTGTTCAGAGTAATAGTGAGCATATGATAGTGTACTTGGTGAGTGTGCCCATGGTGACTGTGCCCAAGATGACAGTACACATGGTGATACAGCTCAATGTGATAGTGCCCTTGTGGACAGTGTGCCTGGTGATATTTCTCATGGTGACATTGCCTAAGATAACAATGCTCATGGTGATAGTGCCCATGGTGACCGTTCTCACGTTCATAGTGCCCATGGTGATAGTTCGCATGCTTAATGTGCTCATGATGACACTGACCATGTTGGTAGTTCCATTGGTGACAGTGCTCACAGTGATAGTGACCATGGTAAGATTGCAGATGGTGGCTGTGCCATTGCCCATGATGACAGTACTCATGGTGACAGTGCTCATGGTGAGAGTGTCCAAGGTGACAGTGCACATGGTTGTAATGCACATGGTGGCACTGAAAAATATTTATAGTGCCCATGGTGACAGTGCTCATGCTGACAGTGCACAAGGTGACAACCCATGCTGACAGTGCTCACGGTGACTGGGTTCATGGTTGCATTACCCATTGTGACAGTGCTCACAGTTACAATGCTCATGTTAACTGTGCTCACCATGATAGTGTCCATGGTGATAGTGATCACAGTGATTGTGCCGATGGTGATAGTGCTCATGGTGATAGTGCCCATGGTTAAGTTGCCCATGGTGACAGTGCTCATGGTCATAGTGATCATAGTGATAGTGCACTTGTTGACCATGACCACGCTGAGAGTTCAAATTTTGATAATTCTCAAGTTGGTAGTGTCCATGGTGGCAGTGCCCATGGACACCACCTTCAAACTGATAGTGCTCACTGTGACAGGGCCCAAGGGGACAGTGCACACCGTGACTTTGCCTATCATGACAGTGCTCACAGTGACAAATTCCATCGTGACAGTAACCACGGTAACAATTCTAATGCTGATAGTGCCCATAGTGACAATACCCATGGTGACAGTACTCATGGTGATAATTCTCAAGGTGGTAGTGCCCATGGCGCTCATTCCCATGGTGAGAGTCCTCACGGTGATAGTGTCCATGGTGACAGTTCCCATTTTGAATGTGCTCATGATGGCAGTTCCTATGTTGGTAATTCCCATGGTGACACTTCTCACAGTGATACTGACAACGGTTACAGTTCACATGTTGGCCGTGCCCTTGGTGACAGTGCCTATGAAGACAGTTCTTATGGTGACAGTGTTCTCGGTGATAGTGCCCATGGTGAGAGTGCACATGGTGGTAGTGCACATGGTGGCAATGAAAAATGGTGACAGGCCTCATGGTGACAGTGCTCATGGTAAAAACCCATGCTGACAGTACTCACAGAGACACTGCTCATAGTGGCAGTGCCCATGGTGACACTTCTCACAGTGACAGTGCCCACTGTATGAGTGCCCATGTTGACAGTGCTCATGGTGACACTGACCACGGTGACAGTGCTCATGTTGACAGTGTCCATGGTGACACTGACCACAGTGAGTATGCTCACGGTGATAGTGCCAATGGTGACAGCACTCATGTTGACAGCCCCCATTGTGCAAGGTGCCGTGGTTGCAGTGACCATGGTGAAATATCTCACGGTGATAGCGCTCACGGTAATAGTCCTCATGGTGACAGTGCAAATGGTGACAATACACAGGGTGACAGTACTCATGGCGAAAATACCCATGCTAGCAGTTCTCATAGTGACAGTGCTCATGGGGGATCTGCCCATGCTGACAGTGCTCATTGTGGCAGTGCTCATGGTGACAGTACCGATGAGTCCAGTGATTATGGTGATGGTGTTCACAGTGGCTGTGCTCATGGAGATAGTGCTCACGGTGACCGTGCCCATGATGACAGTGCCCAGTGTGACAGTGCTCACGGGGAAATTGCCAATGATAACATTAACCATGGTGATAGTGCCCCTGGTGACATGGCCCACAGTGACATTGCTCATGGTGATAGTGCCTTTGGTGACAGTGCTCATGGTGAAGTTGCCCATCCTGACTATGCTCATGGTGACATTGCCCTTCGAGATAGTACCCATGTTGACAGTGCCCATGGTGACGTGCTCATGTTGACAGTGCTCACAGTGATAGTGCCCATGGTGACATTGCCCATGGTGGAAGTGCCCACGGTGCCCTTGCCAACAGTGACAGTGCCCATGCTGACAGTTCTCATTGTGATAGTGCCCATGGTGACAGTGCACATGGTGATACTCGCAATGGTGACAGTGCTCATGGTGACAGCGCTCATGATTGCAGTACCCATGGTGACAGTGCTCAATGCTCATCACAATGCTCCATGACCCCTGACAACACAGTGATCTGGGAATCTTGTCATCAAAATTCTCCATGACACATGTCATCACAATGATCCTACCCTTGTCATAGCAATGCTCCATGACCACTGTAATCACAATGCTCTGTGACGCTTGTCATCACAGTGCTCCATGACCATTGCCATCACAATGCTCCATGCCTTTGTCAGCAAAATGCTACATGACCTTGTCATCACAATGCTCCTTTCGCTTGTCATCAAAATATTACATTTCCATTGTCATCGCAATCCTCCTTGAAACTTGGTATCACATTGATTCATGCCTTTTTCATCACAATGCTCCATGCTCCTTGAAATCAAAATGATCCATGACCTCTGTCATCACAATGCTCCAAACCCTTGTGATAACAATGTTCCATAACACTTGTCATCACAACACCCCATGACGCTTGTC
Source organism: Mesoplodon mirus (assembly GCF_964341445.2). Lineage (NCBI taxonomy): Eukaryota > Metazoa > Chordata > Mammalia > Artiodactyla > Ziphiidae > Mesoplodon > Mesoplodon mirus. The sequence continues at coordinate 106,321,902 of NC_138976.1, read as the reverse complement.
ATCACAATTATCCATGGTCTTCTCATCACAATGCTCCATGACCTTTTTCATCACAATGCTCAATACACTTGTCATCACAATGCTCCCTGACACTTGTCGTCAGTATGCTCCTTGAACCCTGTCATGACAAGGCTCCATGCCTTTTTCATCACAATGATCCATGCCCTTTTCATCACAATGCTCCAAGACCCCTGTAATCACAATGCTCCATGCCCTTGTCATTCACAAAGCTCCATGATGCCTGTCATCAGAATGCTCCATGGCCTTCTCATTACAATGCTTCATGCCCTTGTCATCACAATGCTACCAGACCCCTGTATTCACAATTCTCCATGCACCTTTCATCAGAATGCTCCATGCGACTTGTCATCACAAGGCTCCATGGTCTTCTCATCACAATGCTCCAGGACCTTGTCATCACAATGCTCCTTTCCCCTGTCATCACAATGCTCCATGACTACTGTCATCCCAATACCCCATAAATATTTTCAGCCCAAAGCTCCATGACCTTCTCATCACAATGCTCCATTACCCCTGTCATCAAAATGCTCCATGACCACTGTCATCACAAACCTCCATGACCCATGACAACAGAATGATCCGGGACTCATGTCATCAAAATTCTCCATGACCCTTGTCATCAAAATGATCCATGCTCTTGTCTTACAAATGCTCCATGACCCCTGTACTCACAATGGTCCATGACGCTTGTCACCACAGTGCTCCATGACCCTTGTCATCACAATGCTCCATGCCTTTGTCAGAAAAATTCTACATGACCTTTTCATCACAATGCTCCATTCGCTTGTCATCACAATTCTCCATTCCCATTATCATCACAATCCTCAATGAATCTTGGGTTCACATTGCTTCATGCCCTTCTCATCACAATGCACCATGCTCCTTGAAATCACAATGATCCATGACGTCTGTCATCAAAATGCTCCAAACCCTTGTGGTGAGAATGTGCCATAACACTTGTCATCACCATGCTCCATGATGCCTGCAATCATAATACTCCATGCCCTTTTCATCATAATCCTCAATGAGCTTCTTCATCACAATGCACAATACACTTGTCATCACAATGCTCCCTGACACTTGTCATCCGAATGCTCCTTGAACCCTGTCATGAAAAGGCTCGATGCCTTTTTCATCACAATGCTCCATGCCCTTTTCATCACAATGCTCCATGCCACTGTCATCACAATACTCCACAAGCTTGTCATCAGAATGCTCCATGACACTTGTCATCACAATGGTCCATACTTTTGTCAGCAAAATTCTACATGACCTTGTCATCACAATGCTCCATTCTCTTGTCATCACAATACTCAATTTCCATTATCATCAATATCCTCAAAGAATCTTTGGTTCACATTGCTTCATGCCCTTGTCATCACAATGCTCCATGCTCCTTGAAATCAAAATGATCCATGACCTCTGTCATCACAATGCTCCAAACAATTGTGATCACAATGTTCTATAACACTTGTCATCACAACGCTCCATGATGACAGTCGTCACAATACATCATGCCCTTGTCATCACAAAGCTCCATGACCTTTTTCATCACAATGCTCAATACACTTGTCATCACAATGCTCCCTGACACTTGTCAGAATGCTCCTTGAACCCTGTCATGAAAAGGCTCCATGCCTTTTTCATCACAGTGCTTCATGCCCTTTTCATCACAATGCTCCAAGGCCCCAGTAATCACAATGCTCCATGCCCTTGTCATTCACAAAGCTCCATGACGCATGTCATCAGAATGCTCCATTGACTTCTCATCAAAATGCTCCATGTCCTTGTCATCACAATGCTCCAAGACCACTTTAATCACAATGCTCCATGCCCCTTTTCATCAGAATGTTCCATGAGACTTGTCATCACATGTCTCCATGGTCTTCTCATCACAATGCTCCAGGACCGTGTCATCACAAGGCTCCATTCCCTTGTCATTGCAATGCTCCATGACCACTGTCATCACAATATTCTATGAATATTTTCAGCCCAATGCTCCATGACCTTCTCATCACAATGCTCCTTGACCCCTGCCATCACAATGCTCCATGAAAACTGTCAACACAGTGCTCCATGACCCCAGACAGCACAATGATCCGGGAATCTTGTCATCAAAATGCTCCATGACCCTTGTCAACACAATGATCCTACCCTTGTCATCGCAATGCTTCATGACCCCTGTAATCACAATGCTCCATGACACTTGTCATCACACTGCTCCATGACATTTGTCATAACAATGCTCCATGCCATTGTCAGCAAAATGCTACATGACCTGGTCATCACAATGCTCCTTTCGCTTGTCATCCAAATACTACATTCCCACTGTCATCACAATCCTCCATGAAACTTGGTATCACATTGCTTCATGCCCTTTTCATCACAATGTTCCATGCTCCTTGAAATCAAAATGATCCATGACCACTGTCATCACAATTCTCCAAACCCTTGTGATCACAATGTTACATAACACTTGTCATCACAATGCTCCATGACCTTTTTCATCACAATACTCAATACACATGTCATCACAATGCTCCTTGACACTTGTCGTCAGAATGCTCCTTGAACCCTGTCATGAAAAGGCTCCATGCCTTTTTCATCACAATGCTCCATGCCCTTTTAATCACAATGCTCCATGCCATTGTCATCACAATATTCCACAAGCTTGTCATCAGAATGCTCCATGACACTTGTCATTACAGTGCTCCATGACGCTCGTCATCACAATTATCCATGGTCTTCTCATCACAATGCTCCACGGTCTTGCCATCACAAAGCCCCATGCCCTGGTCATCACAATGCTCCATGTCCCTTGTCATCACAATTCTCTACATCCTTGTCATCACAATGGTTCTTGATACTTCTCATCACAATGTTACATGCTCTTGTCATCACAATTCTCCATGCACTTGTCATTGCAATGCTCCATGACCCCTGTCATAGCAAGCTCCATGCGGTTGTCATCAGAATGCTTCACGAACATGTCATCAAAATTCTCAATGGCCCTTGTCATCACAATGCTCCATGCCCTTATCATCACAATGCTACATGACCCTTGTCATCACAATGCTCCAAGCCTTTGTCATCACAATGCTCCATTATCTTTGCCATCACAATCCTCCATGAAACTTGGCATCAATATGCTCCATGCCATTGTCACACAATGGACCTTGACATATGTCATCACAATGCTCCCTGACACCAGTCTTCAAAATACTCCATGACCTTTTCATCACAATGCTCCATGCCCTTGTCATCACAATGCACCATGCCCACTATCATCACAATAATTCATGAAACTAGTCAGACCAATACTCCATGCCCCTGTCATGACAATGCTCCATGCCCTTGTCATCACAATGCTCCATGACCCCTGTTATCACAATGCTCCTTGACTCCAGTCATAACAATGCTTCATGACCTTTGTCATCACAATGATCCATGCCCTCGTCATCACAAACCTCTGTGATTTTTTCACCACAATGCTGCATGAACATTTCATCACAATGCTCCTGGACCCTTGTCATCACAAAGCTCCATGCCTTTGCTAGCACAATGCACCATGACCCTTGTCACCACAATGATCCATGCGCTTGTCAGCACAATGCTCCATGACCCATGTCATCACAATGCACCATTCGCTTGTTATCACAATGTTCCACAACTTTGTCATCACAATGCTCCATAAACATTGTCATCACAATGCTTCATAAACATTGTCATCACAATGCACCAGGGACTTCTCATCAAAATGCTATCTCAGCACTGATATCACAATGTTCCATCACTAGTATTCACAATAGTCCCTCAACCCTGTCATCAAAATATTCCATGACACTAGTCATCACAATCCTACATGCCCTTATCATCACAATGCTCCATGACCCCTGACATCACAAAGATCCTTAACCCCTATCATCAAAATGCTCCATGACCCTTCTCATCATAATGCTCCATGATCCCTGACATCACAATGTTCCATAACCCCTTTCATCAAAATGTTCCATAACACTTTTCATCAAATTGCTCCATGACCATGTTTTCACCATGCTCCCTGCCCTTTGCATCACAATGCACCACGCCCTTGTCATCAAAATGCTCCATGACCTTTGTTATCACAAAGATCCATGAACCTTGGCATCACATTGCTCCACGCCCTTGTCATCACAAAGCTCCATGACGCTTGTCGTCACAATGCTCAATGCCCTTCTCATCACAATGCTCCATGCCCTTGTCATTACAATCCTCCATGACCCATGTATCACAGTGTTCCGTGCCCTTGTCATCACAATGCTCCATGCCCACTCTCATCACAATGATGCATGAAAATTTTTAGATCAATCCTTCTTGCCCTTGTCATCACAATGCTCCATTACACCTGTAATAACAATGCTCCATGAACACTGCCATCAAAATGTTCCACGGCTTGTCATCACAAGGCACCATGCCACATGTAATCAGAATGCTCCATGGCATTCTCATCACATTGCTCCATGTTCTTGTCATCACAATGCTCCAAGAACCCTGTAATCACAATGCCCCATGCCCCTTTTCATCTCATTGCCCCATGAACCCTGTCATCAAAATGCACCATGCCCATCATCATAATGCTTCATGCTATTGTCATCAAAATGAAATCAAAATGCTCCATGTCCTCAGTCATCACAATGCTCCAAACACTTGTGATCACAATGTTCCATAACATTTTTCACCACAACGCCCCATGACGCTCATCATCAGAATTATCCATGGTCTTCTCATCACAATGCTCCATGCCTTTGTCATCACAATGCTCAATACACTTGTCATCACAATGCTCCCTGACACTTGTCGTCAGTATGCTCCTTGAACCCTGTCATGACAAGGCTCCATGCCTTTTTCATCACAATGATCCATGCCCTTTTCATCACAATGCTCCAAGACCCCTGCAATCACAATGCTCCATGCCCTTGTCATTAACAAAGATCCATGACGCCTGTCATCAGAATGCTCCATGGCCTTCTCATTACAATGCTTCATGCCCTTGTCATCACAATGCTCTATTCCCTAGTCATCACAATGCTCCATAATCCCTGTCATCACATTACTCCATGAACATATTCAGCCCAATGCTCCATGACATTCTCATCACAATGCTCCATGACCCCTGTCATCACAATGCTCCATGACCACTGTCATCAAAACGCTCCATGACCCCTGACAACACAATGATCCTGGACTCCTCTCATCACAATGCTCCATGACCATTGTCATCCCAATGCTTCATGACCCCTGTAATCACAATGCTCCGTGACGCTTGTTATCACGGTGCTCCATGACACTTGTCATCACAATGCTCCATGCCTTTGTCAGCAAATTGCTACATGACCTTGTCATTCACAATGCTCCATGCGCTTGTCATCACAATCCTCCATGAACCTTGGGATCACATTGCTTCATGCCCTTGTCATCACAATGCTCCTTGCTCCTAGAAATCAAAATGATCTATAACCTCTGTCACCACAATGCTCCAAAACTTTGTGATCACAATGTTCCATAACACTTGTCATCACAACGTCACGTGATGCTCGTCATCACAATTATCCATGGTATTTTTATCACAATGCTCCATGACCATTGTCATCACAATCCTCAATACACTTGTCATCACAATGCTCCCTGACAATTGTCATCAGTATGCTCCTTGAACCCTGTCATGACAAGGCTTCATGCCTTTTTCATAAGAATGATCCATGCCCTTTTCATCACAATGCTTCAAGACCCCTGTAATCACAGTGCTCCATGCCTTTGTCATCACAAAGCTCCATGACACATGTCATCAGAATGCTCCATGGCCTTCTCATCACAATGCTCCACGCCCTTGTCATCACAATGCTCTAAGACCCCTGGAATCACAATGCTCCATGCCCCCTTTTATCAGAATGCTCCATGAGACTTGTCATCATAAGGCTCCATGGTCTTCTCATCACAATGCTCCAGGAACTTGTCATCACAATGCTCCATTCCCTTGTCATCACAATGCTCCATGACATCTGTCATCACAATACTCCATGAACATTTTCAGCCCAATGCTCCATGACCTTTTCATCAAAATGCTCCATGACACCTGTCATCACAATGCTCCATGACCACTGTCATCACAATGCTACATGACCCTTGACAACACAATGATTCGGGACTCTTGTCCTCAAAATGCTCCATGACACTTGTCATCACAATGATCCATGCCCTTGTCATCCCAATGTTCCTTGACCTCTGTAATCACAGTGCTCCATGACTCTTGTCATAAAAGTGCTCCATGACACTTGTCATCACAATGCTCCATGCCTTTGCCAGCAAAATGTTACATGACCTTGTCATCACAATGCTCCATGTGCTTGTCATCACAATACTCCATTACCATTGTCATCACAATCCTCCATGAAACTTGGGATCACATTGCTTCATGCCCTTGTCATCACAATGCTCCATGCTCCTTGAAATCAAAATGATCCATGACCTCTCTCATCACAATGCTCCATGACGCAGTGTCATCACAATGCTCCATAACTCCTGTCATCACAATGCTTCATGACGTTTGTCATCACAATGGTCCATGTCTTCGTCATCACAAGGCTTTGTGACATTTGTCACCAAAATACTCCATGAACTTTTCATCACAATGCTCTGTGACCCTTGTCTTCACAATGCTCAATGCCTTTCTCAGCACAATGCTCCATGACCCATGTCATCACAACGTGCCATGTGCTTGTCATCACAATGCTCCACAACCTTGTCATCACAATGCTCCATAAAATTTCTCATCACAATGCTCCATGCACTTCTCATCAAAATGCTCTCTCATCACTGATACCATAATGTTCCATCAATAATCATCACAATACTCCCTCACCCGTTTCATCACAATGTTCCATGACCTCTGTCATCACAATACTACATGCCCTTATCATCACAATGCTCCATGACCCATGACATCACTATGCTCCATAACCCCTGTCATCAAAATATTCCATAACTCTTTTCATCAAATTGCTCCATGACCCTGTCATCACAATGCTCCCTGCCCTCCACATCACAATGCACCACACCTTTGTCATCAAAATGCTCCATGACCTTTGTCATCACAAACCTCCATGACCCTGGGCATCAAAATGCTCCATGCCATTGTCATGAAAATGCTCCATGCTCAATCTCATCACATTGCTCCATGCCCTTGTCATCACACAGCTCCATGATGCTTATCATCACAATTATCCATGGTCTTTTTATCACAATGCTCCACGGTCTTGCCATCACAATGCTCCATGCCCTTGTAATTACAATCCTCCATCACTCTTGTATCACAATAATCTGTGCCCTTGTCATCACAATGCTCTATGCCCACTCTCATCACAATAATCCATGAAATATTTCAGACCAAAGCTCCATGCCCTTGTCATCACAATGCTCCATTACACCTGTCATAAAAATCCTCCATGACCCCTGCCATCACAATATTCCACGGCCTTGTCATCACAAGGCTCCATGACTCTTGTCATCACAATGCTCCATGCCTTTGTCAGCAAATTGCTACATGACCTTGTCATTCACAATGCTCCATGCGCTTGTCATCACAATCCTCCATGAACCTTGGGATCACATTGCTTCATGCCCTTGTCATCACAATGCTCCTTGCTCCTAGAAATCAAAATGATCTATAACCTCTGTCACCACAATGCTCCAAAACTTTGTGATCACAATGTTCCATAACACTTGTCATCACAATGTCACGTGATGCTCATCATCACAATTATCCATGGTCTTTTTATCACAATGCTCCACGGTCTTGCCATCACAATGCTCCATGCCCTTGTCATTACAATCCTCCATCACTCTTGTATCACAATAATCTGTGCCCTTGTCATCACAATGCTCTATGCCCACTCTCATCACAATAATCCATGAAATATTTCAGACCAATGCTCCATGCCCTTGTCATCACAGAGCTCCATGACACATGTCATCAGAATGCTCTATGGACTTCTCATCAAAATGCTCTATTCCCTTGTCATCACAATGCTCCAAGACCCCTGTAATCACAGTGCTCCATGCCCCATTTCATCTCGATGCTCCATGAGCGCAGTCATCACAATTCACCATGCCCATCATCATAATGCTTCATGCAATTGTCATCACAATGAAATTAAAATGCTCCATGACCTCTGTCATCACAATGTTCCAAACCCTTGTGATCACAATGTTCCATAACACTTGTCATCACAATGCCCCTTGACGTTCGTCATCACAATTATCCATGGTCTTCTCATCACAATGCTCCATGACCTTTGTCATCACAATGCTCAATACACTTGTCATCACAATGCTCCCTGACACTTGTCGTCAGTATTCCCCTTGAATCCTGTCATAACAAGGCTCCATGCCTTTTTCATCAGAATGATCCATGCCCTTTATATCACAATGCTCCAAGATCCCTTTAATCACAGTGCTCCATGCCCTTGTCTTCACAAAGCTCCATGACGCATGTCATCAGAATGCTCCTTGGCCTTCTCATCACAATGCTCCATGCCCTTGTCATCACAATGCTCCAAGAACCCTGTAATCACAATGCTCCATGCTCCTTTTCATCAGAATGCTCAATGAGACTTGTCATCACAAGGCTCCATGGTCTTCTCATCACAATGCTCCAGGACCGTGTCATCACAATGCTCCATTCCCCTGTCATCACAATGCTCAATGACCCCTGTCATCACAATACTCCATGAATATTTTCAGCCCAATTCTCCATGACTTTCTCATCACAATGCTCTATGACCACTGTCACCACAACGCTCCATGACCCCTGACAACACAATGATCCGGGACTCTTGTCATCAAAATGCTCCATGACCCTTGTCATCACAATGATCCATGCGTCTGTCATCCCAGTGCTCCATAACCTCTGTAATCACAATGCTCCGTGACACTTGTCATAACAGTGCTCCATGACACTTGTCATCACAATGATCCATGCGCTTGTCATCACAATACTCCATTACCATTGTCATCACATTCCTCCATGAAACTTGGGATCACATTGCTTCATGCACTTGTCATCACAAGGCTGCATGGTCTTCTCATCACAATGCTCCATTCCATTGTCTTCACAGTGGACAATGACATATGTCATCACAATGCTCCCTGACACCTGTCTTCACAATACTCCATGAACTTGTCATCACAATGCTCCATGCCCTTGTCATCACAATGCTCCATGCTCCTTGAAATCAAAATGATCCATGACCTCTTTCATCACAATGCTCTAAACTATTGTGATCACAAGGTTCCATAACACTTGTCATCACAATGCTCCATGATGCCTGTCATCATAATAGACCATGCCCTTGTCATCACAATGCTCCATGACGTTTGTAATCACAATGCTCATTACACTTGTCATCACATTGCTCCCTGACACTTGTCGTCAGAATGCTCCTTGAACCCTGTCATGAAAAGGCTCGATGCCTTTTTCATCACAATGCTCCATTCCACTTTCTTCACAATGCTCCATGCCATTGTCATCATAATACTCCACAAGCTTGTCATCAGAATTCTCCATGACGCTTTTCCTCACAATGCTCCATGACCCCTGTCTTCACAATGCTCCATGACACCTGTCATCACAGTGCTCCATGCCCCTTGTCATTACAGTGCTCCATGACGTTCGTCATCACAGTTATCCATGGTCTTCTCATCACAGTGCTTCACGGTCTTGCCATCACAATGCTCCATGCCCTGGTCACCACAATGCTCCATTTCATTTGTCATCACAATTCTCCACGTTCTTGTCATCACAGTGCTCCATGACACTTCTCATCACAATGTTACATGATCTTGCCATCGAAATTCACCACGCAATTTTCATCACAGTGCTCCATGACACCTGTCAGACGAAGCTCCATGCGCTTGTCATCACAATGCTTCACGACCTTGTCATCAATATTCTCAATGGCACTTGTCATCAAAATGCTCCATGACCTTGTCATCACGATGCTCCTTGACCCTTGTCATCACAATGCTCCAAGCCCTTGTCATCACAATGCTCCGTGCCATTGTCATCACAATGGACCATGACATATGTCATCACAGTGCTCCCTGACACCTGTCTTTACAATATTCCCTGACCTTGTCATCACAATATTCCATGCCCTTGTCATCACAATGTGCCATGCCCACTGTCATCACAATAATCCATGAAACATGTCAGACCAAAGTTCCATGCCCCTGTCATCACAAGGCTCCAGGCCCTTGTCATCACAATGCTCCATGACCACTGTCATCACAATGCTCGTGACTCCAGTCATGACAATGCTTCATGACCTTTATAATCACAATGGTCCATGCTCTCGTCATCACAAGGCTCTGTGACCTTTGTCACCACAATGCTCCATGAATTTTACATCACAATGCTCTTTGACCCTTGTCATCACAATGCTCCATGCCTTTGTCAGCACAAAGCTCCACGACCTTTGTCATCACAATGCTTCATGCGCTTGTCATCACAATGCTCCATGACCCATGTCATCACAATGCACCATGCATTTGTCATCAAAATGCTCCACAAAATTGTCATCACAATGCTCCATAAGCCTTGTCATCACAATGCTCCATGCACTTCTCAACAAAATGCTCTCTCACCACTGATATCACAATGTTCCGTCACTAGTCATCACAATACTCCCTCTCCCCCATCATCACAATGTTCCATGACCCCTGTCATCAGAATACTCTATGAACATTTTCAGCCCAATGCTCCATGACCACTGACGACACAATGAACCGGGACTCCTGTCATCAAAATGCTCCATGACCATTGTCATCACAGTGATCCATGCTCTTGTCATTCCAATGCTCCATGACCCCTGTAATCACAATGCTCTGTGACGCTTGTTATCACAGTGCTCCATTACCCTTGTCATCACAATGCTTCATGCCTTTGTCAGCAAATTGCTACATGATCTTGTCATCAAATTGCTCCATGCGCTTGTCATCACAATCCTCCATGAACCTTGGGATCACATTGTTTCATGCCCTTGTCATCACAATGCTCCTTGCTCCTAGAAATCAAAATGATCCATGACCTCTGTCATCACAATGCTCCAAAACCTTGTAATCACACTGTTCCATATCACTTGTCATCACAACGCTCCATGATGCCTGTCATCACAATGCTCCATGATGCCTGTCATCACAATACTCAATGTGACTGTCATCACAATGCTCAATACACTTGTCATCACAATGCTCCCTGACACTTGGCATCAGAATGCTCCTTGAACCCTGTCATGAAAAGGCTCCATGCCTTTTTCATCACAATTCTCTATGCCCACTCTCATCACAATAACCATGAAACATTTCAGACCAATGCTCCATGCCGGTGTCATCACAATGCTCCATGACCCTTGCCATCACAATGTTCCACGGCCTTGTTATCACAAGGCTCCATGACCCTTGTCATCACAATGCTCCAAAACACCTGTAATCACAATGCTCCATGCCTTTGTCATCACAAAGCTCCATGAGGCATGTCATCAGAATGCTCCATGGCCTTCTTATCATAATGCTCCTTGTCCTTGTCATCACAATGCTCAAAGACCCATGTAATCACAATGCTCCATGCCCCTTTTCATCTCAATGCTCCATGAACCCTGTAATCAAAATACACCATTCCCATCATAATAATGCTTCATGCTATTGTCATCACAATGAAATCAATATGCTCCATGACCTCTGTCATCACAATGCTCCAAAACTTTGTGATCACAATGTTCCATAACACTTGTCATCACAACGTCCCATGATGCTGGTCATCACAATTATCCATGGTCTTCTCATCACAAGGCTCCATGACCTTTGTCATCACAATGCTCAATACACTTGTCATCACAATGCTCCATGTCCTTGTCATCACAAAGCTCCATGACACATGTCATCAGAATGCTCCATGGCCTTCTCATCACAATGCTTCAAGCCCTTGTCATCACAATGATCTAAGACCCCTATAATCACAATACTCCTTGCCCGTTTTCATCAGAATGCTCTATGAGACTTGTCATCACAAGGCTCCACAGTCTTCTCATCTCAATGCTCCAGGACCTTGTCATCACAATGCTCCATTCCCTTTTCATCACAATGCTCCATGCCATTGTCATCACAATACTCCACAAGCTGGTCATCCGAATGCTCCATGACCCTTGTCATCACAATGCTCCATGACACCAGACATCACAATGCTTCATGCCCCTTGTCATTACAGTGTTCCATGCCGCTCATCATCAAAATTATCCATGGCCTTCTCATCACAGTGCTCCACGGACTTGCCATCACAATGCTCCATGCCCTATCATCACAGTGCTCCATGTCCCTTATCATCACATTTCTTCACGTCCTTGTCATCACAATGTTCCATGACACTTCTCATCACAATGTTACATGCTCTTGTCATCACAATTTGCGATGCAATTGTCATCGCAATGCTCCATGACCGCTGACATAGCAAACTCCATGCGCCTGTCATCAAAATGTTTCACGACTTTGTCATCAAAATTCTCAATGGCCCTTGTCATCACAATGCTCCATGCCCTTGTCATCACAATGCTCCATGACCCTTGTCATCACAATGCTCCAAGCCCTTGTCATCACAATGCTCCATGACCCTTGTCATCACAATGCTCCAAGCCCTTGTCATCACAATGCTCCATTACCTTTGTCATCACAATCCACCATAACATTTGGCATCCCAATGCTCCATGTCATTGTCATCACAATGGACCATGACATATGTCATCACAATGCTTTCTGACACCTGTCTTCACAATACTCCATGCCCTTGTCATCTCAATCCTCCATGCCCTTGTCATCACAATGTGCCATGCCCATTGGCATCACAATAATCCATGAAACTTGTCAGAGCAATGTTCCATGCCCCTTTCATCACAATGATCCATGCCCTTGTCATCACTATGCTTCATGACCCCTGTCATCACAATGCTCCGTGACTCTAGTCATCACAATACTTCATGACCTTTGTCATCACAATGGTCCATGCCCTCGTCATCACAAGGCCCTGTGATCTTTGTCACCACAATTCTCCATTAACTTTTCATCACAATGCTCTGTGACCCCTGTCATCACAATGCTCCATGCCTTTGTCAGCACAATGCTCCATGACACTTGTCATCACAATGCTCCATGCGCTTGGCAGCACAATGCTGCATTACACATGTCATCACAATGCGCCATGCGCTTGTCAACACAATGCTCTACAACCTTGTCATCACAAAGATCCATAAACCTTGTCATCATAATGCTACATGCCCTTATCCTCACAATGCTCCATGCCCTTGTCATCACAATGCGCCATGCCCATTGTCATCACAATAATCCATGAAACTTGTCAGAGCAATGCTCCATGCCCCTGTCATCACAATGCTCCATGCCCTTGTCATCACAATGCTCCATGACCCCTGTCATCACAATGCTCCGTGACTCCACTCATCACAATGCTTCATGACTTTTGTCACCACAATGTTCCATGAACTTCTCATCACAATGCTCCATGACCCTTGTCATCACAATGCTCCATGCGTTTGTCAGCACAATGCTCCATGGCCCATGTCATCACAATGTTCCATGCACTTGTCATCACAATGCTGCAAAACCTTTTCATCACAATTCTCCATAAAACTTCTCATCAAAATGCTCTCTCACCACTGATATCTCAATGTTCCATCACTAGTCATCACAATACTCCCTCACCCCTGTCATCACATTATTCCATGACCCCTTTCATCACAAAGCTCCATGCCCTTGTCATCAAAATGCTCCATGACCACTGCCATCACAATGTTCCACGGCCTTGTCATCACAAGGCTCCATAACCCTTGTCATCACAATGCTCCAAGACCCACGGTGACAGTAATCAATGAGAAAGTGCCCATGGTGGCAGTTCTCATAGTGACAGTTCTTGTGACAGTGCTCATGGTGGCAGTGCCCATGGTGAGACTACCGATGGTGACACTGCCCATGGTGACAGTGCACTTGGTCGTCCTGCATCTGGTGGCAATTCCAAATAGTGACAGTGCCCATGGTGAGATTGCTCATGGTGATAGTGCCCATGGTTACAGTGCTCATGGTGATATTACCCATGGTGACAGTGCCCCTGGTGACAGTGCACACTGTGAGACTGCCCATGGTGGCTGGGCCCATGGTGACAGTTCTTAGCATGATAGTGCTCAAGGTACCAGTGTTCATGGTAATAGTGCTCACGATAGCAATTCCCACAATGAGAGTGCCAATGGTGCGAATACTGACTCTGACAGTGCCCATGGTGACTTTTCACTCTGTGACAGTGCCCTTGGGGACAGTTAGCACGGTGAGAATTCTCACAGTGATAGTGCCCATTGTTTCAGTTTTCATAGTGACAAGATGCATGACGTCAGTGCCCATCATGGCATTGCTCACAGTAATAGTTCTCACAGTGACAGTGCCCATGGTGATATTACCCATGGTGACAGTAATCAGTGATAAAGTGCTCATGGTGACAGTGCCCAAGGTGATAGTGCACATGGTCACAGTGCAAAATGGTGACAGTGCTCATGGTGACATTGCTTAATGTGATAGTCCTTGCGGTGATAGTGCGCATGGTGACACTGCCCACTGTAACAGTGCTCTTGTTGACAGTGCTCACGGTGATAGTGCCAATGTTGGAAGGGACCATCGTGAAAGTGCCCATGGTGACATTTCTTATGGTGAGAGTGCTCAGAGTGGCAGTGCTCATGGTGAAAGTGCCCATGGTGACAGAGCCCACAGTGACATTGTCCATAGTTATAGTGTCCATGGTGACAGTACTAACAGTGAAATTGTCCATGGGGACACTACCCAGGGTGACAGTGCCCATGGTCACAACCCTCAGGGTGATAGTGCTCATGGTGACAGTGCCCATTGTAAAAGTGACCACGATGACAGTTCTAACGGTGATAGTGCCCATGATGACAGTGCTCATAGTGACAGTCCACATTGTGCCAGTGCCCAAGGTGACAGTGCTCACGGTGACATTGCCCATGGTGACAGTGACCACGGTGACTGTTCTACAGGTGATAGTGCCAATGATGAAAGTGCTCATGGTGACAGTCCACATTGTGCCAGTGCGCAATGTGACAGTGCTCACGGTGACAGTGCCCATGGTCGCAACCCTCACGGTGAAGGTGCTCATGGTGACAGTGCACATGGTGGTACTGAGAATGGTGACAGTGCTTATGGTGACAGTGGACATGGTTGTAGTACCCATGGTGATAGTGCTGAAACTGACAGTGCCCTTGGTGATACTGACCATGGTGAGTGTGCTCATGTTAATAGTGCCCATGGTGGCAGTTCCCATTGTGAAAGTGCTCATGATGACAGTGTTCATGTTGGTAGTTCCCATGGTGACAGTGCTCACGGTGATAGTGACCATGGTAAAAGTGCACATGGTGGCTATGCCCTTGGTGACAGTGCCCGTGATGACAGTACTCATGGTGACAGTGCTCACGGTGATAGTGCCCATGGTGACAGTTCACATGGTGGTAGTGCACATGGTGACAGTGAAAAATGGTGACAGTGCCCATGCTGACAGTTCTCATGGTGACAGTGCACACGGTGACAACCCATGCTGACAGTGCTCATGGTAGCAGTACCCGTGGTGACAGTGCTCACAGTGACAATGCCCATGGTGGCAGTGCCCACGGTGACAATGCCCACGATGACAGTGCCCATGGTGACAGTGCCCATGTTGCCATTGCCTATGGTGACAGTGCTCACAGTGACAGTACCCATGGTAACAGTGACCATGGTAAGAGTGCTCATGGTGATAGTGTCCATGGTGACAGGGCTAATTGTGACAGTCCGCACTGGGCCAGTAACCATAGAGACAGTGCTCACGGTGACAGTGCCCATGGTGACAGTGACCATGGTGAGAGCACTCACGGTGATAGTGCTCACAGTAATAATGCTCATGGTGACAGTGCCGATGATGACAGTGCTCACGGTGACAGTGCCCATGGTGAGAGTCCTCACCTTGATAGTGCCCATGGTGGCAGTTCCTATTGTGAAATTGCTCACGATGACATTGACCATGTTGGTAGTTCCCATGGTGACAGTGCTCACGGTGATAGTGACCATGGTAACAGTGCAGATGGTGGCTGTGTCCTTGGTGACAGTGTCCATGATGACAGTACACATGGTGACAGTCCTTATGGTGATAGTGCCCATGGTGATATTGCACATGGTGGCAGTGAAAAATGGTGACAGTGCCCATGTTGACAGTTCTCATGGTGACAGTGCACATGGTGACATCCATGCAGACAGTACTCACGGTGACAGTTCTCATGCTTGCAGTACCCATGGTGACAGTGCTCACAGTTATAATACCGATGGTGGCAGTGCCCATGGTGATAGTGCCCATGGTGACACTGCCCATGATGGCAGTGCCCATGGTGACAGTGCCCATGGCACCATTGCCTATGGTGACAGTGCTCATGGTAACGGTGCCCATCGTGTCAGTGACCATGGTGAGAGTGCTCACAGTGATAGTGCCCATGGGGACAAGGCTCATGGTGCCAGTCCGCATTGTGACAGTACCCATGGCAACAGTGCTCATGGTGACAGTGACCACAGTGAGAGTGGTCATGGTGATAGTGTTCACGGTAATAGTGCTCATGGTGACAGTGCAAATGGTGAAAATACCCATGGTGACTGTACTCATGGTGAAAATACCCATGGTGGCAGTTCTCATGGTGACAGTGCTCAAAATAGCAGTGCCCAAGGTAGTGAAAGTGCTAAAGGTGACAGTGCTGTTGGTGGCAGTTCCCATGGCGACAGTATCGATGGTAACTCTGTGCATTGTTACGGTGCCCATTGTAACCGTGCTCATGGTGATAGTGCACATCGTTACAGTGCCCATGGTGGTAGTTCACCTGGTGACAGTGCTAAATAGTGACAGTGCACATACTGACAGTGCTCATGGTGATAGTGCCCTTGGTGACAGTGCAGACGGTGATAATGGGCATTGTTACAGTGTTCATTGTGACAGAGACCAAGGTGACAGTGGCCATGTGGACAGTGCCCACAATGACAGTGCCCATGGTTACAGTGCCAACAGTGACAGTGCCCATGGTGACACTTCTCACGGTGACAGTGCCCATGGGGTCACTTAGCATGGTGAGATTTCTCACGGTGATAGTGCCCGTTGTGACAGTGCTCACAGTGACAATGCCCACGGTGCCAGTGCCCATAGAGACATTCCGCACCGTCACATTTCTCACGGTGAAATTGCCTATGGTGATATTACCCATGGTGACACTGCACATGGTGGCAGTGCAAAATGGTGACAGTGCCCATGGTGACATTGCTCATGGTGACTATGCTTATGGTGATAGTCCTTACGGTGACAGTGCACACGGTGACACTGCACACAGAGACAGTGTTCATGGTGACAGTGCTCACGGTGATAGTTCCCATGGTGAGAGTCTCCATGGTGACAGTGCCCATAGTCACAATTCTAATGGTGTAGTGCTCACAGTGACAGTGCACATGGTGAAAGTACCCAGGGTGACAGTACTCATGGTGACAGTGCTCATGGTGATAGTACCTATGGTAACAGTGCCCATGTTCACAATTCTCACAGTGATAATGCCTATGGGGAGAGTACCTAGGTTGAAAATGCCCATGGTGACTGTGCCCATGGTGTCATGCCCATGGTGACAGTGCTCATGGTGGCAGTGCTCATGTTGGCAGTGCCATAAATAACAGTGCTCATTGTGGCAGTTCTCATGATTACCATGCTCATAGTGAGAGTGCCCATGTTTACAGTGTTTATGGTGATAGATGTCACAGTGTCAGTGCCCACGGGGACAGTGCCCAGGCTGACAAAGCCCATGGTGTTACTTCCCATTGTGAAAGTTCCCACGGTGACAGTGCCCATGGTGACAGCGCCCAGTGTGACAAGGCCCATGGTGACAGTACTCACAGTTACCGTGCCCATGGTGACAGTGCCGATGGTGAGATTGCCAATAGTGACAGTGCTCATGGTGAAACTGCCCATGGAGACATTGCCCATGGTGATAGTGCTCATTGTGACAATACCACAGTGACACTGCCAATGGTGATAGCCCCCGTGGTGACAGTTCTTATGTTGAATGTGACCATGGTGACAATTCCCACGGTGACAGTGCCTATGGCGAAAATTCTCATAGTGACAGTGCTCACATGACAGTGCCCATGGTGATATTACCCATGGTGACAGTACTCATGTAAACGTGCCCATGGTGACACTGCACATGGTGGCAGTGCAAAATGGTGACAGTTCCAATGGTAATATTGCTCATGGTGACATTGCTTATGTTGATAATCCTTACGGTGATAGTGTGTATGGTGAAAATGCACACAGTGACAGTGCTCATGGTGACAGTGTTCACGGTGATAGTGCCGATGGTGAATGTGCCCATGGTGACAGTACCCACAGTCACAATTCTTATGGTGTAGTGCTCACAGTGACAGTGCCCAGGGTGACAGTATTCATGGTGACATTGCTCATGGTGATAGTGCCCATGGTGAGAGTGCCCATGTTCACAACTCTCACGGTGATAATGCCCATGGTGACAATACCCAGGGTGACAGAGCTCATGATAAAAGTGCTTGTGGTGACAGTGCCCATGGTGACAGTACCTAAGGTGACAATTCCCATGGTGAGAGTTCTCCCGGTGACAGTGCCCATGGTGACAATACCCAGGGTGTCCTGCCCATGGTGACAGAGATCATGGTGACACTGCTCACGTGGACAGTGCTATAAGTGACAGTGCTCATTGTGGCAGTGCTCATGGTGAATGTGCTCATGGTGACAGTGCCCATGGTTACAGTGCTTATGGTGATAGATATTATGGTGGCCATGCACATGGTGACAGTGCCCATGGTGACAGTGCCCAGGCTGACAAATCCCATGGTGATACTTCCCATTGTGACAGTGCCCACGGTGACAGAGCCCATGGTGACACTGCCCAAGATCACAGTGCCCATGGGGAGAGTGTTAATGGTGACTGTGCCCATGGTGACAGTGCCCATGGTGACAGCGCCCAGTGTGACAAGGCCCGTGGTGACAGTCCTCATGGTGACCGTGCCCATGGTGACAGTGCCGATGCTGACAGTGCCAATAGTGACAGTGCTTATGGTGAAACTACCCATGGAGACATTGCCCATGGTGATAGTGCTCATGGTGACAACCCCACGGTGACAGTGCCAATGGTGATAGTCCCCATTGTGACAGTTCTTACATTGAATGTGACCATGGTGACAGTTCTCACGGTGACAGTGCCTATGGTGAAAATTATCATAGTGACTGTGCTCACGGTGACAGTGCCCATGGTGATATTACACATGGTGACAGTACTCATGGTAAAAGTGCCAATGGTGACACTGCACATGGTGGCAGTGCAAAATGGTGACAGTGGCCATGGTGATTTTGCTCATGGTGACATTTCTTACGGTGATAGTCCTTATGGTGATAGTGTGTATGCTGAAACAGCACACAGTGACAGTGCTCATGGTGACAGTGTTCATGGCGATAGTGCTGATGGTGAATGTGCCCATGATGACAGTGCCCATAGTCACAATTCTCACAGTGTAGTGCTCACGGTGACAGTGCCCATGGTGACAAAACGCAGGGTGACAGTATTCATGGTGACACTGCTCATGGTGATAGTGCTGATGTTCACAACTCTCACAGTGGTAATGCCCATGGTGACAATACCCAGGGTGACAGAGTTCATGGTAAAAGTGCTCACAGTGACAGTGCCCATGGAGACAGTACCTAAGGTGCCAATTCCCATGGTGAGAGTGCTTATGGTGAAAATACCCAGGGTGTCCTGCCCATGGTGACAGTGATCATGGTGACACTGCTCATGTGCACAGAGCCATAAGTGACAGTGCTCATTGTGGCAGTGCTCATGGTGATCATGCTAATGGTGACAGTACCCATGGTTACAGTGCTTTTGGTGATAGATGTCACGTGGCCGTGTCCACGGGGACAGTGCCCACGTTGAAAAAGGCCATGGTGATACTTCCCATTGTTGCAGTGTCCACAGTGACAGAGCCCATGGTGACAGTGCCCAAGATCACAGTGCCCATGGTGAGAGTGCTAACGGTGACTGTGCCCATGCTGACAGCACCCAGTGTGACAACGCCCATTGTGTCAGTGCTCATGGTGGCCGTGCCAATGCTGACAGTGCCAATGGTGATAGTGCCAATAGTGAGAGTGCTCACGGTGAAACTGCCCATGGAGACACTGCCCATGGTGATAGTGCTCATCGTGACAACCTCTCGGAGGCAGTGCCAATGGTGAGAATCCCCGTGGTAACAGTTCTCACGGTGAAAGTGACCCTGTTGAAATTGCTCATGGTGACAGTGCTCATGGTGACAGTGCTCAAGATGATAGTTTCCATGTTGACAGTACTCATGGTGACTGTTCTCATGGTGACATTGCCTATGGTGATAATGTTCTTAGTGACAGTGCTCATGGTGACAGTGCCCATGGTGACAGTGACCACGGTGACTGTTCTCACCATGATAGTGCCCATGGTGACAGTGTTCATGGTGACAGTCCGCATTGAGGCTGTGCCCGTGTTGACAGTGCCCAGGGTGATAGTGCTCACGGTGATAGTACTCACGTTGACAATGCCCAAGGTAACAATACCCACGGTGACAGTAATCATGGTGAAAGTGCCCATGGTGGCAGTTCTTATAGTGACAGTTCTTGTGACAGTGTTCATGGTGGCAGTGTTCGTGGTGACAGTGCTCTTGGTGACATTGCTCACGGTGATAGTGCCCATGGTGAGAGTGCTCATGTTCACAACTCTCATGGTGATAGTGCCCATGGTGACAATACCCAGGGTGACAGAGCTCATGGTGAAAGTGCTCACGGTGACAGTGCCCATGGTGAGAGTACCTAAGGTGACAATTTCCATGCTGAGAGTACTCATGGTAACAGTGCCCATGGTGACAATACCCAGGGTGTCCTGCCCATGGTGACAGTGATCATGGTGACACTGCTTATGTGGACAGTGCCATAAGTGACAGTGCTCATTGTGGCAGTGCTCATGGTGACTGTGCTCATGTTGACAGTGCCCATGGTTACAGTGTTTATGGTGATCGATGTCACGGTGGCTGTGCCCACAGTGACAGTGCCAACAATGACAAAGCCCATGGTGATATTTCCCATTGTGACAGTGCCCAGAGTGACAGAGCCCATGGTGACAGTGCCCAAGATAAGAGAGCCCATGGTAAGAGTGATAACAGTGACTGTGCCCATGGTGACAGCACCCAGTGTGACAATGCCCATTGTGACAGTGCTCACGGTGGCCGTGCCGATGCTGACAGTGCCGATGGTGATAGTGCCAATAGTGAGAGTGCTCACGGTGAAACTGCCCATGGAGACACTGCCCATGTTGATAGTGCTCATCGTGACAACCCCTCGGAGGCAGTGCCAATGGTGAGAGTCCTCGTGTTGACAGTTCTCACGGTGAAAGTGACCCTGTTGAAATTGCTCATGGTGACAGTGCTCATGGTGACAGTGCCTATGGTGATAATGCTCTTAGTGACAGTGCTCACAGTGACAGTGCCCATGGTAGACAGTGACCACAGTGACTGTTCTCACCGTGATAGTGCCCATGGTGACAGTGTTCACGGTGACACACTTCATTGAGGCTGTGCCCGTGGTGACAGTTCTCAGGGTGATAGTGCTCACAGTGATAGTACTCACGTTGACAGTGCCCAAGGTGACAATACCCATGGTGACAGTAATCATAGTGAAAGTGCCCATGGTGGCAGCTCTCATAGTGAAGTTCTTGTGACAGTGCTCATGGTGGCAGTGCCCATGGTGAGACTACCGATGGTGACACTGCCCATGGTGAAAGTGCACATGGTCATGGTGCATCTGGTGGCAGTGCAAAATAGTGACAGTGCCCATGGTGATATTGCTCATGGTAATAGTGCCCATGGTGAGAGTGCCCATGGTTACAGTCCTCATGGTGACAGTGCCCCTGCTGAGAGTGCACACCGTGAGAGTGCCCATGGTGGCCGTGCCCATGGTGACAGTTCTTATCATGATAGTGCTCACGGTAGCAGTGTTCATAGTAATAGTACTCACGGTGGCAGTGCCCACAATGAGAGTTCCAAAGGGGAGAATACTGACTGTAACAGTGCACATGGTGACTTTTCTCTCTATGACACTGCCCTTGGGGACAATTAGCATGGTGAGATTTCTCACGATAAGATCTGTCACCATGGGCACGGCCACCAAGGGAACTCTCATGGTGTGCACAGTCACCAGGGGCACTGTCACCATGGGCACTGTCACCATGAGCACTGTAACCGTGGGCACTCTCACCATGGGCATTATCACTATGAGCAATATCACTATGGGCACTGTCACTATTTTGCACTGCCACCAGATGCACCATGACCATGTGCACTGCCACCATGGTCAGTGTCACCATCTGTCACCATGGGCACGGCCACCAAGGGAACTCTCATGGTGTGCACAGTCACCAGGGGCACTGTCACCATGGGCACTGTCACCATGAGCACTGTAACCGTGGGCACTCTCACCATGGGCATTATCACTATGAGCAATATCACTATGGGCACTGTCACTATTTTGCACTGCCACCAGATGCACCATGACCATGTGCACTGCCACCATGGTCAGTGTCACCATCTGTCACCATGGGCACGGCCACCAAGGGAACTCTCATGGTGTGCACAGTCACCAGGGGCACTGTCACCATGGGCACTGTCACCATGAGCACTGTAACCGTGGGCACTCTCACCATGGGCATTATCACTATGAGCAATATCACTATGGGCACTGTCACTATTTTGCACTGCCACCAGATGCACCATGACCATGTGCACTGCCACCATGGTCAGTGTCACCATCGGTAGTCTCACCATGGGCACTGCCACCATGAGCACTGTCACAAGAACTGTCACTATGAGAACTGCCACCATGGGCACTTTCAACATGATTACTGTCACCGTGGGTATAGCCACCTTGGGCACTGTCAACGTGAGTACTATCACCGTGAGCACTATCACCCTGAGCACTGTCACCACGGGCACAGCCTCAATGCAGACTGTCACCATGAACACTGTCACCATGGGCACTATCACGGTGAGAACAGTCACGGTGCACTGTCACCATGGGCACTGTCACCATGAGCACTGTCACTAAGAGCATTATCACCATAGGCATTGTCACCGTGAGAAAAGTCACCAAGGGTAGTGTGAACATGGAGACTATCACCTTGAACACTGTCAACATGAGCAATGTCACCATGAGCAATTTCAACAGGGTCACTTTCATCATGAGAACTGTTACCAAGGGGATTCTCACCATTGTCACTGCCTCCGAGAGGTTGTCACGATGAGCACTATCACCATGGGCAGTGTCTCCATGGGCAGTTTCACCGTGAGCACCCTCACTATTGGCACTATCACCATTGGGACTGTCAACATCGGCACGGTCACTGTGAGCACTTTCACAATGGGTGTTGTCACCCTGGGCACTGTCACCATGGGCACAGTCACCATTAGCAGTCTCACCATGGACACTGTGATCTTCGGCACTGTCACCATGGGCTCTGTCACTGTGGGTACTGTCACAATGGGAAATATCACCAAGGGCTATATCAGCGTGGGCACTGTCACCGTGGGCAATGCCACCCTGACATCTATCACCATAAGCACTGTAAACATGGGCACTGTCACCATGAGCATGGTCACCATGAGCATCACCACAATGAGCACTGTCACTTATGACACTGTCCACATGAGCAGTGTCACCATGATCACTCTCACCATGGGCAGGACACCCTGGGTATTGTCACCATGGGCACTGTCACCATGAGCACTCTCACCATAGGAATTGTCACCTTAGGTACTTTCACCATGGGCACTGTCACTATGAGCACTTTTACCATGAGCTCTGTCACCCTGGGTATTGTCACCATGGGCACTATCACCGTGAGAATTGTGAACATGGGCACTCTCACCATGGACACTATCACCATGAGCAATGTCACCATGAATACTGTCACCCTATATATTGTCACCATGGGCACTGTCACCATGAGAATTGTGACTATGGGCACTGTCACCATGGGCACATTCACCATCGGCTCTATAGCCGTGAACACTTTCACCATGAGCACTGTCACTGTGCAGTTTCACCATACACACGATCACCGTAAGGACTATCACCATAAGCAATGTCACAATGAGCAATATCACCATGGGCACTGTCACCATTTTGCACTGCAACCATGTGCAGTGTCACCATGGGCACTTTTACCATGAGTATTGTCACCATGGGTAATATCACCATGGGCACTGTCACTGTGAGCACTGTCACTATGAGAATTTTCACCATAGGCACTGTCACCGTGAGAACTGTCACCATGGGCACTGTCAACATGGAGACCATCACCTTGAGCACTGTCACCATGAGAAATGTCACCATGGTTACATTGAACGTAAGAACAGTCACCATGGGGACTATCACCATTGGCACTGTCACTGTGGGGTTGTCACCATGTGCACTATCACCATGGGCAATGTCACAGTGGGGTTGTCACCATGAGCACTATCACCATGGGAAATGTCTACATGGACAGTTTCACCATGAACACTGTCACCATGAGCACTGTCACCATTGGCCTTGTCACACTGTGTGGTGTCACCATGGGCACTGTCACTGTGGGCACTGTCACAATGGGAAGTATCACCATGGGCTTTGTCAGCGTGGGCACTGTCCCCGTGGCATTGACACCGTGACATATGTCACCATAAACACTGTAAACATGGGCACTGTCACCATGGGCATTATCACCATGAGCACTGTCACCATGAGTACTGTCACCCTGGGTATTTTCACCACGGGCACTGTCACTGTGAGCACTACACCATGAGAATTGTGAAAATGGGCACTGTCACCATGGACACTCTCACCATGGGAACTATCACCGTGAACACTGTCACCATGAACAATGTCACTGTGTGCAGTGTCACCATGTGCACTGTCACCATAAGGAATATCACCGTAAGCAAAGTCACCATGAGGAACGTTACCATGGGCACTGTCACCATTCTGCACTTCCACCATGTGCAGTGTCACCATGGGTAATATCACCATAGACACTTTCACCGTGAGAAATGTGACCATGCAGAATGTCTATGGGCACTGGCACCATGGGCATTGTCACTGTGAGCACTGTCACAACGGGCACTATCACCGTGAGAAATCTCACCATGCTAACTGTCCCCATGGGCACTGTCACCGTGAGAAGGGTAACCATGGGCTCTGTCACTGTCGGCACTGTCACCATGGGCACTGTCATTGTGGGCAGTCACCATGGCCACTGCCACCTTGGTCTCTGTCACCATGAACACTGAAACAATGCCCATTATCACCTTGTTAACTGTAACCATGGGCACTATCACCATGAGCACTGTCAGCATGTGCACTGTCACTATTTAGCACTGTCACCAGGTGAACTACCACCTTGGGCACTGTCACAATGTGCACTATCACCGTGAGCACTGTTACCATTGGCACTGTAACAATGCGCAGTGTTACCATCGGTGGCTGTCCCCATGGGAACTGCCACCAAGAGCACTGTCACCATTAGCACTGTCACCACGAGCACTGCCACCCTGGACACTGCTATTATGAGCACTGTCACCATGAGTACTGTCATCATGGGCACTGTCACCAAGGGCACAGCCACCACGTGTACTGTTACCATGGTCACTTTCTCAGTGAGCACTGTCACCATGGGAACTACCAACTTGAGCAATGTCATCATGAGCACTTTCACAGTGGGAACTTCCACCATGGGCACTATCAACGTGCAGACTCTCACCATTGGCACTATCAACATAGGCACTATCACTGTGAGCACTGTCACCATTGGCCCTGTCACCATGAGCACTATTACTGTGAGCACTAGCACCATGAGCACTCTTACCGTGGTAACTGTCACCATGGCCACTGTCACTGTGAGCACTGTCACTATGTGTACTGGAACAATGCGGGCTGTCACAATGAGCCTTATCACCATGGACACTATCACCATGAGCACTCTCACCGTGGTCACTGTTACCATGGGTACTGTCACTGTGAGCACTGTCACCATAGGCAATGGCACCGTGGTTACTGTCACCATGGGCACTGTCATCATGGGTATTGTCACTGTGGGCTGTGTCACCATGGGCATGGCCACCATGGGCACTAGCACTGTGAGCACTGTCACCACGGGTACTGCTACCATGTGCACTGTCACTGTGAGCAATGTCAGCATGGGTTGTCACCGTGTGCACTGTCGCCATGAGAACTGTCAGCATGGACACTGTCACCATTTTTCACTGCCACCATGTGCACTACCACCATGTGCACTCTCACCATGGGCACTGTCACCGTGAGCACTGTCACCATGAGTACTGTCATCATGGGCACCGTCACCAAGGGCACAGCCAACATGTGCACTGTTACCATGGTCACTATCATCATGGGAACTACCAACATGGGCACTATCATCATGAGCACTTTCACAATGGGAACTGCCACCACGGCACTATTAACGTGAGCACACTCACCATGGGCACTATCACCCAGGGCACTCTCAGTTTCAGGACTATCGCCATGGGTACTGCAACCATGACCACTGTCACCATTAGCACTGTCACCATTCTCAGTATCACCTTGGGCACTGTCACCATGGGCACTATCACCATGAGAACTGTCAGCCTGGGCACTGTCACCATGGGTATTGTGACTTGGTGCACTGTCACCGTGAGCACTGTCACATTGGGCACTGGCACGATGTGGACTGTCACCATGAGCACTGTCATCATGGGCACTCTCACCCTAAGAACTGTCACCGTGGGCACTTTCATGATGGGCACTTCCAACATTGGCACTATCACTGTGAGCACTGTCATCAAGAGCACTGTCACGGTGGGCAGTGTCACCATGCACACTGTCACCATGAGCATGGTCACCATAAGCACTATCACCATGAGCACTGTCACCATGAGTACTGTCACCCTGGGTATTTTCACCATGGACACTGTCACTGTGAGCACTACACCATGAGAATTGTGACTATGGGCACTGTTACTATGGACACTCTCACCATGGCAACTATCACCGTGAACACTGTCACCATGAACACTGTCACCGTATGCAGTGTCACCATGCGCACTGTCACCATAAGGACTTTCACTGTAAGCAAAGTCACCATGAGCAATGTCACCATGTGCACTGTCACAATCTTGCACTGCCACCATGTGCAGTGTCACCATGGGTAATATCACTATAGGCACTTTCACCATTAGAAATGTGACTGTGGGGAATGTCTCTATGGGCCCTGGCACCATGGGCCTTCTCAATGAGAGCACTGTCAAAAAGGGCACAATCACTGTGAGAAACCTCACCATGCTAACTGTCCCCATAGGCACTGTCACCGGGAGAAGAGTCGCCATGGGTACTGTCACTGTCGGCACTGTCACTTTGGGCACTGTCATTTTGGGCACTGTCACCATGGCCACTGCCACCTTGGGCTCTGTCACCATGAACACTGTAACAATGCCCATTATCACTGTGTGCACTGTCACCATGGGCACTATCACCATGAGCACTGTCAGCATGTGCACTCTCACTATTTAGCACTGTCACCAGGTGAACTACCACCATGCGCACTGTCACGATGTGCACTATCACGGTGTGCATGCTTACCATGGGCACTGTAACAATGCAAAGTGTCTCCATCGGTACTGTTCCCATGGGAACTGCCACCAAGGGCACTGTCACCATTAGCACTGTCACTGTGCAGTTTCACCATACACACTATCACCGTAAGCAATGTCACCATGAGCAATATCACCATGGGCACTGTCACCATTTTGCACTGCCACCATGTGCCGTATCACCATGGACACTTTTACCATGAGTACTGTCACCATGGGTAATATCACCATGGGCACTGTCACCATGAGCACTGTCACTATGAGAATTTTCACCATAGGCACTGACACCATGAGAACTGTCACTATGGTCACATTCAACGTAAGTACTGTCACCACGGGGACTATCACCATTGGCAATGTCACCGTGGGGTTGTCACCATGAGCAGTATCACCATGGGCAATATCTCCATGGGCAGTTTCACCATGAGCACTGTCACTATTGGCGCTCACCATCGGCACTGTCACCATGGGCATGGTCAACATGAGCAGTGTCACCATGGGCCTTGTCACACTGGGCGCTCTCACCATAGGCACTTTCACAATGGGAAGTATCACCATGGGCTTTGTCAGTTTGGGCACTGTCCCGGTGGATACTGACACCATGACATCTATTAGCATAAACACTGTAAACGTGGGCACTGTCACAATGAGCACGGTCACCATGAGCACTGTCACCATGGGCCTTGTCACAATGGGCGCTGTCACCATGGGCACTGTCACCGTGTGCACTGTCACAATGGGAAGTATCACCATGGGCTTTGTCACCCTGGGCACTGTCCCCATGGGCACTGACACCGTGACATCTATCACCATAAATGCTGTAAACATGGGCACTGTCACCATGAGCATGGTCACCATAAGCACTGCCACAATGATCACTGTTATTTATGGCACTGCCAACATGAGCACTATCACCATGAGCACTGTCACGATAGGCATGACACAAGGGGCACTGTCACCATGGGCATTGTCACCCTAGGTACTCTCACCATAGTCATTATCACTGTAAGAATTGTGAACATGGGCACTGTCACCATGGGCACTATCACCATGAGCACTGTCACCATGACTATTGTCACCCTGGGTATTTTCATCATTGGCACTGTCAGTGTTAGCACTACACCATGAGAATTGTGACTATGGGCACTGTCACCATGGACACTCTTACCATGGGAACTATCACCGTTAACACTGTCACCATGAACACTGTCACTGTATGCAGTGTCACCATGCACACTCTCACCGTAATGACTATCACAGTAAGAAAAGTCACCATGAGCAATGTCACCATTTTGCACTGCCACCATGTGCAGTGTCACCATGGGTAATATCACCATAGGCACTTTCACCGTGAGAAATATGACCGTGCAGAATGTCTCTATGGGCAGTGGCACCATGGGCATTGTCACTGTGAGCACTGTCACAACGGGCACTATCACCATGAGAAATCTCACCATACTAACTGTCCCCTTGGGCACTGTCACCGTGAGAAGTGTCACCATGGGCACTGTCATTGTGCGCACTGTCACCATGGCCACTGCCACCTTGGGCTCTGTCACCATGAACACTGTAACAATGCCCATTATCACCGTGTGCACTGTCACCATGGGCTCTCTCACCATGAGCACTGTCAGCATGTGCACTGTCACTATTTAGCACTGTCACCAGGTGAACTACCACCATGGGCACTGTCACAATGTGCACTATCACCGTGAGCACGGTTACCATGGGCAATGTAACAATGCTCAGTGTCACTATGGGTACTGTCCCCATGGGAACTGCCACCAAGAACACTGTCACCATTAGCACTGTCACCACGAGCAGTGCCACTTTGGGCACTGCTATTATGAGCACTGTCACCATGAAAACTGTCGATATGAGAACTGCCACCATGGGTATTTTCAACATGAGTACTGTCACCATGGGTATTGTCACCATTTGCACTGTCACCATGAACACTATTACCGTCAGCACTCTCACCATGAGCACTCTCACTGTGGTCACTGTCACGATGAGCACTGTTGCCATGGGTACTGATGCAATGCGGACTGGCACCATGAGCCCTGTCACCATGGGCACTATCACTGTGAGCACTCTCACTGTGGTCACTGTCACCATGGGCACTGTTACCATGAACACTTTCACCATAGGCAATGGCGCTGTGGGCACGGTCACCGTGGGCACTGTCATCATGGGCAGTGCCACCATGGGAACTGTAACCATGGGCACTGCCACCATGGGCAATATCACTGTGAGCACTGTCACCATGGGTACTGCAACAAAGATAACTGTCACTGTGAGTACTGTCTGCATGGGTTGTCACCGTTTGCACTGTCACCATGAGAACTGTCAACATGGGCACTGTCACCATTTTTCACTGTCACCATGTGAAATGTCACCGTGGGCACTATCACCATGAGAACTGTCACCATGAGTCCTGTCATCACGGGCACTGTCACCAAGGGCATGGCCACCATGTGCACTGTTACCATGGTCACTATCACCTTGAGCACTCTCACCATGGGAACTACCAACATGGGCACTGTCACTGTGAGCACTGTCACCATCGGCACTGTCACCATGAGCAATATTACTGTGAGTACTACCACCGTGAGCACTCTCACCATGGTCACTGTCAGCATGGGCACTGTCACCGTGGCCACTTTCACTATGGGTACTGGCACAATGCGGACTGTCACAATGAGGCCTGTCACCACGGACTCTATCATCATGAGCACTCTCACCGTGGTCACTTTTACCATGGGTACTGTCACTGTGAGCACTGTCACCATAGGGAATGGCACTGTGGGCACTGTCATCATGGGAATTGTCACCATGGGCAGTGTCACCATGGGCACTGCAACCATGGGCACTATCACTGTGAGCTGTATCACCATGGGTACTGCTACCATGATCACTGTCACTGTGAGCACTGTCACCACGCTTACTGCTACCATGAGCACTGTCAGCATGGGTTGTCACCATGTGTACTGTCACCATGAGAAGTGTCAGCATGGGTGCTGTCACCATTTTTCACTGCCACCATATGCACTACCACCATGAGCACTGTCATCATGGGCACTCTGACCGTGAGCACTGTCACCATGAGTACTGTCATCATGGGCACTGTCACCAAGGGCACAGCTACCATGTGCACTGTTACCATGGTCACTATCACCGTGAGCACTGTCACCATGGGAACTACCAACATGGGCACAGTCACCATGAGCATTTTCACAATAGGAACTTCCACCATGGGCCATATTAACGTAAGCACACTCACCATGGGCAGTATCACCAAGGGCACTGTCAGTTTCAGCACTATCACCATGGGTACTGCAACCATGACCATTGTCACCATAAGCACTGTCAACATTCTCAGTATCACCATGTACACTGTCACCATGGGCACTACCACCATGAGAACTGTCAGCCTGGGCACTGTCGCCATGGGTATTGTGACTTAGGGCACTGTCACCATGAGCACTGTCACCTTGGGCACTGGCAATATGTGGACTGTCACCATGAACACTGTCATCATGGGCACTATTACTGTTAGAACTGTCACCGTGGTCACTGTCACCATGGGCACTGTCACCGTGAGCACTATCACCATGAAGGTAGTGACCATATACACTGTCACCATGGCAGGGTCCCCATGGAACATTTCACTGTTAGTACTGTCACCATGGACACTATAACTATGGGCACTGTCACCGTGAGCTCTGTCACAATGGACACTTTCATCATGAGCACTGCCACTGTGACCATTCTCAACATAAGAAATGTCACCATGGGCACTTTCACGATGGGCCCTTCCAGCAATGGCACTATCACCGTAAGCACTCTCAACAAGAGCACTGTCATGGTGGGCAGTGTCACCATGCGCACAATCACCTCAAGGACTATCACATTAAGTAATGTCACCATGGGCACTGTCACCATGAGCACTGTAACCATGGGCAATCTCACCATGGGCATTATCACCATAAGCAATATCACCACCGGCACTTTCACTATTTTGCACTGCCACCAGATGCACCATGACCATGTGCAGTGTCACCAGGGGCAGTGTCACCATCGGTAGTCTCACCGTGAGCACTGCCACCATGAGCACTGTCACCAAGAGCACTTTCACCACGAACACTGCTCCCATGAGCACTGTCACAAGAACTGTCACTATGAGAATTGCCACCATGGGCACTTTCACCATGATTAATGTCACCGTGGTTATTGTCACCTTGGGCACTGTCAACGTGAGTACTATCACTGGAAGCACTATCACCCTGAGCCCTGTCACCACGGGCACAGCCTCAATGCAGACTGTCACCATGAACAGTGTCACCATGGGCACTATCATGGTGAGAACAGTCACCGTGGTCACTGTCACCATGGGCACTGTCACCATGAGCACTGTCACTAAGGGCATTATCACCATACGCACTGTCACCGTTAGAACAGTCACCATGGGTACTGTCAACATGGAGACTATCACCTTGAGCACTGTCACCATGAGCACAGTCACCATGAGCAATTTCAACAGGGTCACTTTCACCGTGAGAACTTTCACCATGTGGACCCTCACCATTGGCACTGCCTCCGAGGGTTTGTCACGATGAGCACTATCAACATGGACAGTGTCTCCATGGGCAGTTTCACCATGAGCACTCACTATTGGCACTATCACCATTGGCACTGTCAGCATCGGCACGGTCACCGTGAGCACTGTCACAATGTGCGTTGTCACACTGAGCACTGTCACCATGGGCACAGTCACCATGGGCACTGTAATCTTGGGCACTGTCACCATAGGCTCGGTAACCGTGGGCACTGTCACAATGGGAAGTATCACCATGGGCTTTGTCAGTATGGGCACTTTCACCGTGGGCATGGCCACCATGACATGTATCACCATAAGCACTGTAACCATGGGCACTGTCACCATGAGCACAGTCACCAAGAGCACTTCCACAATGAGCACTGTCACTTATGGCACTGTCCACATGAGCAGTGTCACCATGATCACCATCACTTTGGGCAGGACACACAGGGTATTGTCACCATTGGCAATATCACCATGAGCACACTCACCATGGGAATTCTCACCTTAGGTACTGTCACCATGGGCACTGTCACCTTGAGCACTTTTACCATGAGCTCTGTCACCCTGGGTATTGTCACCATGGGCACTATCACCTTGAGAGTTGTGAACATGGGCACTATCAACTTGAGAGTTGTGAACATTGGCACTCTCACCGTGGACACTATCACCATGAGCAATATCACCATGAATACTGTCAACCTGTGTATTGTCACCATGGGCACTGTCACCATGAGCACTACACCGTGAGAATTGTGACTATGGGCACTGTCACCATGGGCACATTCACGATCGGCACTATTGCCATGAACACTGTCACCATGAGTTCTGTCACTGTGTGCAGTTTCACCATACACACTATGACTGTAAGGACTATCACCATAAGCAATGTCACAATGAGCAATATCACCAAGGGCACTGTCACCATTTTGCACTGCCACCATGTGCAGTGTCACCATGGGCACTTTTACCATGAGTACTGTCACCATGGGTAATATCACCATGGGCACTGTCACCATGAGCACTCTCACTATGAGAATTTTCAACATAGGCACTGTCACCATGAGAAATGTCACCATGGGCACTGTCAACATGGAGACCATCACCTTGAGCACTGTGACCATCATCAATGTCACCATGGTCACATTCAACGTAAGAACTGTCACCACGGGGACTATCACCATTGGCACTGTCACCATGGGGTTGTCACCATGAGCACTATCATCATGGACAATATCTCCATGGGCAGTTTCACCATGAGCACTGTCACTATTGTCACTCTCACCATCAACACTGTCACCATGGGCACGGTCAACGTGAGGACTGTCACCATGGGCCTTGTCACACTGGGCACTGTCACCATGGGCAATGTCACCGTGGGCACTGTCACAATGGGAAGAATGTGCATGGGCTTTGTCAGCATGGGCACTTTCACCGTGGGAACTGCCACCATGACATCTATCACCATAAACAATGTAAACAGGGGCACTGTCACAATGAGCAGGGTCACCATGAGTACTGCCACAATGAGCACTGTTATTTATGGCACTGCCAACATAAGCACTATCACCATGAGCACTGTCACCATGTGCATGACACCATGGGCACTGTCACCATGGGCATTGTCACCCTAGGTACTCTCATTATAGGCATTATCACTGTGAGAATTGTGAACATGGGCACTGTCACCATGGGCACTATCACCATGAGCACTGTCACCATGAGTACTGTCACCCAGGGTACTTTCACCATGGGCACTGTCACTGTGAGCACTACACTATGAGATTTGTGACTATGGGCAATGTCACCATGGACACTCTCACCATGGGAACTATTACCGTGAACACTGTCACCATGAACACTGTCACTGTGTGCAGTGTCCCCATGTGCACTGTCACCATAAGGACTATCACAGTAAGAAAAGTCACCATGAGCAATGTCACCATGGGCACTGTCACCATTTTGCATTGCCACCATGTGCAGTGTCACCATGGGTAATATCACCATAAGCAGTTTCACCGTGGGAAATGTGACCTTGCAGAATGTCTCTATGGGAACTGGCACCAAGGGCAAGGTCACTGTGAGCACCATCACAACGGGCACTATCACCGTGAGAAATCTCACTTGCTAACTGTCCCCATGGGCACTGTCACCGTGAGAAGTGTCACCATGGGCACTGTCACTGTTGGCAGTGTCACCATGGGCACTCTCATTGTGGGCACTGTCACCATGGCCACTGCCACCTTGGATTCTGTCACCATGAACACTGTAACAATGCCCATTATCACCATCTGCACTGTCACCATGGGCACTTTCACGATGAGCACTGTCAGCATGTCCACTGTCACTATTTAGCACTGTCACCAGGTGAACTACCACCATGGGCACTGTCACGATGTGCACTATCACTGTGAGCACAGTTACCATGGGCACTGTAACAATGCGCAGTGTCACCAACGGTACTGTCCCCATAGGAACTGCCACCAAGTGCAGTGTCAGCATTAGCACTGTCACCACGAACACTGCAACCTTGAGCACTGCTATTATGAGTACTGTCACCATGAAAACTGTCGCTATGAGAACTGTTCACCATGGGTATTTTCAACATGAGTACTGTCACCATGGGTATTGTCACCATTTGCACTGTCACCATGAGCACTATTACCGTGAGCACTATCACTGTGAGCACCCTCACTGTGGTCACTGTCACCATGAGCACTGTCGCCATGGGTAGTGGCACAATGCGGACTGGCACCATGAGCCCTGTCACCATGGGCACTATCACTGTGAGCACTGTCTCCTTGGTCACTGTCACCATGGGAACTGTTACCATGAGCACTTTCACCATAGGCAATGGCGCCATGGGCACTCTCACCATGGGCACTGTCATCATGGGCAATATGACTGTGAGCACTGTCACCATGGGTACCGCAACAAAGAGAACTGTCACTGTGAGTACTGTCCGCATGGGTTGTCACCATGTGCACTGTCACCATGAGAACAGTCAACATGGGCACTGTCACCATTTCTCACTGCCACCATATGCAATGTCACCGTGGGCACTATCACAATGAGAACTGTCACCATGAGTCCTGTCATCATGGGCACTGTCACCAAGGGCACTGCCACCATCTGCAATGTTACCATGGTCACTATCACCGTGAGCACTGTCACCATGGGAACTACCAACATGGGCAATGTCATCATGGGCACTTTCACAATGGGAACTGCCACCATGGGCACTATCAACGTGCGGACTCTTACCATGGGCACTATCACCATGAGCACTGTCACCGTGAGCACTTTCAACTTCGGCACTGTCATCATGAGTACTATTACTGTGAGCACTACCACTGTGAGCACTCTCACCATGGGCACTCTCACCGTGAGTATTTTCACTCTGGGGACTGGCACAATGCGGACTGTCACAATGAGCCCTGTCACCATAGACACTACCACCATGAGCACTCTCACCGTGGTCACTGTTACCATGGGTACTGTCACTGTGAGCACTGTCACCCAAGAAAATGGCACTGTGGGCACTGTCACCATGGGCACTGTCATCATGGGCATTGTCACTGTTGGCAGTGTCTCCATGGGCACTGCCACCATGGGCACTATCACTGTGAGCACTGTCACCACGGGTACTTCTACCATGAGCACTGTCAGCATGGGTTGTGACTGTGTGCGCTGTCAACATGAGAACTGTCAGCATGGGCACTGTCACCATTTTTCACTGCCACAATGTGCACTACCACCATGGGCACTGTCACCATGGGCACTATCACCGTGAGCACTGTCATCATGAGTACTGTCATCACGGGCACTGTCACCAAGGGCACAGCTACCATGTGCACTGTTACCATGGTCACTATCACCGTGAGCACTGTCACCATGGGAACTACCAACATGAACACTGTCACCATGAGCACTTTCACAATGGGAACTGGCACCATGGTCACTATTAACATGAGCACACTCACCATGGGCACTATCACCAAGGGCACTGTCAGTTTCTGCACTATCACCATGGGTACTGCAACGATGACCACTGTCAACATAAGCATTGTCACCATTCTCAGTATCACCATGTGCACTGTCACCATGGGCACTATCAACATGAGAACTGTCAGCCTGGGAACTGTCACCATGGGTATTGTGACTTTGGGCACTGTCACCATGAGCACTGTCACCTTGGGCACTGGCACAATGTGGACTGTCACCATGAGCACTGTCATCATGGGCACTGTCACGGTGAGCACTATCACCCTGAGGGTTGTGACCATGGGCACTGTCACCATGGGCAGTGACCCCATGGACAATTTCACTGTTAGTACTGTCACCATGGACACTATAATTATGGGCACTGTCACCGTGAGCTCTGTCACCATGGGCACTTTCACCATGAGCACTGCCACTCTGACCACTCTCACCATTAGAACTGTCACCATGGGCATTTTAACGTTGGGCACTTCCAACATTGGCACTATCACCATGAGCACTGTTACGGTGGGCAGTGTCACCATGCACACTATCACCACAAGGACTATCACATTAAGCAATGTCACCATGGGCACTGTCACCATTTTGCACTGCCACCATGTGCAGTATCACCTTAGGCACTGTCACCATGATCACTTTATCACTGAGTACTGTCACCATGGGTAATAGCACCATGGGCACTGTCACAGAGAGAACTATCACTGTGAGCAATGCCATGATGGGCACTGGCGCCATGGTTCTTGTCACCACGAGCACTGAAACAATGGGCACTATCACCGTGAGAAATCTCAGCGTGCTAACTGTCCCCAAGGGCACTGTCACAGAGAGAAGAGTCACCATGGGCACTGTCACAGTATTCTCACCATTGGCAGTCTCATTGTGGGCACTGCCACCATCAGCACTATTACCATGAACACTGCTACCGTGAGCACTATCATGATAAGAACGGTCAACATGGGCATGGCCACCATGGGCACTCTCACAGTGTGCACTGTCACCAGGGGCACTGTCACCATGGGCACTGTCACCATGAGCACTGTAACCATGGGCACTCTCACCATGGGCACTGTCACCATGAGCACTGTAACCATGGGCACTCTCACCATGGGCACTATCACCATGAGCAATATCACCATGGGCACTGTCACTATTTTGCACTGCCACCAGATGCACCATGACCATGTGCACTGTCACCATGGGCAGTGTCACCATGGGTAGTCTCACCATGGGCACTGCCACCATGAGCACTGTCACTGAGAGCACTCTCACCACAAGCACTGCCACCATGAGCACTGTCACAAGAAATGTCACTATGAGAACTGACACCATGGGCACTTTAACCATGATTACTGTCACCGTGGGTATTGTCACCTTGGCCCTGTCAACGTGAGTACTATCACCGTGAGCACTATCACACTGAGCACTGTCACCACGGGCATAGCCTCAATGCGGACTGTCACCATGAACACTGTCACCAGGGGCACTATCACGGTGAGAACATTCACCGTGGTCACTGTCACCATGGGCACTGTCACCGTGAGCACTGTCACTAAGAGCATTATCACCATAGGCACTGTCACCGTGAGAACAGTCAGCATGTGCACTGTCAACATGGAGACTATCACCTTGAGCACTGTCACCATGAGCATTGTCACCATGAGCACTGTCACCATGAGATATTTCAACAGGGTCACTTTCACCGTGAGAACTGTCACCACGGGGATTCTCACCATTGGCGCTGCCTCCGAGGGGTTGTCACGATGAGCACTATCACCATGGGCAGTGTCTCCATGGGCAGTTTCACCGTGAGCACCCTCACTATTGGGACTATCACCATCGGCACTGTCATCATCATCACGGACACTGTGAGCACTGTCACAATGGGCGTTGTCACACTGGGCACTGTCACCATGGGCACAGTCACCGTTAGCACTCTCACCATGGGCTCTGTGATCTTTGGCACCGTCACCATGGGCTCTGTCACCGTGGGCACTGTCACAATGGGAAGTATCACCATGGGCTTTGTCAGCGTGGGCACTGTCACAGTTGGCACGGCCCCCGTGACATCTATCACCAATCAAAGTAGCTTTATTTTGGTAATGCCAGGTTGCTTTAATATTCAAGCATGAAATTCATCCCAGGAATGAATTAGACTGGGAAAAAAGTCATTTAAAACAGAAGCCTTGGGAATTCCCTGGTGGTCCAGTGGTTAGAACTTGGTGCTTTCACTGCTGTGGCCCTTGAGTCCAATCCCAGGTCAGGGAACTAAGATCCTGCAAGACATGAGGCAGGGCCCTGGAAAAAAAAAGAAAATAATGAAGTCTTAACCAGGAGAAGCACAAGATCGAATACACATAACAGATAACACCTTAAGACAAGTAGGTGAAGATTATGGAATATTCTAAATTTTAAAACAAAAAGAAACTTTTAAAGATTCAAAAGGATGTGACTAATATTGTACATAGGCAAAAAATAAAATGAAATAAAATATATAAATGATGGGATGCCAAAAATCCAGATGCCCAAATCCTGTCTCTGAAGATTCTCATTCAATGGGTTCTGGATTTCCTCTATGTTTCAAAATCTACAAGTGATTGTGATACGACTCACAGACACAATGTAAAGCTTCTGCTTTGCAGGAAAGAATACCAGATTATTCTGTTATTTTATAGTTATACTAACAGGTTGTACTATTGACGGATAAGTCTGATGTCAAAATGCACTCCCCACTAGGGATAAAAAAGGAACTAGTAGTCTCTACTGCTACTTGGTGGCCGCATGCATGTATTGCAAGAGCAATTATTGTAGGAATCCAAATTAGTGGAACATTTTAGAATTGGAAGACTACATACAGATCATCTAGTCAAGCTTCCAACTATTATAGTTGTAAAAACTATGGCCCAGGTCCTCCCTGGTGGCGCAGTGGTTGAGAGTCCGCCTGCCGGTGCAGGGGATAGGGGTTCGTGCCCCGGTCTGGGAGGATCCCATATGCCGCGGGGCGGCTGGGCCCGTGAGCCATGGCCGCTGGGCCTGCGCATCCGGAGCCTGTGCTCCGCAGCGGGAGAGGCCACAGCAGTGAGAGGCCCGCATACTGCAAAAAAAAAGAAAAAAAAAAAAAAAAAAAAAAAAAAAAACTATGGCCCATATAAATGAAATGATTTATCTCCAAAGAGTGTTAGTGAAAGAGTATGAAATATATATATATATATATATATATATATATATATATATATATATATATCTGAACTTTTAATTTAGTGCTGTTTTTATTAATCTCAAGTACTAGCTTAAACTTCAGTGTGACAGATTTGGGATTGAATTCTTGCTCAAATTTACTGATTGTGTGCCTTTTAGTAAGTTACTAAAACACTATTTATTTTTTAACAGATTTATGTATTTATTTATTTTTGGCTGCATAGGCTCTTCATTGCTGTGCACGGGCTTTCTCTAGTTGCAGTGAGTGGGGGCTACTCTTTGTTGCAGTGCACAGGCTTCTCATTGGGGTGGCTTCTCGTTGTTGCTGAGCATGTAGTGTATATGCGTGGGCTTCAGTAGTTGCGGTTCACGGGCTCTACAGCGCAGGCTCAATAGTTGTGGCGCACGGTCTTAATTGCTCAGTGGCATGGGCAGTCTCATTTGCAGGTTCTGGGGAGGATTAAATGAGCTCCTGTGATATCCAAGTGACTGAGGCAGAGTAGGCTCGGGATGAATCTTTGCTTGGTTTTCATTAGCTGCGGAGAAGAGGATGACAGCTTGGTGCCTCTCCAACTTTCATATGGGTGTGCCTCTCTTGGGGATCTTGTTAAATGCAGGCTGGTATTCAGTAGTTCTGGGTGGGGCCTGGATTCTGTGCTTCTAAGAAGCTCCTAGGTGATGGTGATGCTGAGGGCAAGGGTCCAGCTCCTGCATTTCTCCCTTTCTGGAAGAGCAGGACGTCTGCACCCCGGGAGGAGAAAACATCCGCAAAGTGACTACTAGGCACCAGCTTCCCTTACAGGCAAGGGACCTTTACCACTGCTCCCAACCATTGTGTCTGAGGTGCAGCAAGCCAAAACACTGAGATGCTGAGGTTTGAAGCAAAGAGGAGGTTTATTCACAGTGCAGCCAAGCGAGGAAGTGACGTGAGAATACGTGTCAAATCCTCCTTCCCGAAGGCAAGGGGCTTGGGGTATCTGTGGGATAAAGAATAAAGAAGCAGGGCAGTATGGGTCATGGGGAGCATGAGGAAAGGTGATTGGAAAAAGATGTGCTCATCATTGTTCTGAGCTGCTGTAATAGGCTACAGGGCTCAGCACATTCTCAGGTTGGAGTTTTTGTCCCTC
The DNA here is from genome assembly GCF_964341445.2 of Mesoplodon mirus. Taxonomy (NCBI): domain Eukaryota; kingdom Metazoa; phylum Chordata; class Mammalia; order Artiodactyla; family Ziphiidae; genus Mesoplodon; species Mesoplodon mirus. The sequence goes on along the minus strand of NC_138976.1, from coordinate 106,281,081 downwards.
TGATGGCAGAAGGTCAAAAGGCACTTGCCCAGGTGGAAGATTGGTGGTCCTCTCCACTCTAAACCAGCTCCGCCTAACTAGGCACAGCTGATTCCATGTTCCTGGACAATACCGGGGCAAACATCTTATTGCTTCTGCTACATGCTACTTGGAGGACATGCAAGTGTTCAAGGTACCTTGATGAGTGAAGACAGGATTTCACTAATCATGACACATGGTTTCACTTCCAGGCGAGCAGAAGAGACCTGTAGGCTGAGTCTGGCTCCTGGCACCTGGAATTGGAGACAGATGGTTTAAAAACGGGCTCTCCCACCCTCTGTGTGATCTTAGGTAGATAAGACTATTGAACCTTTTCTCCAATTAAAATGTGGCACTGGAAACACACATAGTGGCATGTCTGACACACAGTAGTTATGCTACCGTAAGTCATTATTGGAAACTGAAGCCGTGGTTTTGAGGGATCATCAAAACCAGTACAATGGTTGCCATGTTTTTCCTTGTTCATCCTGGTGACAAACCTCGTAGAGAGAGCTCCATCCTCTCCCACAGGACCACACACCTAGTACTTAGAGTGAAGTGGTTATGTCTCACTTAAGGCACCTTTTCCTTTTCCTTCCTTTTTTCTTCATTAGTCTTCATCCAACTGTCCTTTCTAAATTTTACAGAAAACAAAACCATTCCTCAATGGATTCAGATACTACCCCAAGTTAATATTCCAACCAAGTTCTTGATCTTCCAGGTCTCATCACCAGAAATTTCTGAGCCTAAATCTTCTCTAGTTTCTAGGATCACTCATTTTCTCATTTCTCCCTTCTCCTTTGAATTCAGAGTCTTGCCAATTTAGTCCCTTCCCTAACCACAACTTATAATAAAGTGACACAGCAAAGTGATGAAAGTCTAGATGGTCTGGTTTTAATCCTGGGTTTTTGCCACCTACTTACTGTGTGGCATTAGGCAAGCTATTCAACATCTCTGGGCCTCAGTTTCCCCCCCCCCAAAGTAAATATTATGAATATTACCTGCCGGGCTTCCATAGTGGTGCAGTGGTTGGGAGTCCGTCTGCTGATGCAGGGGGCACGGGTTCGTGCCCATATCTGGGAGGATCCCACATGCCGTGGAGTGGCTGGGCCCGTGAGTCATGGCCACTGAGCCTGCACATCCGGAGCCTGTGCTCCGCAATGGGAGAGGCCACAACAGTGAGAGGCCTGTGTACCACAAAAAAAAGAACATTACCTGCCTATAGGGTTGCCATTATGAGGAATATGTGGGTTAATATTTGATAAGGACTTAGAATAGTACTTGTTATAGTCTAAGCACTACAGTTGTGCTTTTTAATAATAATAAATGAAATTCCACATGTATACCTTACTCAACTTTCTGTCATAACATTGAAGTGTTGGTCTATTTTTTTTGTTTTGTTTTGTTTTTTTGTTTGTCTGTTTTCTGTTTTTTTATTTTTTTATTATTTTTTTCTGCTTTATATCTGTTGGGTCTTGTCAGCCTGGAAAGGAGGTAAGGTGTCCGTAGCTTTGGTGTCAGATGTGCTGTCTGCCGAAGCACTGACGCCCGCCAACGCCATGACTGCCAAAGCCGTGAACGGGTGCTAGAGAAAGCAGGAGCAGAATGGAAGATGACGGCGTGGGAAGGAGGTGTGGTGTCCATAGGTTTGGGGTCTGAGGTGCTGCCTGCTGAAGCACCGATGCCCGACAAAGCCGTAAATTGGATGCTGGAGAAAACAGGAGCAGAATGGAAAATGATGGCGTGGGAAGGAGGTGTGGTGTCCATAGGTTTGGGGTCAGACGTGCTGCCTGCTGAAGCACAGATGCCCGCCAAAGCCGTAAATGGGGTGCTGTGGAAAACAGGAGCAGAATGGTAGATGATGGCATGGGAAGGAGGTGTGGTGTCCATGGCTTCCATATCAGAGCTGCTGCGTGCCTGATCTGAGAGCAGAGAGTGACAGTGGGAGAGCTTCTCACTCCTTTTATATCTGACGGCTCTGCCTGCCTCTGTGACATGTCCATTGTACGTGTCACAGAGAAAGGGCAGGCGGGGCAGTGGGTGAGGCAGGGGGCACATGCAAGCCCAGCTGGTGGAGAAACCCCAGCCCAAAGGCAAAGGGCGGGGCCCATTCTGGACTTTCTAGTGGCTGGGTCTTCTCGCTGTGGGTGGCAGGGGTTTGGCACGGAATGGGACACCATGCGGAGATTGTTGGGGACTGTGGAAGCCTTCTCCTTCAGAGCTCACCCTGCCTGGGCACCGGCTCTGCAGGCCCCACAGCAGTGCATATGTATCGGCCAGCCCTTCCCCACCACAGGGCCCAGAGTCCAGGGCCTGCTCAGAGCTGATGGCAGGAGGCACTCAGAACATGCCAGGGTGTGAGCAACCTCCTCCGGGGAACTCCCCTGCTTCTCTGCGAGGTCTGGATACAAGATCACCTTCTCCAGGGCTGCTCAGCTGCCAGCAACACCATGAGACAGGTGGCGAAGGTTTCTGAGCAGGAGATGCAGAGCCCTGATCTGACTGGATGCTGCACCCCACGATGTCCCTTCCTGGCAGGTAGGTTCATTCTTCACTTCTTTTTTGAAATTTGGTCAAACAAGATGAAAAGGGGCATGGAGCATTGTTATTGCAGGGGTCTTGGAGCATTGTGATGACAAGGGCATGGAGCATAGTGATAAGAAGGCCATGGAGCATACTGATGACATGTGTCATGGAGCTTTGAGATGACAAGGGCATGGAGCATTGAGATTACCCGGGTCTTGGAGTATTGTGATGAAAAAGGCATGGAGACTTGTCATGACAGGGTTCAAGGAGCATACTGACGACAAGTGTTAGGGAGCATTGCGATGACAAGGGTATTGAGCATTGTGATGACAAAGGTCATGGAGCATTGTGATGAGAAGAACATGGATAATTGTGATGACGAGCGTCATGGGGCGTTGTGATGACAAGTATTATGGAACACTGTGATCACAAGGGTTTGGAGCATTGTGATGACAGAGGTCATGGAGCATTTTGATTTCATTGTGATGACAATAGCATGAAGGATTATGATGATAGGCATGGTGCATTGTGATGACAGGGTTCATGGATCATTGAGATGAAAAGGGGCATGGATCATTGTGATTACAGGGGTCTTGGAGCATTGTGATGACAAGGCCATGGAGCATTCTGATGAGAAGGCCATGGAGCATTCTGATGACATGAGTCATGGAGCTTTGTGATGACAAGGGCATGAAACATTGGGATTACCGGGTTCGTGGAGCACTGTGATTACAGGGGTCTTGGAGCATTGTGATGACAAGGGTCATGGATCCCTGTGATGAGAAGGCCGTGGATCATTTTGATGGCAGGTGTCATGGAGCATTGTTATGACAGGTGTAATGGAGCATTGTGATGAAAAGGGCATGGAACATTGGTCTGAAAAGTTTCATGGATTATTGTGATGAGAGTGGGCATTGATCATTGTGATCACAAGGGCACGGAACACTGTGATACACGGGTTTTGGAGGATTGTAATGACAAGGGCATGGAACATTGTGATTACTAGGGCATTGAGCATTGTGATGACAAGCGTCATGGAGCATTGTGATGACAATGGCATGGAGCATTGTTATGCCAATGGTCATGGAGTTTTGTGATGACAAGGGACATGGAGCATTTTGATGACAAGGGCATGGTTCAATTTGATGAGAAGGGCAGGGAGCATTGTGATGACAATGTCATGGAGCAATTTGATGAAAAGGGTCATGGAACATTTTGATGGCAGGGGGTATGGAGCATTGTGATATCAGGTGTCATGGAGCATTGCGATGAAAAGGGTCATGGAGCATTTTGATGACAGGGGTTATGGAACATTGTGATGTCAGGGGTCATGGAGCATTGTGAGGATAAGGGCATGTAGCATTGTGATGACAGGGGTCATGGAACATTGTGATGAAAAGGGCAAGGAACATTGTGATGACAGGGGCATGGAGCAATTTGATGAAAAGTGTCATGGAACATTTTGATGACAGGGGTTATGGAACATTGTGATGTCAGGGGTCATGGAGCATTGTGATGAAAAGGGTCATGGAGCATTTTGATGATAGGTGTTATGGAACATTGTGATGTCAGGGGCCATGGAGCATTGTGATGACTGGGGTCACGGAACATTGTGATGACAGGGGTGAGGGAGTATTGTGATGACTAGTGATCGAACATTGTGATATCAGTGGTGAGAGAGCATTTTGATGAGAAGTGCATGGAGCATTGTGATGACAAGTTTTAAGGAGCATTGTGATGACAAGGTTTTGGAGCATTGTGATGACAAGCGCATGGCACATTGCGATGACAAGGGTCATGGAGCATTTTGCTGACAAAGCATGGAGCATTTTGATGACAAGGGTCATGGAGCATTGTGCTGACAAAAGCATGGAGCATTGTGATGACAAGGTTCACGGAGCATTGTGACGAAAAGTTCAAGGAGCATTGTGGTGACAAAAGTCACAGAGCCTTGTGATGACGAGGGCATGGACCATTGTGATGAGAAAGGTCATGAAGCATTGTGATGACTGGAGTCACGGAGCATTGTGTTGACAGGGGTCATGGAGCATTATGATGACAAGGCCATGGAGCATTGTGATGACAGGGGCATGGAGCATTGGTCTGACAAGTTTCATGGATTATAGTGATGACAGTGGGCATGGTGCATTGAGATCACAAGGGCATGGAGCAGTGTGATGGCATGGGCCTGGAGCATTGTGATGACAAGGGCAGGGAGTATTGTGAAGGCAAGGGCATGGAGCATTGTGATGACAATGTCATGGAGTATTATGAAGACAGGTGTCAGGGAGCATTGTGATGACATATGTCATGGTCTATTGTGATGACAATGGCATGGAGCATAGTGATGCTAAGTGTCATGGAAGATTGTGATTACAAAGGTAACGGAGCATTGTGATGACCAGGGCTTGGAGCATTGTGATGACAAGGGTCATGGAGCATTGTGATGACAAGGGCATGGAGCACTGTGAGGACAGGTGCCATTGAGAATTTTGATGACAAGGTCGTGAAGCATTGTGATGGCAAGCACATGGAGCTTGCTATGACAGGGGTCATGTAGCATTGCAATGACAATTGCATGGAGAATTGTGAAGACAAGAGCATGTAACATTGTGATGAGAAGTGTCATGGAGCATTTTGATGACCATGGCATTGAGCATTGTGATGGCAAGACCGTGGAGCATTGTGATGAGAGAACCATGGATAATTGTGATGATGAGCATCATGGAGCACTGTAATGACAGGGGGCATGGAGCATTGTGATGACAGGTGTCATGGAGCATTGTGATGACAGGTGTCATGGAGCATTGTGATGACAAGTGTCATGGAGCATTCTGATGACAAGCTTGTGGAGTATTGTGATGACAATGGCATGGAGCATTGTGATGAAAAAGGCTTGGAGCCTTTTCATGACACGGTTCAAGGAGCATTCTGACGACAAGTGTCAGGGAGCATTGTGATGGCAAGTGTATTGAGCATTGTGATGACAAAGGTCATGGAGCATTGTGATGACAAGGGCATGGAATATTGTGATGACAGGAATCATGGAGCGTTGTGATGACAAGTGTTATGGAATATTGTGATCACAAGAGTTTGGAGCATTGTGATGACAGAGGTCAAGGATCATTTTGATTTCAAGGAGCATGGAGCATTGTGATAACAAGGGCATGAAGCAATGTGATCCTAAGGTTCATGGAGGATTGTGATGACAATGGTAAAGGAGTATTTTGATCACAAGCGCATGGAACACTGTGATGACAAGGTCATTTATCACTCTGCTGACAAAGGCATGGAGCATTGTGTTTACAGGTGTCATGGAGCCTTCGGATGAAAAAGGCATAGAGCATTGTGATGACAAGGGTTATTTAGCACTGTGATGACAAGCGTCATGGAGCATTGTGATTACTGGGGTCATGGAGCATTGGGATGACAAGGGCATGGATCATTGTGATGACAAGTGTCATGGAACATTTTGATGACAAGAGTCCCGGCTCATTGTTTTGTCAGAGGTCATGGAGCGTTGTGATGACAGGGGACATGGAGCATTGTGATGACGGTGGTCATGGAGCATTGTGATGAGAAGGTCATGGAGCATTGGGATGAAGATATTCATGGAGTATTGTGACGACAGGTGTCATGGAGCTTTGTGATGACAAGAGAATGGAGTATTGTGATGACAAGGTCCTGGAACACTGTGATGAGAAGACCATGGAGCCTTGTGATGACAAATCTCATGGAGCATTCTGATGAAAAGGGGCATGGAGCATTGTGAGTACTGGTGTCTTTGAGCATTGTGATGACAAGGGCATGGAGCACTGTGATGAGAAGGCCATCGAGCATTCTGATGACATGTGTCATGGAGCTTTGTGATGACGAGTTCATGGAGCATTTTGATTACAGGGATTTTGGAGCATTGTGATGAAAAGGGCATGGATCATTGGGATGAAAAAGGCATGGAGACTTGTCATGACAGGGTTCAAGGAGCATATTGATGTCAAGTGTCAGGGAGCATTGTGATGACAAGTGTATTGAGAATTGTGATGACAAATGTCATGGAGCATTGTGATGAGAAGACCATAGATAATTGTGATGACGAGCGTCATGGGGCATTGTGATGACAAGTGTTATGGAACATTGTGATCACAAGGGTTTGGAGCATTGCGATGACAGTGGTCATGGAGCATTTTGCTTTCATTTTGATGACAATAGCATGAAGCATTATGATGATGGGCATGGTGCATTGTGATGACAGGGTTCATGGTGCATTGAGATGAAAATGGGCATGAGGCGTTGTAATTACAGGGGTCTTGGAGCATTGTGATGAGAATCCCATGGAGCATTCTGATGACATGCGTCATGGAGCTTTGTGATGACAAGGGCATGGAGCATTGTGATTACAGGGGTCTTGGAGCATTGTGATGACAAGGGTCATGGAGCCTTGTGATGACAAGACCTTGGAAGCTTTTGATGGCAGAGGTCATGGAGCATTGTTATGATGGGGTAATGGAGCATTGTGATGACAAAGGCATGGAGCATTGGTTTGAAAATTTTCATGGATTATTGTGATGAGAGTGGGCATGGAGCATTGTGATGACAAGAGCATGGAACACTGTGATACATGGGTTATGGAGGATTATCATGACAAGGGCATGTAGCATTGTGATGAGAATGGCATCGAGCATTGTGATGACAAGCGGCATGGAGCTTTGTGATGACAAAGGCATGGAGCAATATGATGAGAGTGTTCATGGAGCATTGTGTTGACAATGGTATGGAGCATTGTGATGCCAAGTGTCCTGGAGCTTTGTGATGACAAAGGACATGGAGCATTTTGATGACAAGGGCGTGGTGCTTTGTGATGAGAAGGGCAGGGAGCATTGTGATGAGAGGGTCATGGAGCAATTTGATGAAAAGTGTCATGGAACATTTTGAAGACGGGTGTTATGGAACATTGTGACATCAGGGATAATGGAGCATTGTGATGAAAATGGTCATGGAGAATTTTGATGACAGGGGTTATGGAACATTGTGATGTCATAGGTAATGGAGCATTGTGATGAAAAGGGCATGTAGCATGGTGATGACAGTGGTCATGGAACATTGTGATGAAAATAGCATGGAGCATTGTGATGCCAAGTGTCATGGAGTTTGTGATGACAAAGGTAATGGAGCATTGTGATGACAAGGGCTTGGAGCATTGTGATAGCAAGACCATGGATAATTGTTATGATGAGTGTCAAGGGGCACTGTAATGACAGGAGGCATGGAGAATTTTGATGACAGGTGTCATGGAGCATTGTGATGAAAAGTGTCATGGGGCATTCTGATGACAAGCTTGTGGATTATTGTGATGACAATGGCATGGAGCATTGTGATGAAAAAGGCATGGAGCCTTTACGTGACAGGGTTCAAGGAGCATTCTGATGACAAGTTCCAGGGAGCATTGTGATGAAAAGTGTGTTGAGCATTGTGATGAAAAAGGTCATGGAGCATTGAGATGACAGGGGCATGGAGCATTGTGATGAAAAGGGTATGGACATTGTGATGACCAGGGCATGGAGCATTGTGATAGCAAGACCATGGATAATTGTGATGATGAGCGTCAAGGGGCACTGTAATGACAGGGGGCATGGAGAATTCTGATGACAGGTGTCATGGAGCATTGTGATGACAGGGGTCATGGAGCACTGTGATGAAAAGTGTCATGGAGCATTCTGATGACAAGCTTGTGGATTATTGTGATGACAATGGCATGGAGCCTTTACATGACAGGGTTCAAGGAGCATTCTTATGACAAGTGTCAGGGAGCATTGTGATGAAAAGTGTGTTCAGCATTGTGATGAAAAAGGTCATGGAACATTGAGATGACAGGGGCATGGAGCATTGTGATGACAAGTTCATGGAATATTTTGAAGAGAGGTGTCAGGGAGCATTGTGAGGACATATGTCATTGTCCATTGTGATGAAAATTGCATGGAGCATTGTGATGCCAAGTGTCATGGAGGATTGCGATGACAAAGGTAATGGAGCATTGTGATGACAAGGGCATGGAGCACTGTGATGACAAGGGCCATTGAGAAATTTGATGACATGGTCGTGAAACATTGTGATGACAAGCGCATGGAGCTTGTTATGACAGTGGTCATGGAGCATTGCAATGACAATTGCATGGAGAATTGTGATGAAAAGATCATGTAACCTTGTGATGGCAAGTGTCATGCAGCATTTTGATTACAAGGACGTGGAGAATTGTGATGACAGGTGACATGGAGCATTGTGATGACCAAGGCATTGAGCATTGTGATAGTAAGACCGTGGAGCATTTTGATGAGGAGTCTATGGATAATTGTGATGTTGAGCGTCATGGAACACTGTAATGACAGGAGGCATGGAGCATTGTGATGACAGGTGTCATGTACCATTGTGATGACAGGGGTCATGGAGCATTGTGATGAATTGTGTCATGGAGCATTCTGATGACAAGCTTGTGGAGTATTGTGATGACAATGGCATGGAGCATTGTGATGAAAAGGGCATGGAGCATTTACATGAGAGGGTTCAAGGAGCATTCTGATGACAAGTGTCAGGGAGCCTTGTGATGACAAGTGTATTGACCATTGTGATGACAATGGTCATGGAGCATTATGATGATAAGGGCATGAAGCAACGTGATCCTAAGGTTCATGGAGGATTGTGATGACAATGGTAATGGAGAATTGTTAGGACAAACACATGGAGCATTGAGATGACAATGTCATATAACATTTTGCTGACAAAGGCATGGAGTATTGTGATGACAACAGTCATGGAGCACTGTGATGACAAGCGTCACGGAGCCTTGTGATTACAGGGTTCATGGAGTATTGGGATGAGAAGGGAATGGATCATTGTGATGACAAGGTTCATAGAGCATATTGATGACAAGAGTCCCGGATCATTGTGTTGTCAGGGGTCATGGAGCGTTGTGATGACACTGGTCATGGAGAATTGTGATGACAAGGGCATGGAGCATTGTGATGAGAAGGCCATGGAGCATTCTGATGACATGCGTCATGGAGCTTTGTGATGACAAGAGCATGGAGCATTGTGATTACAGGGGTCTTGGAGCATTGTGATGAAAAGAGCATGGATCATTGTGATGAAAAAGGCTTGGAGCCTTGTCATGACAGGGTTCAAGGAGCATACTGACGAAAAGTGTCAGGGAGCATTGTGATAACAATTGTATTGAGCATTGTGATGACAAGGTCTTGGAGCATTGTGATGAGAAGACCATGGGTAATTGTAATGATGAGCGTCATGGGGCATTGTGATGACAAGTGTTATGGAATATTGTGATCACAAGAGTTTGGAGCATTGTGATGACAGAGGTCATGAAGGATTTTGATTTCATTGTGATGACAATAGCATGAAGCATTATGATGATGGGCATGGTGCATTGTGAAGACAGTGTTCATGGTCTATTTAGATGTAAAAGGGCATGGAGCATTGTGATTACAGGGGTCTTGGAGCATTGTGATGACAAGGGCATGGAGCATTGTGATTACAGGGGTTTTGGAGCATTGTGATGACAACGGTCATGGAGCCTTGTGATGACAAGCCTGTGAAACGTTGTGATGGCATTGTTCATGGAGCATTGTTATGACAGGTTTAATGGAGCATTGTGATGACAATGGCATGGAGAATTATAATGTAAACGGTCATGGAACTTTGTGATGAAAAAGGTCATGGAGCATTTTGATGACAAGGGCGTGGTGCATTGTGATGAGAAGGGCAGGGAGCACTGTGATGACAGGGTCATGGAGCAATTTGATGAAAAGGGTCATGGAACATTTTGATGACATTTGTTATGGAACATTGTGATGTCAGGGGTCATGGAGCTTTGTTATGAAAAGGGTCATGGAGCATTTAGATGACAGGGGTTACGGAACATTGTGATGTCAGGGGTCATGGAGCATTGTGATGATAAGGGCATGAAGCATTGTGATGACAATGGTCATGGCCATTGTGCTGACAAGCGCATGGAGAATTGTGATGACAAGGGTCATGTAGCATTGTGCTGACAATGGCATGGAACATTGTGAAGACAAGGGTCTTGGAGATTTGTGATGATAAGTTCTTGGAGCATTGTGGTGACAAATGTCAGAGAGCCTTTTGATGACGAGGGCATGGACCATTGTGATGACATAGGTCATGAAGCATTGTGATGGCTGAGTCACGGAGCATTGTGATTACAGTGGTCATGGAGCATTCTGATGACAAGTCCATGAAGCATTGTGATGACATGGGAATGCAGCACTGGTCTGACAAATTTCATGGATTATTGTTATGACAGTGGGAACGGCACATTATGAGGACAAGGGCATGGAGCAGTGTGATGACAAAGTCATGGAGTATTGTGAAGACAGGTGTTAGGGAGTATTGTGATGACATATGTCATGGTCCATTATGATGACAATGGCATGGAGCATTGTGATGCCAAGTGTCATGGAGGATTGTGATGACAAAGGTAGTTGTGCATTGTGATGACAAGTGCTAGTAGCATTGTGATGACAAGGGTCATGGAGGATTGTGATGACAAGGCCGTGGATCATTGTGATGGCAGGGTTCATGGAGCATTGTTATGACAGGGGTAATGGAGACTTGTGATGAGAAGTCTCATGGAGCATTTTGATGACAATGGCATGGAGCATTGTGATGCCAAGTGTCATGGATGATTGTGATGACAAAGGTAATGGAGCATTGTGATGGCAAGAGCTTGGAGCATTGTGATAACAAGGGTCATGGTGCATTGTGATGACAATGGCATGGAGCATTATGATGACAAGGGTCACTGAGAATTTTGTTGACAAGGTCGTGAATCATTGTGATGACAAGTGCATGGAGCTTGCAGTGACAGGGTTCATGGAGCATTGTGATGACAAGTGCATTCAGAATTGTGATGACAAGAGTATGTAACATTCTGATGAGAAGTGTCATGGAGCATTGTGATGACAAGGACGTGGAGAATTGTGATGACAAGGGATATGGAGCATTGTGATGACCAGGGCATGGAGCATTGTGATGGCAAGAAGGTGGAGCATTGTGATGAGAAGACCATGGATAATTGTGATGACGAGCGTCATGGAGCACTGTAATGACAAGGGTCATGGAGAATTGTGATAACAGGTGTCTTGGAGCATTGTGATGAGAGGGGTCATGGAGCATTGTGATGACAAGGGTCATGGAGCATTATGATGACAAGCTTGTGGATTATTGTGATGACAATGTCATGGAGCATTGTGTTGAAAAGGGTATGGAGCCTTTTCATGACAGGATTCAAGCAGCATTCTGACGACAAGAGTCAGGGAGCATTGTGATGAAAGGTGTATTGAGCATTGTGATGACAAACGTCATGGAGCATTGTGATGAAAAGGGCATGGAGTATTGTGATGACAGGCATCACGGAGCATTGTGATGACAAGTGTTCTGGAACATTGTGATCACAAGGGTTTGGAGCATTGTGATGAGAGAGGTCATGGATCATTTTGATTTCAAGGAGCACGGAGCATTGTGAGGACAAGGGCAAGAAGCAATGTGATCCCAAGGTTCATGGAGGATTGTGATGACAAGCACATGGAGCATTGTGATGACAATGTCATGTAGCATTTTGCTGAGAAAGGCATGGAGAATTTTTATGACAAGGGTCATGGAGCACTGTGATGACAAGTGTCACGGAACATTGTGATTACAGGGGTCATTGAGCATTGGGATGACAAGGGCATGGATCATTGTGATGACAAGTGTCATGGAGAATATTGATGACAAGAGTCCCGGATCATTGTGTTGTCAGGGGTCATGAAGTGTTCTGATGACTGTGGTCATGGAGCATTGTGAGGACAGGGTACAGGGAGCTTTGTGATGAGAAGGTCATGGAACAATGGACTGAAAATATTAATGGAATATTGTGATGACTGGGGTCATGGAGCATTGTGATGACAAGGGAATGGGGCATTGTGATTACATGATCCTGGAGCATTGTGTTGAGAGACCATGGAGCCTTGTGATGACAAGTCTCATGGAGCATTCTGATGAAAAGGGGCATGGATCATTGTGATTACAGGGGTCTTGGAGCATTGTGATGACAAGGGCATGGAGCATTGTGATGAGAAAGCCATGGAACATGCTGATGACATGCGTCATGGAGCTTTTTGATGACAATGGCATGGAGCATTGTGATTACAGGGGTCTTGGAGCATTGTGATGAAAAGGGCATGGATCATTGTGATGAAAAAGGCATGGGGCCTTGTCATGACCGGGTTCAAGGAGCATACTGAAGACAAGTGTCAGGGAGCATTGTGATGACAAGTGTATTGAGCATTGTGATGACAAATGTCAAGGAGCATTGTGATGAGAAGCCCATAGATAACTGTGATGATGAGCGTCTTGGGGTGTGGTGATGACAAGTATTATGGAACTTTGTGATCACAAGGGTTTGGAGCATTGTGATGACAGGGTTCATGGAGCATTGATATGAACAGGGGCATGGAGCATTGTGATTACAGGGTTCTTGGAGCTTTGTGGTGAGAAGGGCATGGAGCATTGTGATTACAGGTGTCTTGGGGCATTGTGATGACATGGATCATGGAGCCTTGTGATGACATGGCCGTGGAACATTGTGATGCCAAGGGTCATGGAGCATTGTGATGACAAAGTTCATGGAGCATTTTGATGAGAAGGGTGTGGTGCATTTTGATGAGAAGGGCAGGGAGGTTTTTGATGACAGTGTCATGGAGCTATTTGATGAAAAGGGTCATGGAACATTTTGATGAAAGGGGTTATGGAGCATTGTGATGACAGGGGTCATGGAACATTGTGATGACAACGGTTTGGGAGTATTGTGATGACTAATGATGGAATATTGTGATATCAGTAGTGAGAGAGCATTGTGCTGAGAAGTGCATGGAGCATTGTGATCACACGATTTATGGAGTATTGTGATGACAAGGTTGTGGAGCATTGTGCTGACAAGCACACGGCACATTGTGATGACATGGGTCATGGAGCATTGTGTTGACAAGCACGTGGAGTATTGTGATGACAAGGGTCACAGAGCATTGTGATGAAAATTTCATGGAGCATTGTGGTGACAAAGGTCACAGAGCCTTGTGATGACGAGGGCATGGACCATCGTGATGACAAAGGTCATGAAGCGTTGTGATGACTGGAGTCACTTGAGCATTGTGATGACAGGGGTCATGGAGCATTGTGTTGACAAGTGCCTGGAATATTGTGATGACAGGGGCATGGAGCATTGGTCTGACAAGTTTCATGGATTACTGTGATGACAGTGGGCATGTCGTATTGTGATGACAAGGGCATGGAGCATTGTGAGGTCAAGCTCATGGAGTATTGTGAAGACAGGTGTCAGTGAGCATTGTGATGACATATGTCATGGTCCATTTTGATGACAATGTCATGGAGCATTGTGATGCCAAGTGTCATGGAGGACTGTGATGACAAAGGTAATGAAGCATTGTGATGACAATGGCTTGGAGCATTGTGATGACAATGGCCATGGAGAATTGTGATGACAAGTGCATGGAGCATTGTGATGACAAGGGTCATTGAGAATTTTGATGACAAGGTCGTGAAGCATTGTGAAGACAAGTGCATGGAGCTTGCTATGAAAGGGTTCATGGAGCATTGTGATGACAAGTGCATGGAGAATTGTGATGACAAGAGCATGTAACTTTGTGATGAGTAGTGTCATGGATCATTGTGATGACAAGGACGTGGAGAATTGTGATGACAAGGGACATGGAGCATTGTGATGACCAGGGCATGGAGCATTGTGATGGCAAGACCGTGGAGTACTGTTATGAGATGACAATGGATAATTGTGATGATGAACGTCATGGAGCACTGCAATAACAAGGGGCATGGAACATTGTGATGACAGGTGTCATGGAGCATTGTGATGACAGGGGTCATGGATCATTGTGATGACAAGGGTCATGGAGCATTCTGAGGACCAGCTTGTGGAGTATTGTGATGACAATTGCATGGAGCATTGTGATAAAAAGGACATGGATCATTGTGATGAAAAAGGAATGGAGACTTTTCATGAGAGGTTTCAAGGAGCATTCTGACGACAGGTGTCATGGAGCATTGTGATGACAAGGGTCATGGAGCCTTGTGATGACAAGGCCGTGGATCATTGTGATGGCAGGGGTCCTGGAGTATTGTTATGACAGGGGTAATGGAGCATTGTGATGACAAGGGCATGGAACATTGGTCTGAAAAGTTTCATCGATTATTGTGATGAGAGTGGGCATGGAGCATTGTGATGACAAGGGCACGGAACACTGTGATGCATGGGTCATGGAGGATTGTAATGATAAGGGCATCAAGCATTGTGATGACAAGCGTCATGGAGCTTTGTGATGACAACGTTCATGGAGCATTTTGATGACAAGGCCGTGGTGCATTGTGATGAGAAGGGCAGGGAGCATTGTGATGACAGGGTCATGGAGCTATTTGATGAAAAGTGTCATGGAACATTTGGATGACAGGGGTTATGGAACATTGTGATGTCAGGGATCATGGATAATTGCGAATAAAAGTGTCATGGAGCATATTGATGACAAGGGTTGTGGAACATTTTGATGTCACGGGTCATGGAGCATTGTGATGATAAGGGCATGAAGCATTGTGATGACAGGTGTCATGGAACATTGTGATGACAGGGGTTTGGGAGTGTTGTGACGACTAGTGATGGAATATTGTGATATCAATGGTGTGAGAGCATTTTAATGAGAAGTGCATGGAGCATTAGGATAACAAGGTTTATGTAGCATTGTGATGACAAGGTTGTGGAACATTGTGCTGAAAATCGCATGGCGAATTGTGATGACTTGGGTCATGGAGCATTGTGCTGACGAGCACATGGAGCATTGTGATGACAAGGGTCACAGAGCATTGAGATGAAAAGTTCATGGAGCATTGTGGTGACAAAGGTCACAGAGCCTTGTGATGACGAGTGCCTGGACCACTGTGATGACAAAGGTCCTGAAACATTGAGATGAATGGAGTCACGGAGCATTGTGATGACAGGGTTAATGGGGCATTGTGTTGACAAATGCCTGGAGTATTGTGATGACAGGGGCATGGAGCATTGGTCTGACAAGTTTCATGGATTATTGTGATGACACTGGGCATGGCGCACATTGCGGACCAGGGCATGGAGCATTGTGATGACAAGGTCATGGAATATTGTTAAGACAGGGGTCAGGGAGCACTGTGATGACATATGTCATGGTCCATTTTGGTGACAATGGCATGGTGCATTGTGATGCCAAGTGTCATGGAGGATTGTGATGACAAAGGTAATGGAGCATTTTGATGACAAGGGCTTGGAGCATTGTGATGACAAGGGGTATGGAGCATTGTGATGAAAAGGGCATGGATCATTGTGATGACAAGGGCCATTGAGAATTTTGATGACAAGGTCGTGAAGTATTGTGATGACAAGCGCATGGAGCTTTCTATGACAGGGTTCTTGAAGCATTGTGATGACAAGTGCATGTAGAATTGTGATGACAAGAACATGTAACATTGTGATGAGTAGTGTCATGGAGCATTGTGAGGACAAGGACGTGGAGAATTGTGATGACAAGGGACATGGATCATTGTGATGACCAGGACATGGAGTATTGTAATGGCAAGACCGTGGAGCACTGTGATGAGACACCAATGGATAATTGTGATGAATTGCGTCATGGGGCACTCTAATGACAAGGGGCATGGAGCATTGTGATGACAGGGGTCATGAAGCATTGTGATGACAAGTGCCCTGGAGCATTCTGATGACAAGCTTGTGGAGTATTGTGATGACAATGGCATGGAACATTGTTTTGAAAAGGGCATGGTGCATTGAGATGAAAAAGGCAAGGATGATTTTCATGACAGGGTTCAAGGAGCATTCTGACAAGTGTCAGGGTGCACTGTGTTGAAATATGTAATGAGCATTGTGATGACAAGATCATGTATCATTTTTCTAACAAAGGCATGGAGCATTGTGATGACAAGTGACATGGAGAATATTGATGACAAGAGTCACAGTTCATTTTGTTTTCAGGGGTCATGAAGTGTTCTGATGACTGTGGTCTTGGAGGACTGTGATTACAGGGGACAGGCAGCATTGTGATGAGAAAGTCATGTAGCATTGGACTGAAAATGTTCATGGAGTATTTTGATGACAGGGGTCATGGAGAATTGTGATGACAAGGGCATGGAGTATTGTGATGAGAAGCCCATGGAGCATTCTGATGACATGCGTCATGGAGCTTTTTGATGACAAGAGCACGGAGCATTGTGATTACAGGGGTCTTGGAGCATTGTGATGAAAAGGGCATGGATCATGGTGATGAAAAAGGCATGGAGCCTTGTCATGACAGGCTTCAAGGAGCATACTGACGACAAGTGTCAGGGAGCATTGTGATGACAAATGTATTGAGCATTGTGATGACAAAGGTCATGGAGCATTGTGATGAGAAGCCCATGGATAATTGTGATGATGAGTGTCATGGGGCCTTGTGATGACAAGTGTTATGGAACATTGTGATCATAAGGCTGTGGAGCATTGTGATGACAGAGGTCATGGAGCATTTTGATTTCATTTTGATGACAATAGCATGAAGCATTATGAAGATGGGCATGGTGAATTGTGATGACAGGGTTCATGGAGCATTGAGATGAAAAGGGGCATGGAGCATTGGGATTACAGGGTTCTTGGAGCATTGTGATGACAAGGGCATGGAGCATTGTGATGAGAAGGCCATGGAGCATTCTGATGACATGCGTCATGGAGCTTTGAGATGACAAGTGCATGGAGCATCGTGATAACAGGTGTCTTCGGGCATTGTGTTAACATGGATCATGGAGCCTTGTGATGACAAGGCCGTGGAACATTGTGATGGCAGGTGTCATGGCGCATTGGTCTGAAAAGTTTCATGGATTATTGTGATGAGAGTGGGCATGGAGCATTGTGATGACAAGGGCACGGAACACTGTGATACATAGGTCATGGAGGATTGTAATGATAATGGCATGGAACAATGTGATGATAAGGTCATCGACCATTGTGATGACAAGGGCATGGAGCTATGTGATGAGAGGGTTCATGGAGCATTGTGAAGAGAATGGCATGGGGCATTGTTGTGACAGTGTCATGGAGAAATTTGATGAAAAGTGTCATGGAACATTTTGATGACCGGGGTTATGGATCATTGTTTGGTCAGGGGTCATGGAGCATTGTGATCATAAGGGCATGTAGCATTGTGATGACAGGGGTCATGGAACATTTTCATGGTAGGGGTGAGCGAGTATTGTGATGACTAGTGATGGAACATTGTGATATCAGTGGTGAGAGAGCATTTTGATAATTGCATGGAGCATTGTGATGAGAAAGTTTATGGAGTATTGTGATGAAAAGTTTGTGGAGCATTGTGTTAACAACCGCATGGAGCATTGTGATGACAAGGGTCACAGAGCATTGTGATGAAAAGTTCATGGAGCATTGTGGTGACAAAGGTCACAGAGCCTTTTGATGACAAGGGCATGGACCATTGTGATGACAGAGGTCATGAAGCATGGTGATGACCGGAGTCACGGAGCATTGTGATGACAGGGATCATGGAGCATTGTGTTGACAAATGCCTGGAGTATTGTGATGACAGGGGCATGGAGCATTGGTCTGACAAGTTTCATGGATTATTGTGATGACAGTGGGCATGGCACATTGTGATGACAAGGGCATGGAGCACTGTGATGTCAATGTCATGGAATATTGTGCAGACAGGTGTCAGGGAGCATTGTGATGACATATGTCATGGTCCATTGTGATGACAATGGCATGGAGCATTGTGATACCGAGTGTCATGGAGGATTGTGATGACAAAGGTAATGGAGCATTTTGATGACAAGTGCTTGGAGCATTGTGGTGACAAGGGGTATGGAGCATTGTGATGAAAAGGGCATGGAGCATTGTGATGACAAGGGCCATTGAGAATTTTGATGACAAGGTCGTGAAGCATTGTGATGACAAGCGCATGGAGCTTGCTATGACAGTGTTCATGGAGCATTGCGATGACAAGTGCGTGGAGAATTGTGATGACAAGATCATGTAACATTGTGATGAGCAGTGTCATGGAGCATTGTGATGACAAGGACGTTGAGAATTGTGATGACAAGGGACAGGGAGCATTGTGATGACCAGGGCATGGAGCATTGTGATGGCAAGACCGTGGAGCACTGTGATGAGATGACAATGGATAATTATGATGACGAGCGTCATGGAGCACTCTAATGACAAAGGGCATGGATCATTGTGATGACAGGTGTCATGTAACATTGTGATGACAGGGGTCATGGAGCATTGTGATGACAAGGGCCATGGAGCATTCTGATGACAAGCTAGGGGTGTATTGTGAGGACAATTGTATGCAACATTGTTTTGAAAAGGGCATGGTGCATTGTGATGAAAAAGGCATGGAGCATTATCATGACAGCTTTCAAGGAGCATTCCAACAACAAGTGTCAGGGTGCACTGTGTTGAAATATGTATTTCGCATTGTGATGACAAGGTCATGTATCATTTTGCTAACAAAGGCATTGAGCATTGTGATGACAAGTGACATGGAGAATATTGATGACAAGAGTCCCGGAGCATTGTGTTGTCAGGGGTTATGAAGTGTTGTGATAACTGTGGTCATGGAGCATTTTGATGACAAGGGCACGGAGCGTTTTGATTACAGGGATCCTTGAGCATTGTGATGAAAAGGGCATGGATCATTGTGATGAGAAAGGCATGCAGCCTTGTCATGACAGGGTTCAAGGAGCATAATGACGACAAGTGTCAGGGAGCATTGTGATGACAAATGTATTGAGCATTGTGATGACAAAGGTCATGGAGCATTGTGATGAGAAGCCCATGGATAATTGTGATGATGAGTGTCATAGGGCGTTGTGATGACAAGTATCATGGAACATTGTGATCACAAGGGTTTGGAGCTTTGTGATGACAGAGGTCATGGAGCATTTTGATTTCATTCTGATGACAATAGCATGAAACATTATGATGATGGGCATGGTGCATTTTGATGACAGTGTTCATGGAGCATTGAGATGAAAAGGGGCATGGAGCATTGTGATTACAGGGGTCTTGGAGCATTGTGATGACAAGGGCATGGAGCATTGTGATGAGAAGTTCATGGAGCATTCTGATGACATGCATCATGGAGCTTTGTGGTGACAAGGGCATGGAGCATTGTGATTACACGTGTCTTGGGGCATTGTGATGACATGGATCATGGAGCCTTGTGATGACAAGGCCGTGGAACATTGTGATGGCAGGGGTCATGGAGCATTGTTATGACAGGGGTAATGGAGCATTGTGATGACAGGGGTAATGGAGCATTGTGATGACAAAGTCATGGAGCATTGCTCTGAGATGTTTAATGGATTATTGTGATGAGTGTGGGCATGAAGCATTGTGATGACAAGGGAACGGAACACTGTGATACATAGGTCATGGAGGATTGTAATGACAATGGCATGGAGCAATGTGATGATAAGTTCATCGAGCATTGTGATGACAAGTGTCATGGAGCTTTGTGATGACAAGGGCATGGAGCAATGTGCTGAGAGTGTTCATGGAGCATTGTGATGAGAATGGCATGGAGCATTGTGATGCCAAGGGTCATGGAGCATTGTGATGACAAAGTTCATGGAGCATTTTGATGACAAGGGCGTGGTGCATTTTGATGAGAAGGGCAGGGAGGCTTTTGATGACAGGGTCATGGAGCTATTTGATGAAAAGGGTCATGTTCCATTTTGAGGACAGGTGTTATGGAGCATTGTGATGTCAGGGGTCATGGAGCATTGTGTTCATAAGGGCCTGTAGCATTGTGATGACAGGGGTCATGGAACATTGTGATGACAAGGGTTTGGGAGTATTGTGATGACTAGTGATGGAACATTGTGATATCAGTTTTGAGCGAGCATTGTGCTGAGAAGTGCATGGAGCATTGTGATCACAAGGTTTACGGAGCATTGTGATGACAATGTTGTGGAACTTTGTGCTGACAAGCGCATGGCGTATTGTGATGACATGGGTCATGGAGCATTGGTCTGACAAGTGTCATGGATTATTGTGATGACAGTGGGCATGGCGCATTGTGTTGACAAATGCCTGGAGTATTGTGATGACAGGGGTCACAGAGCATTGTGTTGAAAAGTTCATGGAGCATTGTGGTGACAAATGTCACAGAGCCTTTTGAAGACAAGGGCATGGACCATTTTGATGACAAAGGTCATGAAGCATTGTGATGACCGGAGTCACGGAGCATTGTGATGACAGGGGTCATGGAGCATTGTGTTGACAAATGCCTGGAGTATTGTGATGACAGGGGCATGGAGCATTGGTCTGACAAGTTTCATGGATTATTGTGATGACAGTGGGCATGGAGCATTGTGATGTCAATGTCATGGAGTATTGTGCAGACAGGTGTCAGGGAGCATTGTGATGACATATGTCATGGGCCATTGTGATGACAATGGCATGGAGCATTGTGATACCGAGTGTCATGGAGGATTGTGATGACAAAGATAATGGAGCATTTTGATGGCAAGTGCTTGGAGCATTGTGATGACAAGGGGTATGGAGCATTGTGATGAAAAGGGCATGGATCATTGTGATGATAAGGGCCATTGAGAATTTTGATGACAAGGTCGTGAAGCATTGTGATGACAAGCTCATGGAGCTTGCTATGACAAGGTTCATGGAGCATTGTGATGACAAGTGCATGGAGAATTGTGATGACAAGATCATGCAACATTGTGATGAGCAGTGTCATGGAGCATTGTGATGACAAGGACGTTGAGAATTGTGATGACAAGGGACAGGGAGCATTGTGATGACCAGGGCATGGAGCATTGTGATGGCAAGACCGTGGAGCACTGTGATGAGACAACAATGTATAATTATGATGACGAGCGTCATGGAGCACTCTAATGACAAGGGGCATGGATCATTTTGATGACAGGTGTCATGGAACATTGTGATGACATGGGTCATGGAGCATTGTGATGACAAGGGCCATGGAACATTCTGATGACAAGCTTGGGGTGTATTGTGATGACAATTGTATGCAACATTGTTTTGAAAAGGGCATGGTGCATTGTGATGAACAAGGCATGGAGCATTTTCATGACAGCTTTCAAGGAGCATTCCAACAACAAGTGTCAGGGTGCACTGTGTTGAAATATGTATTTCTCATTGTGATGACAAAGTCATGTATCATTTTGCTAACAAAGGCATTGAGCATTGTGATGACAAGTGACATGGAGTATATTGATGACAAGAGTCCCGGATCATTGTGTTGTCAGGGGTTATGAAGTGTTGTGATGACTGTGGTCATGGAGCATTGTGATGACACGGGACAGGGAGCATTGTGATGAGAAGGTCATGAAGCATTGGACTGAAAATGTTCATGGAGTATTGTGATGATAGGGATCCTGGAGCATTGTGATGACAAGGGTCATGGAGCATTCTGATGACAAGCTTGGGGTGTATTGTGATGACAATGGCATGGAGCATTGTGATGAATAGGGCATGGAGCCTTTGCATGACAGGATTCAAGGAGCATTCTGACAACAAGTGTCAGGGAGCATTGTGATGAAAAGTGTTTTGAGCATTGTGATGACAAACTTCATGGAGCACTGTGATGAAAAGGGCATGGAGTATTGTGATGACAGGCATCATGGAGCATTGTAATGACAAGTGTTATGGAACATTGTGATCACAAGTGTTTAGAGCATTGTGATGAGATAGGTCATGGATCATTTTGATTTCAAGGAGCATGGAGCATTTTGAGGACAAAGGCATGAAGCAATATGATCCCAAGTTTCATGGAGGATTGTGATGACAAGAGCATGGAGCATTGTGATGACAAGGTCATGTAGCATTTTGCTGAGAAAGGCATGGAGAATTGTTATGACAAGGGTCATGGAGCACTGTGATGATAAACGTCACGGAACATTGTGATTACAGGGGTCATTGAGCATTGGGATGACAAGGGCATGGATCATTGTGATGACAAGTGTCATGGAGAATATTGATGACAAGAGTCCCGGATCATTGTGTTGTCAGGGGTCATGAAGTGTTGTGATGACTGTGGTCATGGAGCATTGTGATAACAAGGGACAGGGAGCATTGTGATGAGAAGGTCATGGAGCATTGGACTGAAAATATCATGGAGTATTGTGATGACTGGGGTCATGGAGCATTGTGATGACAAGGGAATGGGGCATTGTGATGACAATATCCTGGAGCATTGTGATGAGAGACCATGGAGCCTTGTGATGACAAGTCTCATGGAGCATTCTGATGAAAAGGGGCATGGATCATTGTGATTACAGGGGTCTTGGAGCATTGTGATGAAAAGGGCATGGATCATGGTGATGAAAAAGGCATGGAGCCTTGTCATGACAGGGTTCAAGGAGCATACTGAAGACAAGTGTCAGGGAGCATTGTGATGACAAGTGTATTGAGCATTGTGATGACAAAGGTCATGGAGCATTGTGATGAGAAGCCCATGGATAATTGTGATGATGAGCATCATGGGGCGTTGTGATGACAAGTGTTATGGAACATTGTGATCACAAGGGTTTGGAGCATTTTGATGACAGAGGTCATGGAGCATTTTGATTTCATTGTGATGACAATAGCATGAAGCATTATGATGATGGGAATGGTGCATTGTGATGACAAGGTTCATGGATTATTGAGATGAAAAAGGGCATGGAGCCTTGTGATTACAGGGTTCTTGGAGCATTATGATGACAAGGGCATGGAACATTGTGATGAGAAGGCCATGGAGCATTCTGATGATATGTGTCATGGAACTTTGTGATGACATGCACATCGAGCATTGTGATTGCATGTGTCTTGGGGGATTGTGTTGACATGGATCATGGAGCCTTGTGATGACAAGGCCGTGGAACATTGTGATGGCATGGGTCATGGAGCATAGTTATGACAGGTGTAGTGGAGCATTGTGATGACAAGTTCATTGAGCATTTGTCTGAATAGTTTCATGGATTATTGTGATGAGAGTGGGCATGGAGCATTGTGATGACAAGGGCACGAAGCACTGTGATACATAGGTCAGGGATGATTGTAGTGACAAGGGCATGGAGCAATGTGATGATAAAGTTATCGAGCATTGTGATGACAAGTGTTATGGAGCTTTGTGATGACAAGGTCATGGAGCAATGTAATGAGAGGGTTTATGGAGCATTGTGATGAGAATGGCATGGAGCATTGTGATGCCAAGGGTCATGGAGCATTGTGATGACAAAATTCTAGGAGCATTTTGATGACAAGTGCGTGGTGCATTTTGATGAGAAGGGCAGGGAGGTTTTTGATGACAGGGTCATGGAGCTATTTGATGAAATGTGTCATGCGACATTTTGATGAAAAGGGTTATGGAGCATTGTGATGTCAGGGGTCATGGAGCATTGTGATCATAAGGGCATGTAGCATTGCGATGACAGGGGTCATGGAACATTGTGAAGGCAAGGGATAGGGACTATTGTGATGACTAGTGATGGAACATTGTGATATCAGTGGTGAAAAAGCATTTTGATGAGAAGTGCACGGAGCATTGCGATGACAATGTTTATGGAGCATTGTGATGACAAGGTTGTGGAGCATTGTGCTGAAAAGTGCATGGTGTATTGTGATGACATGGGTCATGGAGCATTGTGTTGAGAAGCACATGGAGCATTGTGATGACAAGGGTCACAGAGCATTGTGATGAAATGTTCATGGAGCATTGTGGTGACATGGGCATTGAGCATTGTGATGAGAAGACCATGCAACTTTCGGATGACAAGCGTCATGGAGCTTTGTGATGACAATGGCATGGAACTTTGTGATTACAGGGGTCTTGGAGCACTGTGATTACAGGGGTCTTGGAGCATTGTGATGACAAGTGTCATGGGGCCTTGTGATGACTAGGCTGTGGAGCATTGTGATTGCAGTGGTCATGGAGAATTTTTATGACAGGGTTAATGGAGCAATGTGATGACAAGGGAATGGAGCATTGGTCTGAAAACTTTCATGTATTATTGTGATGAGAGTGGGCATGGAGCATTGTGATGACAAGGGCACGGAACACTGTGATACTTGGGTCATGGAGGATTGTCATGACAAGGGCATGGAGCATTGTGTTGAGAAGGGCATCGAGCATTGTGATGACAAGCGTCATGGAGCTTTGTGATGACAATGGCATGGAGCAATGTTATGAGAGGTTTCATGGAGCATTGTGATGACAATGGCATGGAGCATTGTGATGCCAAGGGTCATGGAGCTTTGTGATGACAAAGGTCATGGAGCATTTTGATGACAAGTGCATGGTGCATTGTGATGAGAAGGGCAGGGAGCATTGTGATGATAGTGTCATGGAGCAATTTGATGAAAAGGGTCATGGAACATTTTGATGACAGGGCTTATGGAACATTGTTATGTCAGGGGTCATGGAGTATTGTGTTGAAAAGGGTCATGGAGCATTTTGATTACATGAGAAATGGAACATTGTAATATCAGGGTTCATTGAGCATTGTGATGATAAGTGCATGTAGCATTGTGATGACAAGGGTCATGGAACATGGTGATGACAGTGGTGACGGAGTATTGTGATGACTAGTGATGGAACATTGTGATATCAGTGGTGAGAGAGCATTTTGATGAGAAGTGCATGGAGCATTTTGATGACAAATTTTATGGAGCATTGTGATGACAATGTTGTGGAGAATTATGATGAGAAGTGCATGGTGCATTGTAATGACATGTGTCATGGAGCATTGTGCCGACAAGAGCATTTAGCATTGTGATGACAAGGGTCAAGGAGCATTGTGCTGAAAAAGGCATGGAGCATTGTGATGACAAGGGTCACGAAGCATTGTGATGACAAGTTCATGGAGCATTGTGGTGAAAAAGGTCATGAAGCATTGTGATGACTGGAGTCACGGAGCATTGTGGAGACAGGGGTCATTGAGCATTGTGATGACAAGTGCATGGAGTTTTGTGATGACAGGGGCAAGGAGCATTGGTCTGACAAGTTTCATGGATTATTGTGATGACAGTGCGCATGGCCCATTCTGATGACAAGGGCATGGAGCATTGTGATGACAAGGGTCATTGAGAATTTTGATGAAAAGGTCGTGAAGCATTGTGATTACAAGCACATGGAGCTTGCTATTACAGGATTCATGGAGCATTGTGATGACAACTGCATGGAGAATTGTGAGGACAAGAGCAAGTAACATTGTGATGAGTAGTGTCATGGAGCATTGTGATGGCAAGGACGTGGAGAATTATGATGAAAAGGGACATGGATCATTGTGATAACCAGGGCATGGAGCATTGTGATGGCAAAACCTTGGAGAACTGTGATGAGACAGCAATGGATAATTTTGATGACGAGCGTCATGGAGCTCTCTAATGACAAGGGGCATGGAGCATTGTGATGAGAGGTGTCATGGAGCATTGTGATTAAAGGGGTCAAGGAGCATTGTGATGACAAGGGTCATGGAGCATTCTGATGACAATCTTGCGGAGTATTGTGATGACAATGACATGGAGCATAGTTTTGAAAAGGGCATGGTGCATTGTGATGAAAAAGGCATGGATCATTTTCATGACAGGGTTCAAGGAGCATTCTGACAACAAGTGTCAGGGTGCACTGTGTTGAAATGTGTATTGAGCATTGTGATGACAAGGTCATGTATCATTTTATTAACAAAGGCATGGAGCATTGTGATGACAAGGGTCATGGAGCACTGTGATGACAAGCGTCACAGATCATTGTGATTACAGGGTTCATGGAGCATTGGGATGTCAAGGGCATGGATGATTGTGATGACAAGTGTCATGGAGCATTTTGATGACAAGAGTCCCGGATCATTGTGTTGTCAGGGGTCATGGAGTGTTGTGATGACAGTGGTCATGGAGCATTGTGATGAGAAGTTCATTGAACATTGGGCTGAAAATATTCATGGAGTATTGTGATGACAGTGGTCATAGAGCATTGTGATGACAAGGGAATGGAGCATTGTGATGACAAGGTCCTGCAGGATTGTGATGAGAAGACCATGGAGCCTTGTGATGACAAATCTCATGGAGCATTCTGATGAAAAGGGGCATGGAGCATTGTGATTACAGGGGTCTTGGAGCATTGTGATGACAAGGGCATGGAGCATTGTGATGAGAAGGCCATGGAGCATTCTGGTGACATGCATCATGGAGCTTTGTGGTGACAAGGGCATGGAGCATTGTGATTACAGGTGTCTTGGGGCATTGTGATGACATGGATCATGGAGCCTTGTGATGTCACGGCCATGGAACATTGTGATGGCAGGGGTCATGGAGCATTGTTATGACAGGGGTAATGGAACATTGTGATGACAAGTTCATGGAGCATTGGTCTGAAACGATTCATGGAATGTTGTGATGAGTGTGGGCATGGAGCATTATGATGACAAGGGCACGGAACACTGTGATACATAGGTCATGGTGGATTGTAATGACAAGGGCATGGAGCAATGTGATGATAAGGTCATCAAGCTTTGTGATGACAAGTGTCATGGAGCTTTGTGATGACAAGGGAATGGATCCATGTGATGAGAGGGTTCATGGAGCATTTTCATGAGAATGGCATGGATCATTGTGATGCCAAGGGTCATGGAGCATTGTGATGACAAAGTTCATGGAGCATTTTGATGACAAGGGCGTGGTGCATTTTGATGAGAAGGGCAGGGAGGTTTTTGATGACAGAGTCATGGGGCTATTTGATGAAAAACGTCATGGAATATTTTGAGGACAGGGGTTATGGAGCATTGTGATGTCAGGGGTCATGGAGCATTGTGATCATAAGGGCATGTAGCATTGTGATGAAAGGGGTAATGGAACATTGTGATGACAAGGTTTTGGGAGTACTGTGATGACTAGTGATGGAACATTGTGATATCAGTGGTGAGAGAGCATTTTGATGAGAAGTGCATGGAGCATTGCAATGACAAGGTTTATGGAGCATTGTGATGACAAGGTTGTGGAGCATTGTGCTGACAAGCACATGGTGTATTGTGATGAAATGGGTCATGGAGCATTGTGTTGACAAGGGTCACAGAGCATTGTGATGAAAATTTCATGGAGCATTGTGGTGACAAAGGTCACAGAGCCTTGTGATGACGAGGGCATGGACCATTTTGATGACAAAGGTCATGAAGCATTATGATGACTGGAGTCACGGAGCATTGTGATGATTGGGGTCATGGAGCATTTTGTTGACAAGTGCCTGGAGTATTGTGATGACAGAGGCATGGAGCATTGGTCTGACATGTTTCATGGATTATTGTGATGACAGTCCGCATGGCATATTGTGATGACAAGGGCATGGAGCATTGTGTTGTCAAGGTCATGGAATATTGTGAAGACAGGTGTCAGGGAGCATTGTGATGACATATGTCATGGTCCATTGTGATTACAATGGCATGGAGCATTGTGATGCCATGTATCATGGAGGATTGTGATGACAAAGTTAATGAAGCATTGTGATGGCGAGGGCCATGGAGCATTCTGATGACAAGCTTGTAGAGTATTGTGATGAGTATGGCATGGAACATTGTTTTGAAATGGGCATGGTGCATTGTGATGAAAAAGGCATGGAGCATTTTCATGACAGCGTTCAAGGAGCATTCCGACAACAAGTGTCTGGGTGCACTGTGTTGAAATATGTATTGAGCATTGTGATGACAAGGTCATGTATCATTTTGCTAACAAAGGCATGGAGCATTCTGATGAAAAGTGTCTTGGAGCACTGTGATGGAAAGCGTCACGGAGCATTGTGTGTACATGGGTCATGGAGCATTGGGATGTCAAGGGCACGGCTCATTGTGTTGACAAGTGTCATGGAGCATTTTGATGACAAGAGTCCCGGATCATTGTGTTGTCAGGGGTCATGGAGTGTTGTGATGACAGTGGTCATGGAGCATTGTGATGAGAAGTTCATTGAGCATTGTGCTGAAAATATTCAGGGAGAATTGTGATTACTGGGGTCTTTGAGCATTGTGATGACAAGGGCATGGAGCATTGTGATGAGAAGGCCATGGAGCATTCTGGTGACATGCGTCATGGAGCATTGTGATGACAAGGGCATGGAGCATTTTGATTACAGGGGTCTTGGAGCATTGTGATGAAGAGGGCATGGATCATTGTGATGGAAAAGACAAGGAGCCTTGTCATGACAGGGTTCAAGGAGCATACTGACGACACGTGTCCAGGAGCATTGTGATTTCAAGTGTATGGAGCATTGTGATGACAAAAGTCATGGAGCATTGTGATGAGAAGACCATGGATAATTGTGATGACGAGCGTCATGGGGAGTTGTGGTGACAAGTGTTATGGAACATTGTGATCACAAGTGTTTGGAACATTTTGATGACAGAGGTCATGGAGCATTTTGATTTCATTTTGATGACTATAGCATGAAGCATTATGATGATGGGCATGTTGCATTGTGATGACAAGGTTCATGGAGCACTGAGATGAAAATGGGCATGGAGCATTGTGATTACAGTGGTCCTGGAGCATTGTGATGAAAAGGGCATGGAGCATTGTGATGAGAAGGCCATGGAGCATTCTGATGACATGCATCATGGAGCTTTGTGATGACAAGGGAATGGAGCATTGTGATTACAGGGATCTTGGAGCATTGTGATGACAAGGGTCATAGATCCTTGTTATGACGAGGCCGTGGAACATTGTAATGGCAGGGGTTATGGAGTATTGTTATGAGAGGGGTAATGGAGCATTTTGATGACAAGGGCATGGAGCATTGATCTGAAATATTTCATCGATTATTGTGATGAGAGTGGGCATGGAGCATTGTGATGACAAGGGCACGGAACACTGTGATGCATGGGTCATGGAGGATTGTAATGACAGGGGCATGGAGCATTGTGATGAGAAGGGCATCGAGCATTGTGATGACAAGCGTCATGGAGCTTTGTTATGACAAGGGCATGGAGCAATGTGATGAGAAGGCCATGGAGCATTGTGATGACAATGGCATGGATCTTTGTGATGCCAATGGTCATGGAGCTTTGTGATGACAAAAGTCATGGAGCCTTTTGATGACAAGGGTCATGGAGCCTTGTGATGACAGAGGTCATGGAACATTGTGATGACAGGGGTTTGGAGTTTTGTGACGACTAGTCATGGAACATTGTGATATCAATGGTGAGAGAGCATTTTGATGAGAAGTGCATGGAGAATTGGGCTGACAAGGTTTATGTAGCATTGTGATGACAAGGTTGTGGAGCATTGTGCTGAAAATCGCATGGCGAATTGTGATGACATGGGTCATGGAGCATTGTGCTAACGAGTGCATGGAGCATTGTGATGACAAGGGTCACAGAGCATTGTGATGAAAAGTTCATGGAGCATTGTTGTGACAAAGGTCACAGAGCCTTGTGATGACGAGGGCATGGACCACTGTGATGACAAAGGTCATGGAGCATTGTGATGAGAAGACCATGGATAATTGTGATGATGAGCATCATGGGGCGCTGTGATGACAAGTGTTACGGAACATTGTGACCACAAGGGTTTGGAACACTGTGATGACAGAGGTCATGGAGCATTTTAATTTCATTGTGATGACAATAGCATGAAGCATTTTGATGATGGGCATGGTGCATTGTGATGACAGTGTTCATGGAGCATTGAGATGAAAAAGGGCATGGAGCATTGTGATTACAGGGTTCTTGGAGCATTGTGATGACATGGGCATGGAGCATTGTTATGAGAAGGCCATGGAGCATTCTGATGACATGCCTCATGGAGCTTTGTGATGACAAGGACGTGAAGCATTGTGATTACAGGTGTTTTGGGGCATTGTGATGACATGGATCATGGAGCCTTGTGATGACAAGGCCGTGGAGCATTGTGATTACTGATGTTTTGGGGCATTGTGATGACATGGATCATGGAGCCTTGTGATGACAAGGCCGTGGAACATTGTGATGGCAGGGGTCATGGAGCATTTTTATGACAGGGGTAATGGAGCATTTTGATGACAAGGTCATGGAGCTTTGGTCTGAATTTTTTCATGGATTATTGTGATGAGTGGGCATGGAACATTGTGATGACAGGGGCACGGAACACTGTGATACATAGGTCATGGAGGATTGTAATGACAAGGGCATGGAGCAATGTGATGATAAGTTCATCAAGCATTGTGATGACAAATGTCATGGAGCTTTGTGATGACAAGGGCAAGGAGCAATATGATGAGAGGATTCATGGAGCATTGTGATCAGAATGGCATAGAGCATTGTGATGCCAAGGGTCATGGAGCATTGTGATGAAAAAATTCATGGAGCATTTTGATGACAAGGTCGTGGTGCATTTTGCTGAGAAGGGCAGGGAAGATTTTGATGAGAGGATCAAGGAGCTACTTGATGAAAAAGGTCATGGAACATTTTGAGGACAGGGGTTATGGAGCATTGTGATGTCAGGGGTCATGGAGCATAGTGATCATAAGGGCATGTAGCATTGTGATGACAGGGGTCATGGAACATTGTTATGACAAGGGTTTGGGGGTATTGTGATGACTAGTGATGGAACATTGTGATATCAGTGGTGAGAGAGCATTTTGATGAGAAGTGCATGGAGCATTGTGATGACAAGTTTTATGAAGCAGTGTGATGACAAGGTTGTAGAGCATTGTGCTGACAAGTGCATGGTGTATTGTGATGACATGGGTCATGGAGCATTGTGCTGACAAAGGCATGGAGCATTGTGTTGACAAGGGTCACAGTGCATTGTGATGAAAAGCTCATGGAGCATTGTGGTGACAAGGGCATTGAGAATTGTGATGAGAAGGCCATGCAGCTTTCGGATGACAAGAGTCATGGATCTTTGTGATGACAAGGACATGGAACATTGTGATTACAGGCGTCTTGGAGCACTGTGATTACAGGGGTCTTGGACCATTGTGATGACAAGGGTCATGGAGCCTTGTGATGACTAGGCTGTGGAACATTGTGATGGCAGGGGTCATGGAGAATTTTTATGACACGGTTAATGGAGCAATGTGATGACAAGGGCATGGAGCATTGGTCTGAAAACTTTCATGGATTATTGTGATGAGAGTGGGCATGGAACATTGTGATGAAAAGGGCACGGAACACGGTGATACATGGGTCATGGATTATTGTCATGACAAGGGCATGGAGCATTGTGATGAGAAGGACATCGAGCATTGTGATGACAAGCGTCATGGAGCTTTGTGATGACAATGGCATGGAGCAATGTGATGAGAGGTTCCGTGGAGCATTGTGATGACAACAGCATGGATCGTTGTGATGCCAAGGGTCATGGAGCATTGTGATGACAAAGGTCATGGAGCATTTTGATGACAAGGGCGTGGTGCATTGTGATGAGAAGGGCAGGGAGCATTGTGATGAAACTGTCATGGAGCAATTTGATGAAAAGTGTCATGGAATATTTTCACGACAGTGGTTATGGAATATTGTGATGTCATGGTTCATGGAGCATTGTGTTGAAAAGGGTCATGGAGAATTTTGATGACAGGGGTTATGGAACATTGTAATATCAGGGGTCATGGAGCATTTCGATGATAAGGGCATGTAGCATTGTGATGACAGGGGTCATGGAACATTGTGATGACAGTGGTGACAGAGTATTGTGATGACTATTGATGGAACACTGTGATATCTGTGGTGAGAGAGCATTTTGATGAGAAGTGCATGGGCCATTTTGATGCAAATGTTTATGGAGCAATGTGATGACAAAGTTGTGGAGCATTATGATGACAAGCGCATGGTGCACTGTAATGACATGGGTCATGGAGCATTGTGCCGACAAGAGCATGTAGCATTGTGATGACAAGGGTCAAGGAGCATTGTGCTGAAAAATGCATGGGGCATTGTGATGACAAGGGTCATGGAGCATTGTGATAAAAAGTTCATGGAGCATTGTGGTGGCAAAGGTCACAGAGCCTTGTGATGACGAGGGCATGGACCATTGTGATGACAAAGGTCATGAAGCATTGTGACGACGGCAGTCATGGAGCATTGTGGTGACAGGGGTCATTGAGCATTGTGATGACAAGTGCATGGAGTATTGTGATGACAGGGGCAAGGAGCTTTGGTCTGACAAGTTTCATGGATTATTGTGATGACAGTGGGCATGGCATGTTGTGATGACAAGGGCATGGAGCATTGTGATGTTAAGGTCATGGAGTATTGTGAAGACATTTGTCAGGGAGCATTGTGATGACATATGTCATGGTCCATTGTGATGAAAATGGCATGGAGCATTGTGATGTCAAGTGTCATGGAGGATTGTGATGACAAAGGTAATGGAGCATTGTGATGACAAAGGTCATGGGGCATTTTGATGACAAAGGTCATGGAGCATTGTGATGACAAGGGCATGGAGCATTGTGATGACAAGGGTCATTGAGAATTTTGATCACAATGTCGTGAAGCATTGCGATGACAAGCACATGGAACTTGCTATGACAGGGTTCATGGAGCATTGCAATGACAAGTGCATGGAGAATTGTGATGAAAATAGCATATAACATTGTGATGAGTAGTGTCATGGAGCATTGTGATGACAAGCGCATGGAGCTTGCTATGACAGGGGTCATGGAGCATTACGATGACAAGTGCCTGGAGAATTGTGATGACAAGAGCATGTAATATTGTGATGAGAAGTGTCATGGAGCATTGTGATGACAAGAACGTGGAGAATTGTGATGACAAAGGACATGGAGCATTGTGATGACCAGGGAATGGAGCATTGTGATGGCAAGACCGTGGAGCATTGTGATGAGAAGTCCATGGATAATTGTGATGACGAGTATCATGGAGCACTTTAATGACAAGGGGCATGGAGCATTGTGATGACAGGGGTCATGGAGCATTGTGATGACAGGGGTCATGGAGCATTGTGATTACAAGGGACATGGAGCATTCTGATGACCAGCTTGTGGAGTATTGTGATGACAATTGCATGAAGCATTGTGATGAACAGGGCATGTATCATTGTGATGAAAAAGACATGGAGCCTTTTCATGACAGGGTTCAAGGAGCATTGTGATGACAAGTGTATTGAGCATTGTGATGACAATGATCATGGGGCATTGTGATGACTAAGGCCTGTTATATTGTGATGACAGGCATCATAGAGCGTTGTGATGACAAGTGTTATGGAACATTGTGATCACAAGGGTTTGGAGCATTGTGATGACAGAGGTCATGGATCATTTTGATTTCAAGGAGCATGGAGCATTGAGATGACAAGGGCATGAAGCAATGTGATCCCAAATTTCATGGAGGATTGTGATGACAAGTGCATGGAGCATTGTGATGATAATGTCATGTAGCATTTTGCTGACAAAGGAATGGAGAATTGTGATGACAAGTGTCATGGAGCACTGTGATGTCAAGCGTCACGGAGCATTGTGATTACAGCGGTCATGGAGCTTTGGGATGACAAGGGCATGGATCATTGTGATGACAAGTGTCATGGAGCATTTTGATGACAAGGGTCCAGGATCATTTTATTGTCAGGGGTCATGGAGCATTCTGATGACAGTGGTCATGGAGCATTGTGATGACAGGGGTCATGGAGCATTGTGTTGAGAATGTCATGGAGCATTGGGGTAAATATTTTCATGGAGTATGGTGATGACATCGTTCATGGAGCATTGTGATGACAAGGGAATTGAGCACTGTGATGACGAGGTCCTGGAGCATTGTGATGAGAGGACCATGGAGCATTGTGATGACAAGTCTCATGGAACTTTCTGATGAAAAGGAGCATGGAGCATTGTGATTACAGGGGTCTTGCAGCATTGTGATGACAAGGGGAGGGAGCAATTTGATGAGAAGGCCATGGAGCATTCTGATGACATGCGTCATGGAGCTTTTTGATGACAAGTGCATGGAGCATTGTGATTACAGGTGTCTTGGAGTATTGTGATGAAAAGGGCATGGATCATTTTGATGAAAAAGGCATGGAGCCTTGTCATGACAGGGTTCAAGGAGCATACTGACGACAAGTGTCAGGGAGCATTGTGATGACAAGTGTATTGAGCATTTTGATGACAAACATCATGGAGCATTGTGATGAGAAGGCCATGGATAATTGTGATGAGGAGCGTCATGGGACATTGTGATGACAAGGGTTATGGAATATTGTGATAACAAGGGTTTGGAGCATGATAATGACAGAGGTCATGGAGTATTTTGATTTCATTGTGATGACAATAGCATGAAGCATTATGATGGTGGACATGGTGCATTGTGAAGACAGGGTTCATGGAGCATTGAGATGAAAATGTGCATGGAGCATTGTGATTACACGGGTCTTGGAGCATTGTGATGACAAGGGCATTGAGTATTGTGATAAGACGGCCATGGAGCATTCTGATGACATGCGTCATGGAGCTTTGTGATGACAAGGGCCTGGAGCATTGTGATTACAGGGGTCTTGGAGCATTGTGAAGACAAGGGTCATGGAGCCTTGTGATGACAAGGCCGTGGATCATTGTGACAACAGGGGTCATGGAGCATTTTTATGACAGGTGTAATGGAGCATTATAATGACAAGGGCATGGAGCTTTGGTCTGAAAATTTTCATGGATTATTGCGATGAGAGTGGGCATGGAGCATTGTGATGACAAGGGCACGGAACACTGGGGTATATGGGGCAGGGAGGGTTGTAATGACAATGGCATAGATCTCCCTGACACTTGTCGGTCATGGAACAATTTGATGAAAAGTGTCATGGAACATTTTGATGACAGGGTTTATGGAAAATTGTGATGTCAGGGCTCATGGAGCATTGTGATGGTGACAGTTCTCTTTGTTGCAGTAACCATGGTGACAGTTCTCACAGTGATATTGCCCATGGTGGCAGTGCCCATGGTTACAGTGCCCATGGTGACACTACCCATGATGACAGTGCCCATGGTGACAGTGCCCATGGCGCCATTGCCTATGGTTACAGTGCTCATGGTAATAGTCCCAATGGTGACAATGACCACGGTAAGAGTGCTCACAGTGATAGTGCCCATACTGACAGGGCTCATGGTGCCAGTCTGCATTGTGCCAGTACCCATGGCAACAGTGCTCATGGTGACAGTGACCACAGTGAGAGTGCTCATGGTGATGGTGCTCACGGTAATAGTGCACATGGTGACAGTGCTCATGGTAATAGTGCTCATGGTGACAGTGCAAATGGTGACAATACCCATGGTGACAGTACTCATGTTGAAAATACCCATGGTGGCAGTTCTTATATTGACAGTTTTCATTGTGACAGTGCTCATAATAGCAGTGCCGAAGGTGGCAGTGCTCGTGGTGACAGTGCTAATCGTGACACTGCTCTTGGTGGCAGTTCCCATGGGGACAGTACCCATGGTGACACTGTGCATTGTTACATTTCCCATGGTAACCATGCTCATGGTGATAGTGCATATCGTGACAGTACCCATGGTGGTAGTTCACCTGTGACAGTGCTAAATAGTGACAGTGTACATGCTGACAGTGCTCATGATGATAGTGCCCATGGTGACAGTGCACACGGTGATAATGGGCATTGTTATGGTGTTCATGGTGACAGAGCCCAAGGTGGCAGGGGCCATGGTGACAGTGCCCACAATGACAGTTCCCATGATGAGAGTGCTGACAGTGACAGTGCCAATGGTGACACTTCTTATGGTGACAGTGCCCATGGGGACAGTTAACATGGTGAGATTTCTCATGGTGATAGTGCCCATTGTGACAGTGCTCACAGTGAAAATGCCCATAGTGCCAGTGCCCATAGATACATTCTGCATGGTCACATTTCTCACGGTGAAAGTGCCTATGGTGATATTACCCATGGTGACACTGCACATGGTGGCAGTGCAAAATGGTGACATTGCTCATGGTGACTTTTTTTGTGGTGATAGTCCTTACAGTGACAGTGTGCGTGGTGGCACTGCACACAGTGACAGTGTTCATGGTGACATTGTTCACGGTGATAGTTCCCATGTTGAGAGTGTCCATGGTGACAGTGCTCATAGTCACAATTCTCATGGTGTAGTGCTCACAGTGACAGTGCCCATGGTGAAAATACCCAGGGTGACAGTACTCATGGTGACAATGCTCATGGTGATAGTGTCCATGGTGACAGTGCTCATGTTCACAATTCTCACAGTGATAATGCCTATGGTGAGAGTAACAAGGTTGACAATGCTGATGGTGACAGTGCCCATGGTGTCATGCCCATGGTGACAGTGCTCATGGTGACAATGCTCATGTTGGCAGTGCCATAAATAACAGTACTCATTGTGGCAGTGCTTATGGTGACCGTGCTTATGGTGACAGTGCCATGTTTACAGTGTTTATGGTGATAGATGTCCCGGCCTCAGTGTCCACGGGGACAGTGCTCAGGGTGACAAATCCCATGGTGATACTTCCCATTGTAACAGTGCACACAGTGACAGTGCCCATGGTGACAGCGCCAGTGTGACAAGGCCCATGGTGACAGTGCTCACGGTGAACATGCTCATGGTGACAGGGCCCACGTTTACATTGTTTATGCTGATAGATGTCATGCTGTCAGTGCCAACGAGGACAGTTCCCAATCTGACAAACCCCATGATGATACTTCCCATTGTGAAAGTGCCCATGGTGACAGCGCCCAGTGTACAAGGCCCATGGTGA
The DNA here is from genome assembly GCF_964341445.2 of Mesoplodon mirus. NCBI lineage: Eukaryota > Metazoa > Chordata > Mammalia > Artiodactyla > Ziphiidae > Mesoplodon > Mesoplodon mirus. Next base: position 106,243,686 of record NC_138976.1, on the reverse strand, counting down.
CACTGCTCATGGTGACCGTGTCCATGGTGACAGTGCCGATGGTGAGAGTGCCAATAGTGACAGTGTTCATGGTGAAACTGTCCATGGAGATATTGCCCATGGTGATAGTGCTCATGGTGACAACCCCACGGTGACTTTGCCAATGGTGATAGTCCCCGTGGTGACAGTTCTTATGTTGAATGTGACCATAGTGACAGTTCTCATGGTGACAGTGCATATGGTGAAAATTCTCATAGTGACAGTGCTCATGGTGACAGTGCCCATGGTGATATTCCCCATGGTGACAGTACTCATGGTAAAAGTGCCCATGGTGACACTTCACATGGTGGCAGTGAAAAATGGTGACAGTGCCCATGGTGATATTGATCATGGTGTCATGGCTTACGGTGATAGTCCTTACGGTGATAGCATGTATGGTGAAATTGCACACAGTGACAGCGCTCATGGTGACAGTGCTCTTGGTGGCAGTTCCCATGGGGACAGTACCGGTGGTGACACTTTGCATTGTTACAGTGCCCATGGTAACCATGCTCACAGTGATAGTGCACATCGTGACAGTGCCCATGGTGATAGTGCCCATGGTGACTTTGCTTACAGTGATAGTCCTTATGGTGAAAATGCGCATGGTGACACTGCACATGGTGGCAGTGCAAGATGGTGACAGTGCCCATGGTGATATTGCTCATGGTGACTTTGCTTACAGTGATAGTCCTTACGGTGACAGTGTGCATGGTGACACTGCACACAGTGACAGTGTTCATGGTGATAGTTCCCATGGTGAGAGTGTCCACGGTAACAGTGCCCTTAGTCACAATTCTCATGGTGTAGTTCTCACAGTGACAGTGCCCATGGTGAAAATACCTAGGCTGACAGTACTCTTGGTGACAGTGCTCATGGTGATAGTGCTTATGGTGACCGTGCTCATGGTGATAGTGCTCATGGTGACACTGCCCTCCATGACAGTGATCTTGTTGATAGTGCTCACGGTGATAGTGCCAATGTTGGAAGTGCCCATCGTGAAAGTGCCCATGGTGACAGTTCTTATGGTGAGAGTGGTCACAGTGGCAATGCTCATGGTGAAAGTGCCCATGGTGACAGAGCTCACGGTGACAGTGCCCTTAGTTATAGTGTCCATGGTGACAGTACTAACAGTGAAATTGACCATGGGGACACTGCCCATGGTGACAGTGCCCATGGTCACAACTTTCACGGTGATAGTGCTCACTGTGACAGTGCCCATGGTGACAGTGACTACGGTGACAGTTCTAATGGTGATAGTGCCCATGATGACAGTGCTCATGGTGGCATTCCACATTGTGCCAGTGCCCAAGGTGACAGTGCTCACGGTGACAGTGCCCAAAGTCACAATACCCATGGTGACAGTGCCCAGGCTGACAGTTCTCATGGTGATAGTGCCCATGGTGACAATGCTCATGGTGATACTGAGAATGGTGACAGTGCTTATCGTGATAGTGGTCATGGTTGCAGTACCCATGGTGATAGTGGTGAAAGTGACAGTGCCCTTGGTGATAGTGCCCAAGGTGAGTGTGCTCACGTTAATAGTGCCATGGTGGCAGTTCCCATTGTGAAAGTGCTCATGATGACAGTGCCAATGTTCGTAGTTCCCATTGTGACAGTGCTCCCGGTGATAGTGACCATGGTAACAGTGCACATGGAGGCAGTGCCCTTGGTGACAGTGCCCATGGTGACACTTCTCACGGTGACAGTGCCCATGGGGACAGTTACCATGGTGAGATTTCTCACAGTGATAGTGCCCGTTGTGACAGTGCTCACAGTGACAAGGCCTATGGTGCCAGTGCCCATAGAGACATTCCGGACAGTCACATTTCTCACGGTGACAGTGCCTATGGTGTTATTACCCATGGTGAAACTGCACATGGTGGCAGTGCAAAATGGTGACAGCACACATGGTGACATTGCTCATGGTGACTTTGCTTATAGTGATAGTCCTTACGGTGACAGTGCACATGGTGACACTGTTCATGGTGAGTGTACACGGTGATAGTTCCCATGGTGAGAGTGTCCATGGTGACAGTGCCCATAGTCACAATTCTCATGGTTTAGTGCTCACAGTGACATTGCCCATGTTCACAATTCTCATAGTGATAATGCCTATGGTGAGAGTACCTAGGGTGACAGTGCCCATGGTGACAGTGCCCATGGTGTCATGCCCATGGTGACAGTGCTCATGGTGACAGTGCTCATGTTGGCAGTGCCATAAATAACAGTGCACATTGTGGCAGTGCTCATGGTGACCATGCTCATGGTGACATTGCCGATGTTTACAGTGTTTATGGTGATAGATGTCATGGTGTCAGTGCCCACGACGACAGTACCCATGGTGACAGCACCTAGAGTGACAAGGCCCATGGTGACAGTGCTCACAGTGACAGTGCCGATGGTGAGATTGCCAATAGTGACAGTGCTCATGGTGAAACTGCCCATGGATACATTGCCCATGGTGATAGTGCTCATGGTGACAACCCCACAGTGACAGTGCCAATGGTGAAAATTCTCATAGTGACAGTGCTCACGGTGACAATGCCCATGGTGATATTACCCATGGTGACAGTACTCATGGTGAAAGTGCCCATGGTAACACTGCACATGGTGGCAGTGCAAAATGGTGACAGTGCCCATGCTGATATTGCTCATGGTGACATTGCTTACGGTGATAATGCTTACAGCGATCGTGTTTAGGTTGAAACTGCACACAGTGGTGGTGCTCATGGTGACAGTGTTCACGGCGATAGTGCCGATGGTGAATGTGCCCATGGTGACAGTGCCCACAGTCACAATTCTCACGGTGTAGTGCTCATGGTGAGAGTTATCATGGTGACAATACATAGGGTGACAGTATTCATTGTGACATTGCTCATGGTGATAGTGTCCATGGTGAGAGTGCCTATTTTCACAACTCTCACGGTGATAGTGCCCGTTGTGACAATACCCAGGGTGACAGAGCTCATGGTAAAATTGCTCACGGTGACAGTGCCGATGGTGACAGTACCTAAGGTGACAGTACCCATGGTGAGAGTGCTCATGGTGACAGTGCCCATGGTGACAATACCCAGGGTGTCCTGCCCATGGTGACAGTGATCATGGTGACCCATCTCATGTGGACAGCGTCATAAGTGACAGTGCTCATTGTGGCAGTGGTCATGGTGACCGTGCTCATGGTGACCGTGCTCATGGTGACAGTGCCCATGGTTACAGTGCTTATGGTGATCGATGTCACGGTGGCCATGCCCACGGTGACAGTGCCCACGCTGACAAAGCCCATGGTGATACTTCCCATTGTGACAGTGTCCATGGTGACAGAGCCTATGGTGACAGTGCCCAATATCACAGTGCCCATGATGAGAGTGCTAATGGTGATTGTGCCCATGATTACAGCACCCAGTGTGACAACGACCATTTTGAGAGTTCTCACGGTGACCATGCCGATGCTGACAGTGCCTGTGGTGATAGTGCCAATAGTGAGAGTGCTCACGGTGAAACTGCCCATGGAGACACTGCCCATGGTGATAGTGCTCATCATGACAACCCCTCGGAGGCCAATGGTGAGCATCCCAGTGGTGACAGTTCTCACGGTGAAAGTGACCCTGTTGAAATTGCTCATGGTGACAGTGCTCAAGGTGATAGTCTCCATGTTGACAGTGCCCATGGTGACAGTTTTCAAGGAGACAGTGCCTATGGTGATAATGCTGTTAGTGACAGTGCTCATGGTGACAGTGCCCGTGGTGACAGTGACCACGGTGACTGTTCTCACCGTGATAGTGCCCATGGGGACAGTGTTCATGGTGACAGTCCGCATTGAGGTTGTACCCGTTGTGACATTGCTCAGTGTGCTAGAGCACCCAGTGACAGTACACACGTTGACAGTGCCCAAGGTGGCGATACCCACAGTGACAGTAATCATGGTGAAAGTGCCCATGGTGGCAGTTCTCATAGTGACAGTGTTCATGGTGGCAGTGCTCATGGTGACAGTGCTCTTGGTGACAGTGCTCATGGTGGCAGTGCCCATGGTGAGACTACCGATGGTGACACTGCCCATGGTGACAGTGCACATGGTGACAGTGACCATGGTGACAGTTCTAATAGTGATAGTGCCCATGATGACAATGCTCATGGTGACAGTCCACATTGTGCCATTGCCCAAGGTTACAGTGCTCACAGTGACAGTGCAAAAAGTCACAATACCCATGGTGACAGTGCCCAGGCTGACAGTCCTCGTGGTGATAGTGCCCATGTTGACAGTGCACATGGTGATACTGAGAATGGTGACAGTTCTTATGGTGACAGTGGTCATGCTTGCAGTACCCATGGTGATAGTGCTGAAACTGACAGTGCCTTGGTGATAGTGCCCATGGTGGGTGGGCTCACGTTAATAGTGCCCATGGTGGCAGTTTCCGTTGTGAAAGTGCTCATAATGACAGTGCCCATGTTGGTAGTTCCTACGGTGACAGTGCTCAGGGTGATAGTGACCATGGTAACAGTGCACATGGTGGCTGCGCCCTTGGTGTCACTGCCCATGACAGTACTCATGGTGACAGTTCTCATTGTGATAGTGCCCACAGTGACATTGCACATGGTGGCAGTGAAAAATAGTGACAGCACCCATGGTGACATTGCTCATGGTGACTTTGCTTACAGTGATAGTCCTTACGGTGATAGTGCACATGTTGACACTGCACACAGTGACATTGTTCATGGTGACAGTGTTCACGGTGATAGTTCCCATGGTGAGAGTGTCCATGGTGACAGTGCCCATAGTCACAATTCTCATGGTGTAGTGCTCACAGTGACAGTGCCCATGGTGAAAATACCCAGGGTGGCAGTACTCACGGTGACAGTGCTCATTGTGATAGTGCCCATTGTGACAGTGTCCATGTTCACAATTCTCACAGTGATAATACCAATGGTGAGAGTACCTAGGGTGACAATGCCCATGGTGACACTGCTCATGGTGTCTTGCCCATGGTGACAGTGCTCATGGTGACAGTGCTCATGTTGGCAGTGCCATAAATAACAGTGCTCATTGTGGCAGTGCTCATGGTGACCGTGCTCATGGTGACAGTGCCCATGTTTACAGTGTTTATGGTGATAGATGTCACGGTGTCAGTTCCCATGGGGACAGTGCCCACGCTGACAAAGCCCATGGTGATACTTCCTGTTGTGACAGTGCCCAGGGTGACAGAGCCCATGATGACAGTGCCCAGTGTGAGAAAGCCCATGGTGACAGTGCTCATGGTGACCGTGCCCGTGGTGATAGTGCCGATGGTGAGAGTGCCAATAGTGACAGTGCGCATGGTGAATCTGCCCATGGAGACAATGCCCATTTTGATAGTGCTCATTCTGACAACCCCACAGTGACAGTATCAATGGTGATAGTCCCCGTGGTGACAGTTCTTACATTAAATGTGACCATGGTGATATTGGTCATGGTGACAGTGCTCATGGTGACAGTGCTCAAGGTGATGGTCTCCATGTTGACAGTGCCCATGGTGACAGTTCTCATGGTGACAGTGCCTATGGTGAAAATTATCATAGTGACAGTGCTCATCGTAACAGTGCCCATGGTGATATTACCCATGGTGACAGTACTCATGATAAAAGTGCCCATGGTGAAACTGCACATGGTGGCAGTGCAAAATGGTGACAGTGCCCATGGAGATATTGCTCATGGTGACATTGCTTATGGTGATAGTGGGTATAGTGAAACTGCACACAGAGACAGTGCTCATGGTGACAGTGTTTACGGTGATAGTGCCAATGACGAATGTGCCCATGATGACAGTGGCCAGAGTCAGAATTCTCACATTGTAGTGCTCACGGTGACAGTGCCCATGCTAACAAAGCCCATGGTTATACTTTCCTTTGTGACAGTGCCCACGGGGACAGAGCCCATGGTGACAGTGACCAAGATCACAGTGCCCATGGTGAGAGTGCTAATGGTGACTGTGTCCATTGTGACAGCACCCAGTGTGACAACGCCCATTGTGACAGTGCTCACGGTGACCATGCCAATGATGACAGTGCCAATGGTGATAGTGCCAATAGTGAGAGTGCTCACGGTGAAACTGCCCATGGAGATACTGCCCATGTTGATAGTGCTCATCGGGACAACCCCTCGGAGGTAGTGCCAATGGTGAGAGTCCCCGTGGAGACAGTTCTCACGGTGAAAGTGACCCTGTGGAAATTGCTCATGGTGACAGTGCTCATGGTGACAGGACTCAAGGTGATAGTCTCCATGTTGACAGTGCCCATGGTGACTGTTCTCACAGTGACTGTGCCTAGGGTGATAATTCTCTTAATGACAGTGCCCATGGTGACAGTGCCCATGGTGACAGTTCTCACCGTGATAGTGCCCATGGTGACAGTGTTCATGGTGACAGTCCGCATTGAGGCTGTGCCCGTGGTGACAGTGCTCAGGGTAATAGTGCTCACGGAGATATTATTCACGTTGACTCTACCCAAGGTGGCAATACCCACGATGACAGTAATCATGGTGAAAGTGCCCATGGTGGCAGTTCTCATAGTGACTGTTCTTGTGACAGTGCTCATGGTGGCAGTGCTCATTGTGACAGTGCTCTTGGTGACAGTGCTCATGGTGGCAGTGCCCATGGTGAGACTACCGATGGAGACACTGCCCATGGTGAGAGTGCACATGGTCATGGTGCATGTGCTGGCAGTGAAAAATAGTGACAGTGCCCATGGTGATATTTCTCATGGTGATAGTGCCCATGGTGAAAGTGCCCATGGTTACAGTGGTCATGGTGACAGTGCCCATGGTGACAGTGCAGACCATGAGAGTGCCCATGGTGGCCGTGCCCATGGTGATAGTCCTTATCATGATAGTGCTCATGGTAGCAGTGTTCATGGTAATAGTACTAACAGTGCCAGTGCCCAAAATGAGAGTGCCAATGGCGAGAATACTGACTGTGACAGTGCCCATGGTGACTTTTCTCTCTGTGACAGTGTCCTTGGGGACAGTTAGCATGGCGAGATTTCTCACGGTGATAGTGCCCATTGTTGTAGTGCTCATAGTGAAAAGACCCATGGCGCCAGTGCCCATCATGGCATTGCTCACGGTGATAATTCTCACGGTGACAGTGCTCATGGGGAAAGTGCCCATGATAACATTAACCACAGTGATACTTCCCCTGGTGACAGTGCCCATGGTGACATTGCTCATGGTGATAGTGCCTTTGGTGACAGTACTCATGGTAAAATTGCCCATGTTGACAATGCTCATGGTGACATTGCCCTTCGAGAGAGTACTCATGATGAGAGTTCAAATGGTGATGTGCTCATGTTGACAGTGCTCACAGTTATAGTTCTGATGGTGACATTGCCCATGGTGGAATTGATAACGATGCCAGTGCCCACAGTGACAGTGCTCATGCTGACAGTTCTCATAATGATAGTGTCCATGGTGACAGTGCACATGGTGATACTGCCAATGGTGACAGTGCTCACAATGGCAGTGACCATGGTGACATTGCCCATGGTGACATTGCCTATAGTTACACTTTTCACGGTGACATTAACCATGGTGACAGGGCTCATGGTGACATTCTGCATTGTGCCAGTGCCCATGGTGACAGTGCTCACAGTGAAAGTGCTCATGGTAATACTGTTTATGGTGAGAGTGCCCAAGGTGAAAATACCCATGTTGACAGTACTCATCGAGAAAGTGCCCATGGTGATAATTCTCATAGTAAGAGTTTTCATGGTGACAGTGCTCATGGTGGCAGTGCCCTGGGTGGCAGTGCTCGTGGTGTCAGTGCTCATGGTGAGAGTGCTCATGGTGGCAGTTCCCATGGTGAGAGTACCGATGGGGCAGTGCACATGGTGACAGTGCCCATCATAACCGTGCTCACGGTGATATGACCCATGGTTACAGATATCATGACTGTTGTTCTGATGCTGATAATGCTCCCAGTGATAGTGTCCATGGTTAAGCTGCCCATGGTGACAGTGTTCTCAGTCATAGTGAGCATAGTGATAGTGTACCTGGTGACTGTGCCCATGGTGACATTGCCCATGGTGACAGTACACATGGTGATACTGCTCAATGTGATGGTGCCCTTGATGACAGTGCGCATGGTGGCAGTTCTCACGGTGACAGTGCCTATGGTGACAATGCTCATGGTGACAGTGCCCATGGTGACCGTTCTCACGTTGATAGTGCCCATGCTGACAGTTCGCATGGTGAAAGTGCTCATGATGACAGTGCCCATGTTGGTAGTACCATTGGTGACAGTGCTCACAGTGATAGTGACCATGGTATGATTGCAGATGTTGGCAGTTAATTTGGTGAAATTGCCCATGATGACAGTAAACATGGTGAAAGTGCTCATGGTGATAGTGTCCATGGTGACAGTGCACATGGTTGTAATGCATATTGTCGCAGTGGAAAATGGTAACAGAGCCCATGGTGACAGCGCTCATGGTGACAGTGCACACGGTGACAACACATGCTGACAGTGCTCACAGTGACTGGGCTCATGGTTGCATTACCCATTGTGACAGTGCTCACAGTTACAGTGCCCATGGTAACTGTGCTCACCATGATAGTGTCCATGGTGACAGTGATCACAGTGATAGTGCTGACGGTGATAGTGCTCATGGTGATAGTGCCCATGGTTAAGTTGCACCTGGTGACAGTGCTCCTGGTAATAGTGAGCATAGTGATAGTGCGCTTGTTGACTGCGCCCATGCTGAGACTACACATGGTGATAATTCTCAAGTTGGTAGTGCTCATGGTGGCAGTGCCCATGGACACCAACCTCAAGGTGATAGTGCTGACTGTGACAGTGCCCATGGGGACAGTGTAAACCGTGACTTTGCCTATTGTGAGAATGCTCACAGTGACAAAGCCCATGGTGAAAATATCCACAGTGACAGTTCTAATGCTGATAGTGCCCATAGTGACAATACCCATGGTGACAGTGCCCATGGCGATAGTGCCCATGGTGAGAGTCTTCACAGTGATAGTGCCCATGGTGATAGTTCCCACTCTGAAAGTGCTCATGATGACAGTGCCTATGTTGGTAAATCCCATGGTGACAGTGCTCATGGTGATACTGATGATGGTACCCATTGACATGGTGGCTGTGCCCTTGGTGACAGTGCCCATGATGACAGTACTTATGGTGACAGTGCTCACGGTGATAGTGCCTATGGGGAGAGTGCACATGGTGGCAGTGGAAAATGGTGACAGTGCTCATGGTTGCAGTACCCATGGTGACAGTGCTCAAAATGACAGTGCCAATGGTGCCAGTGTCCACGGATGCAATGGCCAGTGACAGTGCTCACGGAGACAGTGCCCATGGTGACAGTTCCCATGATTACACTGCCCATGGTGACAGTGCTGATGGGGAATGGGCCCGTGATAACATTAACCACGGTGATAGTGCCCCTGGTGACTGTGCCCATGGTGATATTTCTCATGGTGATAGTGCCTGTGGTGACAGTTCTCATGGTGAAATTGCCCATGCTGACAGTGCTCATGATGACATTGCCTTTGGAGAGAGTATCCATATTGAGAGTTCCCATGGTGACGTGCTCATGTTGACAGTGCTCACAGTGATAGTTCCCATGGTGATATTGCCCATGGTGGAATTGCTCACGATGCCAGTGCCCACAGTGACAGTGTTCACGCTGACAGTTCTCATGGTGATAGTGCCCATGGTGACAGTGCACATGGTGATACTGCCAATGGTGAGAGTACTCATGGTTACAGTGCTCAAAATGGCAGTGACTTGGTGACATTGCCCATGGTGACATTGCCTATGTTAACGCTTCTCTCGGTGACATTGCCCATGGTGACAGGGCTCATGGTGACAGTCCACATTGTGCCAGTGCCCTTGGTGACAGTGCTCAAAGTGAAAGTGCTCATGGTAATAATGTTTACGGTGAGAGTGCCAAAGGTGAAAATACCCATGGTGACAGTACTCATCGAGAAAGTGCGAATGGTGACAATTCTCATAGTAACAGTTCTCATGGGGACAGTGCTGATGGTGGCAGTGCCCTTGGTGGAAGTGCTCATGGTGGCAGTGCTCATGGTGACAGTGCTCATGGTGGCAGTTCAATGGTTAGAGTACCGGTGGGGCAGGGTACATGGTGACAGTGCCCATGGCAACCGTGCTCACAGTGATATAACCCATGGTTACACTTATCACGACTGTTGTGCCGATGCTGATAATGCTCCCGGTGATAGTGCCCATGGTTAAGTTGCCCATGGTGACAGTGTTCACAGTAATCGTGAGCATAGTGATAGTGTACTTGGTGACCATGCCCATGGTGACAGTACATAGGGTGATACTGCTCAATGTGATAGTGCCCTTGTTGACTGTGCACATGGTGACAGTTCTCACGGTGACAGTGCCTATGGTGACAATGCTCATGGTGACAGTGCGAATGGTGACACTGCTCGCGGTGATAGTGCCCATGGTGAGAGTGCATATGGTGGTAGTGCACATGGTGGCAGTGAAAAATGGTGACAGTGCTCATGGTGACAGTGCACATGGTGAAAACCCATGCTGAAAATACAGTGACACTGCACATGGTTTCAGTACCCATGGTGACAGTGCTCACAGTGACAGTGCCCACGGTATGACTGCCCATGGTGAGAGTGCTCATGGTGACAGTCCCTATTCTGCCAGTGCCCATGGTGACAGTGACCACGGAGAGAGGTCTCATGTTGATAGTGCTCACGGTAATAGTGCTCATGGTGACAGTGCAAATGGTGACAATAACCAGGGTGACAGTACTCATGGTGAAAATACCCATGGTGACAGTTATAGTGACAGTGCTCATGGTGAAAGTGTTCATGGTGACAGTGCTCATTGTGGCTGTGCTCATGGTGATAGTGCCGATGATGCCAGTGCTTATGGTGATGGTGTTCACAGTGGCTGTGCTCATGGAGATAGTGCTCACAGTGACCGTGCCCATGATGACAGTGCCCAGGGTGACAGTGCTCACGGGGAAAGTGCCAATGATAACATTAGCCATGGTGATAGTGCCCCTGGTGACACGGCCCACAGTGACATTGCTCATGGTGATAGTGCCTTTGGTGACAGTGCTCATGGTGAAATTGCCCATCCTGACAATGCTCATGGTGACATTGCCCTTCGAGATAGTACCCATGTTGACAGTGCCCATGGTGACGTGCTCATGTTGACAGTGCTCAAAGTGATAGTGCCCACGGTGCCCTTGCCAACAGTGACAGTGCCCACGCTGACAGTTCTCATTGTGATAGTGCCCAAGGTGACAGTGCACATGGTGATACTTGCAATGGTGACAGTGCTCATGGTGACAGTGCTCATGGTTGCAGTACCCTTGGTGACAGTGCTCAAAATGACAGTGACAGTGGTGGCAGTGACCATGGTGACAGTGCCCACGATGACATTGCCTATGGTGACACTTCTCACGCTGACATTGCCCACAGTGACAGGGCTCATGGTGACGTGCTCATGTTGAGAGTGCTCACAGTGAGAGTGCCCATGGTGACATTGCCCATGGTGGAATTGCTCACGATGCCAGTGCCCACAGTGACAGTGCTCACGCTGAGAGTTGTCATGGTGATAGTGCCCATGGTGACAGTGCGCATGGTGATACTGCCAATGGTGACAGTACTCATGGTGACAGTACTCATGGTGGCAGTACCCATGGTGACAGTGCTCAAAATGGCATTTCCCATGGTGACATTGCCCATGGTGACATTGCCTATGTTGACACTTCTCACGGTGACATTTCCCATGGTGACATGGCTCATGGTGACACTCCGCATTGTGACAGTGCCCATGGTGACAGTGCTCCCAGTGAAAGTGCTCATGGTAATGCTGTTTACGTTGAGAGTGCCCAAGGTGAAAATACCCATGGTGAGAGTACTCATCGAGAAATTGCCCATGGTTACATTTCTCATAGTAACAGTTCTCATGGTGAGAGTGCTCATGGTTGCAGTGCCCTCGGTGGCAGTGCTCGTGGTGTCAGTGCTCATGGTGACAGTGCTCATGGTGGCAGTTCCCATGGTGAGAGTACCAATGGGGCATTGCACATCGTGACAGTGCCCATGGCAACCGTGCTCACGGTGATATGACCCATGGTGACAGTTATCACGCCTGTTGTGCCGATGCTGATAATGCTCCCGGTGATAGTGTCCATGGTTACGGTGCCCATGGTGACAGTGTTCAGAGTAATAGTGAGCATAATGATAGTGTACTTGGTGAGTGTGCCCTTGGTGACTGTGCCCAAGATGACAGTACACATGGTGATACAGCTCAATGTGATAGTGCCCTTGTGGACAGTGCGCATGGTGATAGTTCTCACGGTGACATTGCCTATGATGACAATGCTCATGGTGACAGTGCCCATGGTGACCGTTCTCACGTTCATCGTGCCCATGGTGACAGTTCGTATGGTGAAAGTGCTCATGATGACAGTGCCCATGTTGGTAGTTCAATTGGTGACAGTGCTCACAGTGATAGTGACCATGGTAAGATTGTAGATGGTGGCTGTTCCATTGCCCATGATGACAGTACTCATGGTGACAGTGCTCATGGTGATAGTGTCCAAGGTGACAGTGCACATGTTTGTAATGCACATGGTGGCACTGAAAAATAGTTATAGTGCCCATGGTGACAGTGCTCATGCTGACAGTGCACAAGGTGACAACCCATGCTGACGGTGCTCACGGTGACTGGGCTCATGGTTGCATTACCCATTGTGACAGTGCTCACAGTTACAGTGCTCAGTTTAACTGTGCTCTCCATGATAGTGTCCATGGTGATAGTGCTCACGGTGATAGTGCCCATGGTTAAGTTGCCCATGGTGACAGTGTTCACAGTAATAGTGAGCATAGTGATAGTGTATTTGTTGACCATGCCCATGGTGACAGTGTCCATGTTGACAGTACATAGGGTGATACTGCTCAATGTGATAGTGCCCTTGTTGACTGTGCACATGGTTACAGTTCTCACGGTGAGAGTGCCTATGGTGACAATGCTCATGGTGACAGTGCGAATGGTGACACTGCTCACAGTGATAGTGCCCATGGTGAGAGTGTATATGGTGGTTGTGCACATGGTGGCAGTGAAAAATGGTGACAGTGCTCATGGTGACAGTGCACATGGTGAAAACCCATGCTGAAAATACAGTGACACTGCATATGGTTTCATTACCCATGGTGACAGTGCTCACAGTGACAGTGCCCATGGTTTGAGTGCCCATGGTGAGAGTGCTCATGGTGACAGTCCCTATTCTGCCAGTGCCCATGGTGATAGTGACCATGGAGAGATGTCTCATGTTGATAGTGCTCACGGTAATAGTGCTCATGGTGACAGTGCAAATGGTGACACTAACCAGGGTGACAGTACTCATGGTGAAAATACCCATGGTGACAGTTCTCATAGTGACAGTGCTCATGGTGAAAGTGTTCATGGTGACAGTGCTCATTGTGGCAGTGCTCATGGTGACAGTGCCGATGATGCCAGTGCTTATGGTGATGGTGTTCACAGTGGCTGTGCTCATGGAGATAGTGCTCACGGTGACAGTGCCCATGATGACAGTGCCCAGGGTGACGGTGCTCACAGGGAATGTGCCCATGATAAGATTAACCATGGTGATAGTGCCCCTGATGACAGTGCCCATGGTGACATTGCTCATGGTGATAGTGCCTTTGGTGACAAGACTCATGGTCAAATTGCCCATCCTGACAATGCTCATGGTGACATTGCCCTTTGAGAGTGTACCCATGTTGACAGTGCCCATGGTGACTTGCTCATGTTGACAGTGCTCACAGTCATAGTGCCTATGGTGACATTGCCCATGGTGGAAGTGCCCACGGTGCCATTGCCAACAGTGATAGTGCCCATGGTGACAGTTCTCATGGTGATAGTGCCCATGGTGACGGTGCACATGGTGATACTGCCAATGGTGACAGTGCTCATTGTGACAGTGCTCATGGTTGCAGTACCCATGGTGACAGTGCTCAAAATGACAGTGCCAAAGGTGGCAGTGCCCATGGTGACAGTGCCCACGGTGACACTGCCTATGGTGACACTTCTCACGGTGACATTGCTCATGGTGACAGAGCGCATGGTGACAGTCCGCATTGTGCCAGTACCGAAGGTGACAGTGCTCATGGTGACAGTGTCCATGGTGACAGTGACCAAGGTGAGAGTGCTCATGGTGATAGTGCCCATGGTGACAGGGCTCATGGTGACAATCTGCATTGTACCACTGCCCATAGTGACAGTGCTCACAGTGAAAGTGCTCATGGTAATACTGCACATGGTGACAGTGCCCAAGGTGAAATTACCCATGGTGACAATACTCATCTAGAGAGTGCCCATGGTTGCAATTCTCATAATGACAGTTCTCATGGTGACAGTGCTCATGGTGGCCGTGCCCTGGGTGGCAGTGCTCGTGGTGACAGTGCTCATGGAGACAGTGCTCATGGTGGCAGTTCCCATGGTGAGATTACCGATAGGGTAGTTCGCAAGTTGAGAGTGCCAATGGTAACCGTGCTTACAGCGATAGTGCACACGGTGAGAGTGCCCATTGTGACATTGCCAATGGAGACCCTCCTCATTGTGACAGTGTTCACTGTTACAGTGCTCATGGTGGAAATGCACATGGTGACAGTGCTCATTGTGGCAGTGCTCATGGGGACAGTGCTGATGATGACAGTGCTTATGGTGATAGTGTTCACAGTGTCTGTGCTCAAGGTGATAGTGCTCACGGTGGCAGTGACCATAGTGACACTGCTCATGCTGGCAATACCCACGGTGATAGACACATGGTGACAGTGCCCTAGGTCACAGTGCAATGGTGAGAGAGCTCACGGTGACAGTGACAATGGTGACAGTGGCCACGGAGGCAAACATGGTGACACTGCTCATGGTGACAGTGCCCATGGTGACAGTGCTCATGGGGAAAGTGCCCATGATAACATTAACCACAGTGACAGTGCCCCTGGTGACAGTGCCCATGCTGACAATGCTCATGGTGACATTGCCCTTGGAGAGAGTACCCATGTTGAGAGTTCCCATGGTGATGTGCTCATGTTGACAGTGCTCACAGTGATAGTTCCAATGGTGACATTGCCCGTGGTGGAATTGCTCACGACGCCAGTGCCCACAGTGACTGTGCTCATGCTGACAGTTCTCATAGTGATAGTGCCCATGGTGACAGTGCACATGGTGATACTGCCAATGGTGACAGTGCTCAAAATGGCAGTGCCCATGATGACATTGCCCATGGTGACATTGCCTGTGGTTACACTTTTCAGGGTGACATTGACCATGGTGACAGGGCTCATGGTGACATTCTGCATTGCCAGTGCCCATGGTGACAGTGCTCACAGTGAAAGTGCTCATGGTAATACTGTTTATGGTGAGAGTGCCCAAGGTGAAAATACCCATGTTGACAGTACTCATCGAGAAAGTGCCCATGGTGATAATTCTCATAGTAACAGTTTTCATGGTGACAGTGCTCATGGTGGTAGTGCCCTGGGTGGCAGTGCTCGTGGTGTCAGTGCTCATGGTGAGAGTGCTCATGGTGGCAGTTCCCATGGTGAGAGTACCGATGGGGCAGTGCACATGGTGACAGTGTCCATCATAACCGTGCTCACGGTGATATGACCCATGGTTACAGACATCACAACAGTTGTGCTGATGCTGATAATGCTCCCAGTGATAGTGTCCATTGTAAAGCTGCCCATGGTGACAGTGTTCTCAGTCATAGTGAGCATAGTGATAGTGTACTTGATGACCGTGCCCATGGTGACATTGCCCATGGTGACAGTACACATGGTGATACTACTCAAGGTGATGGTGCCCTTGATGACAGTGCACATGGTGCCAGTTTTCACGGTGACAGTACCATGGTGACAATGCTCATGGTGACATTGCCCATGGTGACCATTCTCACGTTGATAGTGCCCATGCTGACAGTTCGCATGGTGAAAGTGCTCATGATGACAGTCCCCATGTTGGTAGTTCCATTGGTGACAGTGATCACAGTGATAGTGACCAAGGTATGATTGCAGATGTTGACAGTGCATTCGGTGACATTGCCCTTGATGACAGTACTCATGGTGAAAGCGCTCATGGTGATAGTGCGCATGGTGACAGTGCACATGTTTGTAATGCACATTGTGGCAGAGGAAAATGGTGACAGAGCACATGGTGACAGTGCTCATGGTGATGGTACACACGGTGACAACCCATGCTGACAGTGCTCATGGTGACTGGGCTCATGGTTGCATTACCCATTGTGACAGTGCTCACAGTTACAGTTCCCATGGTAACTGTGCTCACCATGATAGTGTTCATGGTGACAGTGATCACAGTGATAGTGCTGATGGTGATAGTGCTCATGGTGATAGTGCCCATGGTTAAGTTGCACCTGGTGACAGTGCTCCTGGTAATAGTGAGCATAGTGATAGTGCACTTGTTGACTGCGCCCATGCTGAGAGTACACATGGTGATAATTCTCAAGTTGGTAGTGCCCATGGTGGCAGTGCCCATGGACACCACCTTCAAGGTGATAGCACTGACTGTGACAGTGCCCATGGGGACAGTGCAAACCGTGACTTTGCCTATTGTGAGAGTGCTCACAGTGACAAAGCCCATGGTGACAATGAGGACGGTGACAGTTCTAATGCTGATCGTGTCCATAGTGACAATACCCATGTTGACAGTACTCATGGTGATAATTCTCAAGGTGGTAGTGCCCCTGGCGCTCATTCCCATGGTGAGAGTCCTCACGGTGATAGTGCCCATGGTGACAGTTCCCATTCTGAAAGTGCTCATGATGACAGTGCCTATGTTGGTAATTCCCATGGTGACAGTGCTCACGGTGATACTGATGATGGTACCCAGTGACATGGTGGCTGTGCCCTTGGTGACAGTGCCCATGATGACAGTACTCATGGTGACAGTGCTCACGGTGATAGTGCCCATGGTGAGAGTGCACATGGTGGTAGTGCACATGGTGGCAGTGCACATGGTGGCAGTGAAAAATGCTGAGAGTGCTCATGGTGACAGTGCTCATGGTTGCAGTACCCATGGTGACAGTGCTCAAAATAACATTGCCAATGGTGGCAGTGTCCAAGGAGGCAATGGCCATAGGGAGAGTGTTTATGGTGACAGTGCCCATGGTGACAGTGCCCATGATGACACTGCCCATGGTGACAGTGCTGACAGGGAAAGGGCCCATGATAACATTTACAACGGTGATAGTGTCCCTGGTTTCAATGCCCACTGTGACATTGCTCATGGTGATAGTGCCTTTGGTGACAGCATTCATGGTGAAATTGCCCATCCTGGAAATGTTCATGGTGACATTGCCCTTTGAGAGAGTACCCATGTTGACAGTGCCCATGTTGACATGCTCATGTTGACAGTGCTCACAGTGATAGTGCCCATGTTCACATTGCCCAGGGTGGAAGTGCCCACTGTGCCATTTCCAACAGTGACAGTACCCACTCTGACATTTCTCATGGTGATAGTGCCCATGGTGACTGTGCACATGGTGATACTGCCAATTGCGACAGTGCTCATGGTTGCAGTACCCACGGTGACAGTGATCAAAATGACAGTGCAATGGTGGCACTGCACATGGGGACAGTGCCCATGGTGACATTGCCTATGGTGACACTTTTCACGGTGATATTGCCCATTGTGACAGGGCTCATGGTGAGAGTTCGCATTGTGCCAATGCCGAAGTTGACATTGCCCATGCTGATAGTGCCCATGGTGACAGGGCTCATGGTGGCAGTCTGCATTGTGCCATTGCCCATGGTGACAGTGCTCACAGTGAAAGTGCTCATGGTAATATTGTTCACAGTGACAGTGCGCAAGCTGAAATTACCCATGGTGACAGTACTCTTCGAGAAATTGCCCATGGTTGCAATTCTCATAATGACAGTTCTCATGGTGACAGTGCTCATGGTGGCAGTGCCCTGTGTGGCAGTGCTCGTGGTGACAGTGCTCATGGTGGCCGTTCCCATGCTGAGAGTACCGATGGGTAGTGCACAAGGTGACAGTGATCATGGTAACCGTGCTCACAGTGATAGTGCACAGGGTGAGAGTGCCCATTGTGACATTGCCCTTGGAGACCCTCCTCATTGAGACAGTGCTCATGGTTACAAAGCTCATGGTGGAAGTGCACATGGTGCCAGTGCTCATTGTGGCAGTGCTCAAGTGGACAGTGCCGATGATGACAGTGCTTATGGTGATAGTGTTCACAGTGTCTGTGCTCAACGTGACAGTGCTCATGGTGGCAGTGCTCATAGAGACACTGCTCATGTTGGCAATACCCACGGTGATAGACCCATGATGACAGTGCCCAAGATCACAGTGCAATGGTGAGAGAGCACACGGTGACAGTGACAATGGTGACAGTGCCCTCGGAGGTAATGGCCATGGTGACAGTGCTCATGGTGACAGTGCCCATTGTGACAGTGCTCACGGGGAAGGGGCCCATGTTAACAAAAACCACGTGTGATAGTGCCCCTGGTGACAGTGTCCACGGTGACATTGCTCATGGTGATAGTGACTTTGGTGGCATTACTCATGGTGAAATTGCCCATGCTGACAATGCTCACGGTGACATAGCACTTGGAGAGAGTACCCATGTTGAGAGTTCCCATGGTGACGTGCTAGTGTTGAAAGTGCTCACAGTAATAGTTCCCATGGTGACATTGCCCATGGTGAAATTGCTCATGATGCCAGTGCCCACAGTGACAGTGCTCATGCTGAGAGTTCTCATCGCGATAGTGCCCATGGTAACAGTGCACATGGTGATACTGTCAATGGTGACAGTACTCATGGTGACGGTGCTCATGGTTGATGTACCCATGGTGACAGTGCTCAAAATGACAGTTCCCATGGTGACATTGCCCATGGTGATATTGCCTATGGTGACACTTCTCACGGTGATATTGCCCATGGTGACAGGGCTCATGGTGACAGTCCGCACTGTGCCAGTGCCCATGGTGACAGCACTCACAGTGAAAGTGTTCATGGTAATACAGTTTATGGTGAGAGTGCCCAAGGTGAAAATACCCATGGTGACAGTACTCATCGAGAAAGTGCCCATGGTGACAATTCTCATGGTAACAGTGCTCATGGTGGCAGTGATCATTGTGGAAATGCTCATGGTTACAGTGGCGATGATGCCAGTGCTAAGGGTGATAGTGTTCACAGTAGCTGTGCTCATGGAGATAGTGCTCACGATGACAGTGCCCATGATGACAGTGCCCAGGGTGACAGTGCTCACGGGGAATGTGCCCATGATAACATTAACAATTGTGATAGTTCCCCTGGTGACAGTGCCCACGGTGACATTTCTCATGGTGATAGTGCCTTTGGTGACAGTGCTCATGGTGAAATTGCCTATCCTGACAAAGCTCATGGTGACATTGCCCTTCGAGAGAGTACCCATGTTGACTGTGCCTATGGTGATGTGCTCATGTTGACAGTGCTCACAGTGATAGTTCCCATGGTGACATTGCCCATGGTGGAAGTGCCCACGGTGCCATTGCCAACAATGACAGGGCCCATGCTGACAGTTCTCATGGTGATACTGCCCATGGTGACACTGAACATGGTGATACTGCCAATGGTGACAGTGCTCATGGTGACAGTGCTCATGGTTGCAGTACCCATGGTGACAGTGCTCAAAATGACACTGCCAATGGTGGCAGTGCGCATGGTGACAGTGCCCATGGTGACATTGCCTATGGTGACACTTTTCACAGTGACATTGCCCATGATGACAGTCCGCATTGTGCCAATGCTGAAGGGGACAGTGCTCACAGTGACAGTACCCATGGTGACAGTGACCAAGGTGAGAGTGCTCACGCTGATAGTGCCCATGGTGACAGGGCTCATGGTGTCAGTCTGCATTGTGCCATTGACCATGGTGACAGTGCTCACAGTGAAAGTGCTCATGTTAATATTGCTCATGGTGACAGTGACAGTGCTCAAGGTGAAATTACCCATGATGACAGTACTGATTGAGAAATTGCCCATGGTGGCAATTCTCATAATGACAGTTCACTATGGTGACAGTGATCATGTTGTCAGTGCCCTGGGTGGCAGTGCTCGTGGTGACAGTGCTCATGGTGACAGTGCTCATGGTGGCAGTTCCCATGGTGAGAGTACCGATGGGGTAGTGCACAAGGTGACAGTGCCCATGGTAACCATGCTCATGGTGATAGTGCACAGGGTGAGAGTGCCCTCTGTGACGTTGCTCATGGAAACCCTGCTCATTGTGACATTGCTCATGGTTACAGTGCTCATGGTGGAAGTGCACATGGTGACAGTGCTCATTGTGGCAGTGCTCATGGGGACAGTGCCGATGATGACAGTGCTTATGGTGATAGTGTTCACAGTGTCTATGCTCAAGGTGGTAGTGCTCATGGTGGCAGTGCCCATAGTGACACTGCTCATGCTGTCAATACCCACGGTGATAGACCCATGGTGACAGTGCCCAAGATCACAGTGCAATGGTGAGAGAGCTCACGGTAACAGTGACAATGATGACAGTGCCTACGGAGGCAATGGCCATGGTGACAGTGCTCATAGTGACAGTACCCATCATGACACTGACCATGGTGACAGTGCTCACGGGGAAGGGACCCATGATAACATTAACCACGTGTGATAGTGCCTCTGGTGACAGTGCCCACGGTGACATTGCTCATGGTGATAGTGACTTTGGTGACATTACTCATGATGAAATTGCCCATGCTGACAATGCTCATGGTGACATAGCACTTGGAGAGAGGACCCATGTTGAGAGTTCCCATGGTGACCTGCTCATGTTGACAGTGCTCTCAGTGATAGTTCCGATGGTGACATTGCCCATGGTGGAATTGCTCACGATGCCAGGGTCCACAGTGACAGTGCTCATGCTGAGAGTTGTCATGGTGATAGTGCCCATGGTGACAGTGCACATGGTGATACTGCCAATGGTAACAGTGCTCAAAATGGCAGTGCCCATGGTGACATTGCCCATGGTGACTTTGCCTATGGTGAACTTTCTCACGGTGACATTGCCCATGGTGAGAGGGCTCATGGTGACAGTCCGCACTATGCCAGTGCCCATGATGACAGTGCTCACAGTGAAAGTGCTGATGGTAATACTCTTTATGGTGAGAGTGCCCAAGGTGAAAATACCCATGTTGACAGTACTCATCGAGAAAGTGCCCATGGTGACAATTCTCATAGTAACAGCTTTCATAGTGACACTGCTCATGGTTGCAGTGCCCTACGTCACAGTGCTTGTGGTGTCAGTGCTCATGGTGAGAGTGCACATGGTGGCAGTTCCCATGGTGAGAGTACCGATGGGGCAGTCCACAGGGTGACAGTGCCATGGTAACTGTGCTCACGGTGATATGACCCATGGTTACAGTTATCACGATTGTTGTGCCGATGCTGATAATGCTCCTGTTGATAGTGCCCATTGTTAAGGTGCCCATTGTGACAGTGTTCTCTGTAATAGTGAGCATAATGATAGTGTACTTGGTGTCCTTGCTAATGGTGACAGTGCCCATGGTGACAGTACACATGGTAATAATGCTCAATGTGATGGTGTCCTTGTTGACAGTGTGCATGGTGACAGTTCTCATGGTGACAGTTCGTATGGTGAGAATTCTCATGGTGAGAGTGCCCAAGGTGACCGTTCTCACGTTGACAGTGCCCATGGTGACAGTTCGCATGGTGAAAGTGCTCATGATGACAGTGCCCATTTTGGTAGTTCCATTGGTGACAGTGCTCACAGTGATAGTGACCATGGTAAGATTGCAGATGGTGGCGGTGACATTGGTGACATTGTGCATGATGACAGTACTCAGTGTCAAAGCGCTCACGGTGATAGTGTCCATGGTGACAGTGCACATGGTTGTTCACAATGCTCCATGCCCTTGTCATCACAATGCTCCATGACCCCTGCCAACACAATGCTCCATGACTCCAGTCATCACAATGCTTCATGACCTTTCTCATCACAGTGGTACATGCTCTCGTCATCACAAGACTCTGTGACGTTTGCCACCAAAATGCTCCATGAACATTTCATCACAATGATCTGTGATACTTGTCATCACAGTGCTCCACAAACATGTCATCACAATGCTCCCTAAATCTTGTCATCACAATGCTCCATGCACTTCTCATCAAAATGCTCTCTCACCACTGATATCACAATGTTCCATCACTAGTCATCACAATACTCCCTCACCCCTGTCATCACAATGTTCCATGACCCCTGTCATCACAATGCTCCATGCCCTTATCATCACAATGCTCCATGAACACTGACATCACAATGTTCCATAAAAACTGTCATCAAAATGTTCCATGACACTTTTCATCAAATTGCTCATGACCCTGTCATCACAATGCTCCCTGCCATTCTCATCAAAATGCAGCACCCACTTATCATCAAAATGCTCCATGACCTTTGTCATCACAAAGTTCCATGACACTTGGCATCACAATGCTCCATTCCCTTGTCATCACAATGCTCCATGACACCAGTCATCACAATACTCCATGAACATTTTCAGCCCAATGTTCCATGACGTTCTCATCACAATGCTTCATGACACCTGACATCACAATGCTCCATGACAAAAGTCATCACAACGCTCCATGACCCCTGACAACACAATGATGCGGGACACTTGTCATCAAAATGCTCCATGACCCTTGTCATCACAATGATCCTTCCCTTGTCATCCCAATGCTCCATGACCCCTGTAATCACAGTGCACCATGACACTTGACATCACAATGCTCCATGCCGTTGTCAGCAAAATGCTACATGACCTTGTCACCACAATGCTCCATGTACTTGTCATCACAATACTCCATTACCATTGTCATCACAATCCTCATGAACCTTGGGATCACATTGCTTCATGCCCTTGTCATCACAATGCTGCACGCTCCCTGAAATCAAAATGATCCATGACCTCTGTCATCACAATGCTCCAATCCCGTGTGATCACAATGTTCCATAACATTTGTCATCACAATGCCCCATGAAGCTTGTCATCACAATTATCCATGGTCTTCTAATCACAATGCTCCATGACCTTTGTCATCACAATGCTCCATGCCTTTGTCTGCACAATGCTCCATGACCGTTGTCATCACAATGCTCCTTGCACTTGTAAGCACAATGCTCCATGACCCATGAAATCACAATGTGCCATACGCTTGTCATCACAATGCTCCACAACATTGTCATCACAATGCTCCATAAAACTTGTCATCACAATGCTCCATGCACTTCTCATCAAAATGCACTCTCACCACTGATATCACAATGTTCCATCACTAGTCATTCCAATACTCCCTCACCCCTGTCATCACAAAGTTCCACGACCCCTGTCATCAAATGCTACACGCCATTATCATCACAATGCTCCATGACCCCTGACATCACAATGTTCCATAATCCGTGTCATCACAATGCTCCATGACCCCTGACATCACAATGTTCCATAACCCCTGTCATCAAAATATTCCATGACACTTTTCATCAATTTGCTCCATGACCCTGTCTTCACAATGCTCCCTGCCCTTCTCATCACAATGCACCACGCCCTTGCCATGAAAATGCTCCATGAACTTTGTCATCACATTTCTCTATGCCCTTATCATCACAAAATTCCATGACACTTGTAATCACAATGCTCGATGTCCTTCTCATCACAATGCTCCAGGCCCTTGTCATTACAATCTTCCATGACCCATGTATCACAGTGTTCCGTGCCCTTGTCTTCACAATGCTCCATCTCCACTCTCATCACATTAATCCATGAAACTTTTCAGACAAATGCTCCATGCCCTTGTCCTCAAAATGCTCCATTAACCCTGTAATAAAAATGCTCCATGACCCCTGCCATCACAATATTCCACGGCCTTGTCATCACAAGGCTCCATGACCCTTGTCATCTCAATGCTCCAAGACCCCAGTCATCACAATGCTCCATGCTCTTGTCATCACAAAGCTCCATAACGCATGTCATCAGAATGCTCCATGGCCTTCTCATCACAATGCTCCATGCCCTTGTCATCACAATGCTCCATGACCTCTGTAATCACAGTGCTCCATGCCCCTTTTCATCTCAATTCTCCATGAACCCTGTCATCACAATGCACCATGTGATCATCATAATGCTTCGTGCTTTTATCATCACAATGAAATGAAAATGCTCCATGACATCTGTCATCACAATGCTCCAAACCCTTGCGATCACAATGTTCCATATCACTTGTCATCATGATGTCCCATGACGCTCGTCATCACAATTATCCATGGTCTTCTCATCACAATGCTCCATGACCAGTTTCATCACAATGCTCAATACACTTCATCACAATGCTCCCCGACACTTGTCGTCAGTATGCTCCTTGAACCCTCTCATGACAAGGCTCCATGCCATTTTCATCACAATGATCCATGCCCTTTTCATCACAATGCTCCAAGACCGCTGTAATCACAATTCTCCATGACCTTGTCATCACAAAGCTGCATGACACATTTCATCAGAATGATCCATAGCCTTCTCATCACAATGCTCCATACCCTTGTGATCACAGTGCTCCAAGACCCCTATAATCACAATGCTCCATGCTCCTTTTCATCAGAATGCTCTATGAAATTTGTCATCACAAGGCTCCATGGTCTTCTCATCACAATGCTCCAGGACCTTGTCATCACAATGCTCCATTCCCTTGTCATCACAATGTTCCATGACCCCTGTCATCACAAAACACCATGAACATTTTCAGCACAATGCTCCATGACCTTCTCATCACAATGCTCCATGACGCCTGACATCACAATGCTCCATGACCCCTGACAACACAATGATGCGAGACACTTGTCATCAAAATGCTCCACGACACTTCTCATCACAATGATCCTACACCTGTCATCCCAATGCTCCATGACCCCTGTAATCACAGTGCACCATGACACTTGTCATCACAATGCTCCATGCCGTTGTCAGCAAAATGCTACATGACCTTGTCGTCACAATGCTCCATTAACCCTGTCATAACAATGCTACATGACCCCTGCCATCATAATGTTCCACGGCCTTGTCATCACAAGGCTCCATGAGCAGGTCATCACAATGCTCCAAGACCCCTGTAATCACAATGCTCCATGCCCCTTTTCATCTCCATGCTTCATGAACACTGTCATCACAAGGCTCCATGATCTTCTCATCACATTGCTCCAGGACCTTGTCATCACAATGCTCCATTCCCTTGTCATCACAATGCTCCATGACCCCTGTCATCACAATACCCCATGAACATTTTCAGTCCAATGATCCATGATTTTCTGATCACAATGCTCCATGACCCCTGTCATCACAATACCCCATGAACATTTTCAGTCCAATGCTCCATGATTTTCTGATCACAATGCTCCATGAGCACTGTCATCACAATGCTCCATGACCACTGTCATCACAATGTTCCATGACCCCTGAAAACACAATGATCCGGGACTCTTGTCATCAAAATGCTCCATGACACTTGTAATCACAATGCTCCATGCCCTTGTCATCACAATGTTCCATGACCCTTGTCATCACAATGCTTCAGGCCCTTGGCATCACAATGCTCCATTGCCTTTGTGATCACAATCCTCCATGACACTTGGCATCACAATGCTCCATGCCATTGTCATCACAGTGGACCATGACATATGTCATCACAATGCTCCCTGATACCTGTCTTCACAGTACTCCATGAACTTGTCATCACAATGCTCCAACCCTTGTCATCACATTGCACAATGACCACTTGTCATCAAAATAACCAATGAAACTTGTCAGACCAATGCTCGATGCCCCTGTCATCAAAATGCTCCATGCCCTTTTCATGACAATGCTCCATGACCCCTGTCATCAAAATGCTCCGTGACTACAGACATCACAATGTTTCATGACATTTGTCATCACAATGGTCCATACCCTCGTTATCACAATGCTCTGTGACCCTTGTCATCACAATGCTCCTTGCCTTTCTCAGCACAATGCTCCATGACACTTGTCATCACAATGCTCCATGTGCTTGTCATCACAATGCTACATGACCCATGTCATCACAATGTGCCATGCACTTGTCATCACAATGCTCCACAACATTGTCATCACAATGCTCCATAAACCTTGGCATCACAATGCTCCATGCACTTCTCATCAAAATGCTCTCTCACAACTGATATCACAATGTTCCATCACTAGTCATCACAATACTCCCTCACCCCTGTCATCACAATGTTCCATGACCCCTGTCATCACAATGCTACATGCCCTTACCATCACAATGCTCCATGAACACTGACATCACAATGTTCCATAACCACTGTCATCAAAAGGCTCCATGACCTTATTCATCGCAATGCTCCATGACTGTCATCACAATGCTCCCTGCATTCTCATCAAAATGCACCACCCACTTGTCATCAAAATGCTCCATGACCTTTGTCATCACAAAGTTCCATGACCCTTGGCATCACAATGCTCCATGCCATTGTCATCACAATGCTGCATGAAACCTCTCATCACAATGCTCCATGAGCTTGTCATTATAATCCTCCATGACCCATGTATCACAGTGTTCCGTGCCGTTGTCATCACAATGCTCCATGCCCACTCTCATCACAATAATCCATGAAGTTTTCAGACCAATGCTCCATGACCTTTACATGACAGTGCTCAATTTCACCTGTCATAACAATGCTTCATGGCCACTGCCATCACAATGTTCCACGGCTTGTCATCACAAGGCTCCATGACCCTTGTCATCACAATGCTCCAAGTCCTCTGTAATCACAATGTTCCATACCCTTGTCATCACAAATCTCCATGACGCATTTCATCAGAATGCTCCATGGCCTTCTCATCACAATGCTCCATGCCCCTGTAATCACAATGCTCCATGCCCCTTTTCATCTCAATGCTCCATGAACCCTGTCATCACAATGCACCATGCACATCATCATAATGCTTCATGCTATTGTCATCACAATGAAATCAAAATGCTCCATGACCTCTGTCATCACAATGCTCCAAACCCTTCTGATCACAATGTTCCATAACTCTTGTCATCACAATGCTGCATGATGCCCGTCATCACAATACTCCAACCCCTCGTCATCACAATGCTCCATGACCTTTGTCATCACAATGCTCAATACACATGTCATCACAATGCTCCCTGACACTTGTCGTCAGAATGCTCCTTGAACGCTGTCAATAATAGGCTCCATGCCTTTGTCATCACAATGCTCCATGCCATTTTTATCACAATAATCCACAAGCTTGTCATCAGAGTGCTCCATGCCCCTTGTGATCACAATGCTCCACGACCCCTGTCATCACAATTCTCCACATCTTTGTCATCACAATGCTCCATGACATTTCTCATCACAATGTTACATGCTCTTGTCATCACAATTCTCCATGCACTTGTCATCACAATGCTCCATTACCCCTGTCATCACAACGCTCCAAACCCTTGTCATCACAATGCTCCATAACCTTTGTCATCACAATCCTCCATGACACTTGGCATCACAATGCTCCATGCCATTTTCATCACAATGGACCAGGACATATGTCACCACAATGCTGACTGACACCTGTCTTCACAATATTCCATGACCGTGTCATCACAATGCTCCATGCCCTTGTCCTCAAAATGTGCCATGCCAACTGTCATCACAATAATCCATGAAACTTCTTAGACCAATGCTCCATGCCCCTGTCATCACAATGCTCCATGCCCTTGTCATCACAATGCTCCGTGACTCCAGTCATTACAATGCTTCATGACCTTTGTCATCACAATGGTCCATGCGCTCGTAATCATAGGGCTCTGTGACCTTTGTCACCACAATGCTCCATGAACTTTTCATCACAATGCTCCGTAAACCTAGTCATCACAGTGCTACATGCCTTTGTTAGCACAATGCTCCATGACCCTTGTCATCACAATGCTCCATGTGCTTGTCTGCACAATGCTCAACAAACTTGTCATCACAATGTTCCATAAAACTTGTCATTACAATGCTCCATGCACTTCTCATCAAAATGCTCTCTCACCACTGATATCACAACGTTCCATTACTTGTCATCACAATACTCCCTCACCCCTGTCATCACAATGTTCCATGACCACTGTCATCACAATGATACATTCACTTATCATCACAATGCTCCATGACCCCTGACATCACAATGTTCCATAACACCTGCCATCAAAATGCTCCATGACCCTTTTCATCACAATGCTCCATGACCCATGACATCACAATGTTCCATAACCCCTGTCATCAAAATGTTCCATGACACTTTTCATCAAATTGCTCCATGACCCTGTCATCACAATGCTCCCTGCCCTTCTCATCACAATGCTCCATGCCTTTGTCAGCAAAATGCTACATGACCTTGTCATCAAAATGCTCCATGCGCTTGTGATCACAATCCTCCATGAAACTTGGGATCACATGGATTCATGCCCTTCTCATCACAAAGCTCCATGCTCCTTGAAATCAATATGATCCATGATATCACTCATCACAATGCTCCAAACCCTCGTGATCACAATGTTCCATAATACTTGTCATCACAGTGCTCCATGATGCCTGTCATCACAATACTCCATGACCTTTTCATCACAATTCTCCATGAACTTTGTCATCAGAATGCTCAACACACTTGTCATCACAATACTCCCTGACACTTGTCGTCACAATGCTCCTTGAAACTTGTCATGAAAAGGCTCCGTTCTTTTTTCATCACAATGCTCCATGACATTGTCATCACAATACTTCACAAGATTGTCATCAAAATGCTCCATGTGCTTGTCAGCACAATGCTCCATGACGCATGTCATCAAAATGCAACATGCACCTGTCATCACAATGCTCCACAACCTTGTCATCACAATGCTCAATAAACCTTGTCATCACAATGCTCCATGCACTTCTCATCAAAATGCTCTCTCACCACAGTTATCACAATGTTCCATCACTAATCATCACAATACTCCCTTTCCCCTGTCATCACAATGTTCCCTGAAACCTGTCATCACAATGCTACGTGCTCTTATCATCACAATGCTCCATGACACCTGACATCACATTGTTCCATAACCCCTGTAATCAAAATGCTTCATGACCCTTTTCATCACAATGCTCCATGACCCCTGACATCACAATGTTCCATAACCCCTGTCATCAAAATGTTCCATGACACTTCTCATCAAATTGCTCCATGACCCTGTCATCACAATGCTCCCTGCCCTTCTCATCACAATGCACCACGCCCTTATCATCAAAATGCTCCATGAAGTTTGTCATCACAAATCTCCATGACCATTTTCATCACAATGCTCCATGCCATTGTTATCACAATGCTCCAAGAACCCTGTCATCACAATGCTCCACGCCCTTCTCATCACAAAGCTCCATGACGCATGTCATCAGAATGCTCCATTGACTTCTCAACACAATGCTCTATGCTCTTGTCATCACAATGCTCCAAGTCACCTGTAATCACAATGCTCCATGCCCTTTTCATCAGAATGCTCCATGGGACTTGTCATCACAAGGCTGCATGGTCTTCTCATCACAATGCTCCAGGACCTTGTCATCACAATGCTCCATTCCCTTGTCATCACAACACTCCATGAGCCCTGTCATCACAATATTCCATGAATATTTTCAGCCCAATGCTCCATGACCTTCTCATTACAGTGCTCCATGACCCCTGTCATCACAATGCTCCAAGACCACTCTCATCATAACGCTCCATGACCCCTGACAACACAATGATCCCGGAGTCTTGTCATGAAAATGCTCCATGACACTTGTCATCACAATGATCCATGCCCTTGTCATCCCAATGCTCCATGTCCCCTGTTATCACAAGGCTCTGTGACACTTGTCATCACAGTGCTCCATGACCCTTGTCATCACAATGCTCCATTCCCTTGTCATCACAATGCTCTATAACCCATGTCATCACAATACTCAATGAATATTTTCAGCCCAATGCTCCATGACCTTCTTATCACAAGGCTCCCTGACCCCTGTCATCCCAATGCTCCATGACCACTGTCATCACAACGCTCCATGACCCTTGAGAACACAATGATCCAGGACGCTTGTCATCAAAATTCTCCATGACACTTGTCATCACAATGATCAATGCCCTTGTCATCCCAATGTTCCATGATCCCTGTAATCACAATGCTCCGTGACGCTTGTCATCACAGTGCTCCAAATCACTTGTCATCACAAAGTTCCATGCCTTTGTCAACAAAATGCTACATGACCTTCTCATCACAATGCTCCATGCGCTTGGCATCACAATCTTCCATGAATCTTCGGATCACATTGCTTCATGTCCTTGTCACCACAATGCTCCATGCTCCTTGAAATCAAAATGATCCATTACCTCTGTCATCACAATGCTCCAAACCCTTGTAATCACAATGTTCCATAACACTTGTCATCACAACGCTCAATGATATCTGTCATCACATTGCTCCATGACACCTGTCATCACAATGTTCCATGCCGCTTGTCATTACAGTGCTCCATGACGTTTGTCAACACAATTATCCATGGTCTTCTCATCACAATGCTCCACGGTCTTGCCATCACAATGCTCCATGACCTGGTCATCACAATTCTCCATATCCCTTGGCATCCCAATTCACCATGTCCTTGCTATCACAATGCTCCATGACACTTCTCATCACAATGTTACATGCTCTAGTAATCACAATTCTCCATGCACTTGTCATCGCAATGCTGTATGACCCCTGTAATAGCAAGCTCCATGCGCTTGTCATCACAATGCTTCACGAACTTGTCATCAAAATTCTCATTGGCCCTGGTCATCACAATGCTCCATGCCCTTGTCATAACAATGCTCCACGACCCTTTTCAACACAATGCTCCAAGCCCTTGTCATCACAATGCTCCATTACCGTTGTCATAACAGTCCTCCATGACACTTGTCATCACAATGCTCCATGCCATTGTCGTCACAATGGACCATGACCTATGTCATCACAATGCTCCCTGACACCTGTCTTCACAATACTCCATGACCTTGTCATCACAATGCTACATGCTCTTGTCATTCACAATGCTCCATGACACCTGTCAACACAATGCTCCGTGACTCCAGTCATCACAATGCTTCATGACTTTGGCAACACAATGGTCCATGCCCTCGTCATCACAAGGCTCTGTGACATTTGTCACCACAATGCTCCATGAATTTTTCATCACAATGCTCCGTGACCCTTGTCATCACATTGCTCCATGCCTTTGTCAGCATAATGCTCCATGGCCCTTGTCATCACAATGCTACATGAACTTGTCAGCAAAATGCTCCATGACCCATGTCATTACAATGTGCCATGCACTTGTCATCACAATGCTCCACAAACTTCTCATCACAATGCTCCATAAACTTTGTCATCACAATGTTCCATGCACTTCTCATCATAATGCTCTCTCACCACTGATAACACAATGTTCCAGCATTAGTCATCACAATACTCCCTCACTCCTCTCATCACAATGCTCCATGACCCTTTTCATCACAATGCTCCATGACCACTGACATCACAATGTTCCATAACCCCTGTGATCAAAATGCTCCATAACACTTTTCATCAAATTGCTCCATGACACTGTCAACACAGTGCTCCCTTCCCTTCTCATCACAATGCACCACGCCCTTGTCATCAAAATGCTCCATGACCTTTGTCATCACAAAGCTCCATGACCCTTTGCATCACAATGCTCCTTGCCATTGTCATCACAAAGCTCCATGACGCATGTCATCAGAATGATCCACGGCCTTCTCATCACAATGCTCCATGCCCTTGTCATCACAATGCTGCAAGACCCCTGTAAACACAATGCTCCCTGCCCATTTTCATCTCAATGCTCCATGAACCATGTCATCACAATGCACCATGACCATCATCATAATGCTTCATGCTATTGTCATTACAATGGAATCAAAATGCTCCATGACATGTGTCATCATAATGCTCCCAACCCTTTGGATCACAATGTTCCATAACACTTGTCATCACAACGCCCCATGACGCTCGTCATCATAATTACCCATGGTCTTCTCATCACAATGCTCCATGAACTTTGTCATCACAATGCTCAATACACTTGTCATCACAATGCTCCTGACACTTGTCGTCAGTATGCGCCTTGAACTCTGTCATGACATGGCTCCATGTCTTTTTCATCACAATGATCCATGCCTTTTTCATCACAATGCTTCAAGACACCTCTAATCACAAGGCTCCATGCACTTGTCATCACAAAGCTCCATGACGCTTGTCATCAGAATGCTCCATGGCCTTTTCATCACAATGCTCCATGCGCTTGTCATCACAATCTTCCATGAATATTGGGATCACATTGCTTCATGCCCTTGTCATCACAATGCTCCATGCTCCTTGATATCAAAATGATCCATGACCTCTGTCATCACAATGCTCCAAACACTTGTAATCACAATGTTTCATAACACTTGTCATCACAATGCTCCATGATGTCTGTCATCACAATACTCGATGCCCTTGTCATCACAATGCTCCATGACCTTTGTCATCACAATGCTCAATACACATGTCATCACAATGCTCCCTGACACTTGTTATCAGAATGCTCCTTGAACCCTGTCATGAAAAGGCTCCATGTCTTTTTCACCGCAATGCTCCATGCCCATTTCATCACAATGACCCATGCCATTGTCATCACAGTACTCCACAAGCTTGTCATCAGAATGTTCCATGACCCTTGTCATCAGAATGCTCCATGATCCCTGTCATCACAATGCTACATGCCCTTTGTCATTACAGTGCTCCATGACGCACGTCATCACAATTATCCATAGTCATCTCATCACAATGCTCCAAGGTGTTGCCATCACAATGCTCCATGCCCTGATCATCACAATGCTCCATGTCCCTTGGCATCACAATTCTCCACGTCCTTGTCATCACAGTGCTCCATGACACTTCTCATCACAATGTTACATGTTCTTGTAATCAAAATTCTCCATGCACTTGTCATCGCAATGTTCCATGATCCCTGTCATAGAAAGCTCCATGTGCTTGTCATCACAATGCTTCACGATCTTGTCAACAAAATTCTCAATGGCCCTTGTCATCACAATGCTCCATTACATTTGTCATCACAATGCTCCATGACTTTTGACATCACAATGCTGCAATCCCTTGTCATCACAATGGACCATGACCTATGTCATCACAATGCTCCCTGACACCTCTCTTCACAATACTCCATGACCTTGTCATCACAAGGCTCCATTCCCTAGTCATCTCAATGCTCCATGCCCACAGTCATCACAGTAATCCATGAAAATTGTCAGACCAATGCCCCATGCCCCTGTCATCACAATGCTCTGTGACTCCAGCCATCACAATGCTTCATGACTTTTGTCATCATAATGGTCCATGCCCTAGTCATCACAAGGCTCTGTGTCATTTGTCACCACAATGCTCCATGAACTTTTCATCACAATGCTCTGTGACCACTGTTATAACAATGCTCTATGCCTTTGTCATCACAATGCTCCATGACCCTTGTCATCACAATGCTCCATACATTTGTTAACAAAATGCTCCATGACCCATGTCATCACAATGTGCCATGCGCTTGTCATCACAATGCTCCACAAATTTGTCATCACATTGCTCCATAAACATTGTCATCACAATGCTCCAGGCACTTCTCATCAAAATGCTCTCTCACCACTGATATCACAAAGTTCCATCACTAGTCATCACAATACTCCCTCACCCCTGTCATCACAATGTTCCATGACCCCTGTCATCACAATGCTACATGCCCTTATCATCACAATGCTCCATGACGCCTGACATCACAATGTTCCATAAAACCTGTCATCAAAATGCTCCATGACCTTTATCATCACAATGCTCCATAACCCCTGACATTACAATGTTCCATAACCCCTGTCATCAAAATGTTCCATGACACGTTTCATCAAATTGCTCCATGACCCTGTCATCACAATGCTCCCTGCCCTTCTCATCACAATGCACCACGCCCTTGTCATCAAAATGCTCCATGACTTTTTTGATCACAAAGCTCCATGACCCTTGATATCACAATGCTCCATGCCATTGTCATCACAATGCTCCATGAACCTTCTCATCACATTGCTCCATGCCCTTGTCATCACAAAGCTCCATGACGCTTGTCATCACAATTTGCCATGCGCTTGTCATCAAAATGCTCCACAACCTTGTCATCACAATGATCCATAAAACTTGTCATCACAATATTCCATGCACTTCTCATCAAAATGCTCTCTCATCACTGATATCACAATGCTCCATCACTAGTCATCACTATACTCTCTCACCCCTGTCATCACAATGTTCCATGACCCCTGTCATCACAATGCTACATGCCCTTATCATCACAATGATCTATAACCCCTGACATCACAATGTTCCATAACCCCTGTCATCAAAATGATGCATGTCCCTTTTAATCACAATGCTCCATGACCCCTGACATTACAAAGTTCCATAACACCTGTCATCAAAATGTTCCATGACACGTTTCATCAAATTGCTCCATGACCCTGTCATCTCAATGCTCCCTGCCCTTCTCATCACAATGCACCAGGCACTTGTCATCAGAATGCTCCATGACCTTTGTCATCACAAAGCTCCATGACCATTGGCATCACAATGCTCCATGCCATTTTCATCACAATGCTCCATGAACCCTCTCATCACACTGCTCCATGCCATTGTCATTACAAAGCTCCATGACGCTTCTCATCACAATGCTCCATGCCCTTGTCATTACAATTCACCATGGCCCACGTATCACAGTGTTCCGTCCCCTTGTCATCACAATGCTCCATGCCCACACTCATAACAATAATCCATGAAAATTTTCAGACCAATGCTCCATGCCCTTGTCATCACAATGTTCCATAACCCCTGTCATAACAATGCTCCATGACCCCTGCCAATACAATGATGCACGGCCTTGTCATCACAAGGCTCCATGTCCCTTGTCATCACAATGTTACAAGACCCCTGTAATCACAATGCTCCATGCCCTTGTCATCACAAAGCTCCATGATTCATGTCATCAGAATGTTCCATGGCCTTCTCATCACAATGCTCCATGCCCTTGTCATCACAATGCTCCAAGACCCCTGTAATCACAAATATCCATGCCCCTTTTCATCTCAATGCTCCATGAACCCTGTCGTCATAATGCACCATGCCCATCATCTTAATGCTTCATGCTATTGTCATCACAATGAAATCAAAATGCTCCATGACCTCTGTCATCACAATGCCCCAAACCCTTGTGATCACAATATTCCATAACACTTGTCATCACAACGCCCCATGAATATCATCATCACAATTATCCATGGTCTTCTCATCACAATGCTCCATGAACTTTGCCATCACAATGCTCAATACACTTGTCCTCACAATGCTCCCTGCCACTTATCGTCAGTATGCTCCTTGAACCCTGTCATGACATGGCTCCATGTCTTTTTCATCACAATGATGCATGCACTTTTCATCACAATACTCCAAGACCCCTGTAATCACAATGCTCCATGCCCTTGTCATCACATAGCTCCATGACGCATGTCATCAGCATGCTCCATGGCCTTCTCATCACAATGCTCCATGCCCTTGTCATCACAATGCTCCAAGACCCCTGACATCACAATGCTCCATGCCTCTTTTCATCAGAATGCTCCATGAGACTTGTCATCACAAGGCTGCATTGTCTTCTCATCACAATGCTCCAGGACCTTGTCATCACAATGCTCCATTCCCTTGTCATCACAATGTTCCATGACTCCTGTCTTCACAGTGCTCCAGGACCACTCTCATCATAACGCTCCATGACCCCTGACAACACAATGATCCAGGACTCTTGTAATGAAAATGCTCCATGACCCTTGTCATCACAATGATCCATGCCCTTGTCATCCCAATTCTCCATGTCCCCTGTTATCACAATGCACCGTGACCCTTGTCATCACAGTGCTCCATGACCCTTGTCATCACAATGCTCCATGCCTTTGTCAGCAAAATGCTACATGACCTTGTCATCACAATGCTCTATGCGCTTGTCATCACAATCCTCCATGAACCTTGGGATCACATTGATTCATGCCCTTTTCATCACAATGCTCCTTGCTCCTTGAAATCAATATGATCCATGACGTCTCTCATCACAATGCGCCAAACCCTCGTGATCACAATGTTCCATAATACTTGTCATCACAATGCTCCATGATGCCTGTCATCACAATAATCCATGCACTTTTCATCACAATGCTCCATGACCTTTGTCATCACAATGCTCAATACACTTGTTATCACAATGCTCCCTGACACTTGTCATCAGAATGCTCCTTGAACCCTGTCATTAAAAGGTTCCATGCCTTTTTCATCACAATGTTCCATGCCATTGTCATCACAATACTCCACAAGCTTGTCATCAGAATGCTCCATGACCCCTGTCATCACAATGCTCCATGCCCCTTGTCATTACAGTGCTCCATGACGTTTGTCAACACAATTATCCATGGTCTTCTCATCACAATGCTCCACGGTCTTGCCATCACTGTGTTCCATGCCCTGGTCATCACAATGCTCCTTGTCCCTTGTCATCCCAATTCTCCACGTCCTTGTTATCACAATGCTCCATGACACTGCTCATCACAATGTTTCATGCTCTAGTAATCACAATTCTCCATGCAATTGTCATTGCAATGCTGCATGACCCCTGTAATAGCAAGCTCCATGCACTTGTCATCACAATGCTTCACGAATTTGTCATCAAAATTCTCAATGGCCCTGGTCATCACAATGCTCCATGCTCTTGTAATCGCAATGCTCCATGACCCTTGTCATCACAATGCTCCAAGCCCTTGTCATCACAATGCTCCATTACCGTTGTCATCACAATGCTCCATGTCATTGTCATCACAGTGGACCATGACATATGTCATCACAATGCTCCCTGACACCTGTCTTCCCAATACTCCATGACCTTGTCATCACAATGCTCCATGCTCTTGTCATCACAATGCTCCATGACCCCTGTCATCACAATGCTCCGTGACTCCACTCATCACAATGCTTCATGACCTTTGTCAACACAATGGTCCATGCCCTCGTCATCACAAGGCTCTGTGACATTTGTCACCACTATGCTCCATGAAATTTTCATCACAATGCTCCGTGACCCTTGTCATCACATTGCTCCATGCCTTTTTCAGCATAATGCTCCATTCCCCTTGTCATCACAATGCTCCATGCACTTGTCAGCACAATGCTCCATGTCCCATGTCATTACAATGCGCCACACACTTGTCATCACAATGCTCCACAACATTGTCATCACAATGCTCCATAAACATTGTCATAACAATGCTCCCTGCACTTCTCATCATAATGCTCTCTCACCACTGATATCACAATGTTCCATCATTAGTCATCACAATACTCCCTCACTCCTCTCCTCACAATGTTCCATGACCCATGTCATCACAATGCTACATGTCTTTATCATCAAAATATTCCATGACCCCTGACATCACAATATTCCATAACCCCTGTCATCAAAATGTTCCATGACTCTTTTCATCAAATTGCTCCATGACGCTGTCATCACAATGCTCCCTTCCCTTCTGAACACAATGCACTACGCCCTTGTCATCAACATGCTCCATGACCTTTGTCATCACAAAGCTCCATGACCCTTGGCATCACAATGCTCCATGCCATTGTCATCACAATGCTCCATGAACACTCTCATCACATTACTCCAGGCCCTTGTCATCACAAAGCTCCATGACACTGGTCATCACAATGCTCAATGTCCTTCTCATCACAATGCTCCATGCCCTTGTCATGACAATCCTCCATGACCCATGTATCACAGTGATCCGTGCCCTTGTCATCACAGTGCTCCATGCCCTTGTCATCACAATGCGCCATTACCTTTGTCATCACAATTCTCCATGACATTTGGCATCACAATGCTACATGCCATTGTCATCACAATAGACCATGACATATGTCATCACAATGATCCCTGACACCTGTCTTCTCAATATTCCATGACCTTCTCATCACAATGCTCCATGCCCTTTTCATCACAATGTGCCATGCCCACTGTCATCACAATAACCCATGAAACTTGTCAGACAAATGCTCCATGCCCCTGTGATCACAATGCTCCATGCCCTTTTCATCACAATGCTCCATTTCCCCTGTCATCAAAATTCTCCGTGACTCCATTCATCACAAAGCTTCATGACCTTTGTCATCACAATGGTCCATGTGCTCGTCATCACAAGGCTCTGTGACATCTGTCACCACAATGCTCCATGAACTTTTCATCACAATGCTCCATGACCCTTGTAATCACAGTGTTCCATTCCTTTGTCATCACAATGATCCATGCCCCTGGTCATCACAATTTTCCACGTCCTTGTCATCACAATGCTCCATGACACTTCTCATAACAAAGTTACATGCTTTTGTCATCACAGTTCTCCATGCACTTGTCATCACAATGTTCCATGCCCACTCTCATCACAATAATCCATGAAACGTTTCACACCAATGATCCATTCCCTTGTCATAACAATGCTACATGACCCCTGACATCACAATGTTCCACGGCCTTGTCATCACAAGGCTCCATGACCCTTTTCATCACAATGCTCAAAGACCCCTGTAATCACAATGCTCCATGGCCTTGTCATCACAAAGCTCCATGATGCATGTCATCAGAATGCTCCATGGCCTTCTCATCACAATGCTCTATGCGCTTGTCATCACAATGCTCCAAGAACCCTGTAACTACAATGTTCCATGCCCCTTTTCATCCCAATGCTCCATGAAACCTGTCATTACAATGCACCATACCCATCATCATAATGCTTCATGCTATTGTCATCACAATGAAATCAAAATGCTCCATGACCTCTGTCACCACAATGCTCCAAACTCTTGTGATCACAATTTTCCATAACACTTGTCATCACAATGCCCCATGACACTCGTCATCACAATTATCCATGGTCTTCTCATCAAAATGCTCCATGACCTTTGTCATCACAATGCTCAATACACTTGTCATCACAATGCTCCCTGACATTTGTCATCAGTATGCTCCTTGAACCCTGTCATGACAATGTTCCATGCCTTTTTCATCACAATGATCCATGCCCTTTTCATCACAATGCTCCACGACTGCTGTAATCACAATGCTCCATGCTCTTGTCATCACAATGCTCCATGCCCACACTCATCACAATAATCCATGAAATATATCAGACCCATGCTCCATTCCAGTGTCATCACAATGCTAAATTATCCCGTCATAACAATGCTCCATGACCCCTGCCAAAACAATGTTCCACTGGCCTGTCATCACAATGCTCCATGACACTTGTCATCACAATGCTCAAAGACCCCTGTAATCACAATGCTCCATGCCCTTGTCATCACAAAGGTCCATGACACATGTCATCAGAATGCTCCATTGCCTTCTCATCACAATGCTCCATGCCCTTGTCATCACAATGCACCAAGACCCCTGTAATAACAATGCTCCATGCTCCTTTTCATCAGAATGCTCCATGAGACTTGTCATCACAAGGCTCCACAGTATTCTCATCACAATGATCCAGGACCTTGTCAACACAATGATCCTTTCCCTTGTCAACAAAATGCTCCATGACCCCTGTCATCACAATATTCCATGAACATTTTCAGCCCAGTGCTCCGTGACCTCATCACAATACTCCATTACCATTGTCATCACAATCATCCATGAACCCTGGGATCACATTTCTTTCATGCACTTGTCATCACAATGCTCCATGCTCCTTGAAATCAAAATGATCCATGACCTCTGTCATCAAAATGCTCCAAACCCTTGTAATCACAAAGTTCCATAACACTTGTATCACAACACTCCATGATGCCTGTCATCACAATACTCCATGACCTTGTCATCACAATGCTCCATGACCTTTGTCATCACAATGCTCAATACATTTGTCATCACAATGCTCCCTGACACTTATCGTCAGAATGCTCCTTGAACCCTGTCATGAAAAGGCTACATGCCTTTTTCATCACAATGCTCCAAGTCCTTTTCCTCACAATGCTCCATGCCATTGTCATCACAATACTCCACAAGCTTGTCATCAGAATGCTCCATGACATTTGTCATCACAATGCTCCATGACCACTGTGATCACAATGCTCCATGACACCTGTCATCACAATGCTCCATGCCCCTTGTCATTACAGTGCTCCATGATGCTCATCATCACAATTTTCCATGGTCTTCTCATCACATTTCTCCAAGGTCTTGCCATCCCAATGCTCCATACCCTGGTCATCACAATGCCCCATGTCCTGTCTCATCACAATTCTCAATGTCCTTGTCATCACAATGCTCCATGACACTTCTCGTCACAATGTTACATTCTCTTGTCATCACAAATCTTCATGCACTTGTCATCGAAATGCTCCATGACCCCTGTCATAGCAAGCTCCATGTGCATGTCATCAAAACGCTTCACGACATTGTCATCAAAATTCTCAATGGCACTTTTCATCACAATGCTCCATGCCCTTGTCATCCCAATACTCCCTGACCCTTGTCATCACAATGCTCAAAGGCCTTGTCATCACAATGCTCCATTACCTTTGTCATCACAATCATCCATGACATTTGGCATCACAATACTCCATGCAATTGTCATCACAATGGACCATGACATATGTCATCACAATGCTCCCTGACACCTGTCTTCACAATACTCCATGAACTTGTCCTCACAATTCTCCATGCCCTTGTCATCACAATGCACCATGCCCAGTCTCATCACAATAATCCATGAAAATTCTAAGACCTATGCTCCATGCCCCTGTCACCACCATGCTCCATGCCCTTGTCATCACAATGCTCCATGACCCCTGTCATCTCAATGCTCCATGACTCCAGTCATCACAATGATTCCTGACCTTCGTCATCACAATTCTCCATGCCCTCATCATCACAAGTCTCTGTGACCTTTTTTACCACAATGCTCCATGAAATTTTCATCAAAATGCTCCGAGACACTTGTTATGACAATACTCCATGCCTTTGTCAGCACAATGCTCCATGACCCTTGTCATCACAATGCTACATGCGCTTGTTTGCAAAATGTTCCATGACGCATGTCATCACAATGCGCCATGCACTTGTCATTACAATGCTCCACAACCTTGTCATCAAAATGCTCCATAAAACTTGTCATCACAATGCTCCATGCACTTCTCATCAAAATGTTCTCTCACCACTGATATCAAAATGTTCCATCACTAGTCATCACAATACTCCCTCACCCCTGTCATCACAATGTTCCATGAACCCTGTCATCACAATGCTACCTGCCGTTACCATCACAATGCTCCATGATCTCTGTCATCACAAAGCTCCAAACCCTTGTGATCATAATGTTCCATAACACTTGTCATCACAAAGCCCCATGAGGCTCGTCATCACAATTATCCACGGTCTTTTCATCAAAATGCTCCATGACTTTTGTCAGCACAATGCACAATAACCCTGTCATCTCAATGCTCCCAGACACTTGTCGTCAGTATGCTCCTTGAACCATGTCATGACAAGGCTCCATGCCTTTTTCAGCTGATTATTACAACATCTGATGGATGGCCTTGGGAATCTAATTCTGGTATTGATTGTTTTTGCTGATTGTCTCCACTTGTAGCTGATTTCTTCATTATTGTGTAAATTTAGATCATGAGCTCATGTTTAGCTAAACAGCTGACCTTGTAAGAGGCTTAGGTGTGAACACTCGTAAGCTTCAGCAGAAAGTGGGCAAACATTTATTTGTGTCCCTCCAATGCATTGCCCGCAAGAAACCCGTTTTCCAGAAGTGTTGGGCCAATACACCCTCTAGAGGCAGGGGACTCAGACAGGGCTGATTTGCAGCCGACGCTTGGGGCAGGGGCAGTGGGTGGCCAGTGGCCCGCGGAGGATCCCCTCTGCGTGTGTCCCAGTGACCCATCTGCCTAAGAACTTCGGTCACCTGTCAGGAAGCTACGATGCACAGACCTATGGTTACCTGTTCAGCGAGGTGTACTGCGCGGACACGTTCCACACACACTTCAAGTAAGAGGGAGGCTTCAGTGCAAAGATGAGAGGTTGGGCAGCTGTGCAGACAAAGACGGCACCCTTTGGCCTAGGCCTAAATTCTTGTGCCACCCCCCTGGGCCTGCCGGGCTCTGAGCGCCCTGCCATGGGCCCCCTGCTCCCCTGCCCTTTGTTCAGTCACAGATGAGATGGCCACACCCTCACCCTCAGTGAGGACTGTGTTCCAAACTCCTGCAGCACAGCCCCTACAACACAAGTTGCTGTGTACTACAGAAGCTGCATCCTGAGGCCAGGGCATTCCGAAGATGTCAAGGGCAGACATGATGGCCTTAAATGATGTCCCCTTGTGTCACTTTTGGTAAACTTTAAGAGCTAGGAAATTGTCCACTTTACAGAAATGTTCAAATTTACTGGCATTTTATATATTCTCTGCTGTAACTTTGCACTGATTCTTTCATTATATTATTTAATTATGTTTTGTTTTGCTTAATCAAAGTGTGTTTTTTAAATCTTTTCAAAGAATATTCATTTGACTTACTAAATCACCTCAGTTTTATACGTTTTCTGTTGTATTAAGTTCTGCTCATATCTTACTTATATATTTTCTCTGTTCTCAGGGTTTATTGTTTTGATATTCTGGTATCATTTAAAACACTTGGTTATTAATTTTAATAAAACTTTTTAATTATAAGGTTTTGAACTTTTGAAGACTCCAGCTTACTTGTAAGTTTCTCAGGGTCAGGTCCTCTACATTGTTGCTGGCCTAAGGCTTAGTTCAACTTATAGCAATGCATATATTGACGTATTTTCCCCTCTACTTCTGTGATTCCCTACATCTCACATTTCTTTGCAGACAAGCCATTTGACATACCCTTAACTTATTTCACAGGCAATAAGTCTTTGAAATAATGTGTATTTTTTAGATAAATCTTCTTATATAGTTAGGCAGAAAATTTGACCTGCCATAGTTTTCAAAACAGCATAATTTCACTCTTCTCAATGATTAATCTGTTGTATAACACAACCTGTAAGTATTTAGCTTTATCAATGACATGTACATTAAAAATGCTTTAAAGACCCTACCAGTCTTTGAAAACATCCTTGTTCCTTGTTTCAGTTCCAATTTTATGTATATTTTCTGCCTTGCACTTGATTATTCCAACATCTGATAGATGGCCTTGGGAATCTAATTCTGGTAGTGAATGTTTTTGCTGATTGTCTCAACTTGTAGCTGAATTCTTCATTATTGTGTAAATTTAGAACATGAGTTGAAGTTTAGCTACACAACTGCACTTGTAAGAGGGTTAGGAGTGAACGCTCGGAATCTTCAGGAGAAAGCTGGCAAAGATTTATTTGTGTCCCTCCAATGTGTTGCCCTTAAGACCCGTTTTCTAGAAGTGTGGGGCCAATACTCCCTCTAGAGGAAGGGGACTCAGACAGGGCTGCTTTGCGGCCCCCGCTCTGGGGCAGGGGCAGTGGGCAGCCTGTGGCAAGGGCAGGAGCCTCTCCGCGTGTGTCCCAAGGACCCAACTGCCTCGGAACTTCGGTCCCCTGGCAGGAAGCTACGATGCCCAGACCTATGGTTAGCTGTGCAGTGAGGTGTTCTGCACGGACACGTTCCACACACATTTCATGTAAGAGGGCGGCCTGAGTGGAAATGTGAGAGTTTGGGCAGCTGTGCAGACAAAGAATGCACCCTTTGACCTGGTCCTAAATGCTTGTGCCACACACTGGGCCTGCTGGGCTCTGAGTGCCCTGCACTAGGCTGCCTGCTCCCTTGTCATTTCTTCAGTCACAGCACAGATGGCCACACCCACACCGTCAGTGAGGGCCGTGTTCCAAGATAATCCAGCCCCCCCACTCTCCGCAGGTTACCATGGACAACAGATGCTGCATTCTGAGGCCAGGATGTTCCGAGTATGCCAAGGGCAGACATGATGATCTTAAATGATTTCCTCTTGTTTCAGTTTTGGTAAACCTTAGGAGATAGGAAATTGTCCACGTCACAGAAATGTTAAAAATTACTGGCATTTCATATATACTCTGCTATATCATTGTCCTCATTCTTTCTCTATATTCTTTCCTTATGTTTTTGTTTTCCTTAATCAAAGTGTGTCTTTTAAATCTTTTCAAAGAATATTCTTTGGACTTACAAAATCACCTCAATTTTATACGTTTTCTGTTGTATTATGTTCTCATATCTTTATTTAAATTTGTTCTATGTTCTCACG
Organism: Mesoplodon mirus; assembly: GCF_964341445.2. NCBI lineage: Eukaryota > Metazoa > Chordata > Mammalia > Artiodactyla > Ziphiidae > Mesoplodon > Mesoplodon mirus. Next base: position 106,199,092 of record NC_138976.1, on the reverse strand, counting down.
GTTTACTGTTATGATCTTCTGATGTCAATTAAAACACTTGGTATTCATTTTAATAAATCTTTTTACTTATAAAGATTTGAACTTTTGAAGATTCCAGCTTACTTGTAAGTTTCTAAGGGTCAGGTCCTCTCCATTGTTCCTGGCCTAAGGCTTATTTCACAATATAGCAATGTATATATTGACCTATTTTCCCCTCGACTTTCTGTGATTCCCTAAATCTCACCTTTCTTTGCAGACAAGCCATTTGAAATACCCTTAACTTATTTCACAGCCAATAAGACATTGAAATAATGTGTATTTTTTAGAGAAATCTTCTTATATAATTAGGCAGAAAATCTGACATGCCATAGTTTTCAAAACAGCATAATTTCACTCTTCTCTATGATTAATCTGTTGTATTACACAGCTTTTCAGTATTTAGCTTTATCAATGACATGTACTTTAAAAATGTTTTAGAGATCGTACCAGTCTTTGAAAACATCCTTGTTCCTTGTTTCAGTTCAGTTTTATGTATATTTTCTTCCTTGCACCTGATTATTCCAACATCTGATGGATTGCCTTGGGAATATACTTCTGGTAGTGATTGTTTTTGCTGATTGTCTCCACTTGTAGCTGATTTATTCATTTTTGTGTAAATTTAGATCATGAGCTCATGTTCAGCTAAACAGCTGACCTTGTAAGAGGCTTAGGTGTGAATGCTCGTGAGCTTCAGCTGAAAGTCGGCAAAGATTTATTTGTGTCCTCCAATGAGTGGCCCGCAAGGACTCCGTTTTCTAGAAGTGTTGGTCCAATACTCCCTCTAGAGGCAGGGGACTTAGACAGGGCTGCTTTGCGACCCCGAACTGGGGCAGGGGCAGTGGGCGGCCTGTGGCCCGGACAGGAACCTCTCCGCGTGTATCCTAGGGACCCATCTGCCTGCAAACTACGGTCACCTTGCAGGAAGCTACGATGCCCAGACCTATGCTTAGCTGTGCAGCAAGGTGTACTACGTGAAAAGGTTCCAAACACACTTCAAATAAGAGGCGGCCTGAGAGGAATGGTGAGAGTTTGGAGAGCTGTTCAGACAAAGAAGGCGCCCTTTGGCCTGGGCGTAAATTCATCTGACACACCCCTGGGCCTGCAGGGCTCTGAGGGCCTTACACTGGGCCTACTTTTCCCCTGCCCATTGTTAAGTCAAAGAAGAGATGGCCACAACCACTCCCTCAGGGAGGGCAGTGTTTCAACCTCTCTCAGCCCCGCCCCCACTCCGCAGGTTACCATGGACTACAGATGCTGCATTATGAGGCCAGGGCTTTCCGAGAATGCCAAGGGCAGACATGATGACCTTAAATGATTTCCTCTTGTGTCAGGTTTGGTAAACTTTAGGAGCTAGGAAATGGTCCCCTTTACAGAAATGTTCAAATTTACTGGCATTTCATATATTCTCTGCTATAACATTGTCCTGACTCTTTCTGTATATTCTTTACCTATGTTTTTGTTTTCCTTAGTCACAGTGTGTCTTTTTAATCTTTTCCAAGAATATTCTTTGGACTTACTAAGTCACCTCAATTTTATATGTTTTCTGTTGTATTAAGTTCTGCTCATATCTTTTTTTATCTTTTTTCCATGTTCTCAGGGTTTATAGGTTTGATCTTCTGATGTCAATTAAAACACTTGGTTATTCATTTTAATAAATCTTTTTACTTATAAAGATTTGAACTTTTGAAGATTCCAGCTTACTTCTAAGTTTCTAAGGATCAGGTCCTCTCCATTGTTGCTGGCCTAAGGCTTAGTTCACCATATAACAATGTATAAATTGACATATTTTCCCCTCGACTTTCTGTGATTCCCTACATCTCACCTTTCTTTGCAGACAAGCCATTTGAAATACCCTTAACTTATTTCACAGACAATAAGTCTTTGAAATAATGTATTTTTAGATAAATCTTATATAATAAGGCAGAAAATCTGACCTGCCATAGTTTTCAAAACAGCATAATTTCACTCTTCTCAATGATTAATGTGTTGTATTACACAACCTTTGAATATTTAGCTTTATCAATCACATATACTTAAAAAATGTTTTAGAGATCCTACCAGTCTTTGAAAACATCGCTCTTCCTTGTTTCAGTTCCAGTTTTATGTATATTTTCTGCCTTTCACCTGATTATTCCAACATCTGATGGATGGCCTTGGGAATCTAATTCTGGTAGTGATTGTTTTTGCTGATTGTCTCCCCTTGTATTTGCTTTCTTCATTAATGTGTAAATATAGATCATGAGCTCATGTTTAGCTAAACAGCTGACCATGTAAGAGGCTTAGGTGTGAACACTTGTAAGCTTAAGCAGAAATTCAGCAAATATTTATTTGTGTCCCTCCAGTGAGTTGCCCGCAAAGAAGCCGTTTTCTATAAGTGTTGGTCCAATACACCCTCCAGAGGCAGGGGACCCAGACAGGGCTGCTTTGCAGCTTCTGATCTGGGACAGGTGCTGTGGGCGGCATGTGGCCCAGGCAGGAGCCTCTCCGTTTGTTTCCCAGGGACCCATCTGCCTGTGAACCTCAGTCACCAGGCAGGAAGCTACGATGCCAAGACTTATGGTTGGCTGTTCAGCGAGGTTTACTTCACGAAGAGGTTCCGCACACACTTCAAGAAAGAGGGCGGCCTTAGTGGAAAGGAGAGAGTTTGGGCAGCTCTGCAGACAAAGAAGGTGCCCATTGGCCGGGGCCTAAATGCTTGTAACACAGCCCTGGGGCTCCAGGGCGCTGAGGGCCCTGCCCTGGGTCCCCGGCTCACCCGCCCTTTGTTCAGTCACAGCAGAGATGGCCAGACCCACTCCCTCAGTAATGGCAGGGTTCCAACCTCCCTAAGCCCCGCCCCCTCTCCGCAGGTTACCATGGACAACAGATGCTGCATTCTGAGGCTAGGGCTTTCCGCAAATGCCAAGGGCAGACATGATGACCTTAAATGATTTCCTCTTGTGTCAGGTTTGGTAAACTTTAGGAGCTAGGAAATGGTCCACTTTACAGAAATGTTCAAATTTACTGGCATTTCATATATTCTCTGCTATAACATTGTCCTGATTCTTTCTGTATATTCTTTACTTATGTTTTTGTTTTCCTTAGTCAAAGTGTGTCTTTTAAATCTTTTCAAAGAAGATTCTTTGGACTTACTAAATCACCTCAATTTTATACGTTTTCTGTTGTATTAAATTCTGCTCCTATCTTTATTTATCTTTTTTCTATGTTCTCAGGGTTTGTTGTTTTCATTTCTGATGTCAATTAAAACACTTGGTTATTCATTTTAATAAATCTTTTAACTTATAAAGATTTGAACTTTTAAGATTCCAGCCTACTTGTAAGATTCTAAGGGTCAGATCCTCTCCATTGTTGCTGTCCTAAGGCTTAGTTCACCATATAGCAATGTATATATTGACCTATTTTCCCCTCGAATTTCTGTGATTCCCTACATCTCACCTTTCTTTGCAGACAAGCCATTTGAAGTACCCTTAAATTATTTCACAGCCAATAAGTCTTTGAAATAATGTGTATGTTTTCAGATAAATCTTTTTATATAATTAGGCAGAAAATCTGTCCTGCCATAGTGTTCAAAACAGCATAATTTCACTCTTCTCAATGATTAATCTCTTGAATTACACAACCGTTGAGTATTTAGCGTTATCAAAGATATGTACTTTAAAAATATTTTAGAGATCGTACCAGTCTTTGAAAACATCCTTGTTCCTTGCTTCCGTTCCAGTTTTATGTATATTTTCTTCCTTGCACCTGATTATTCCAGCATCTGATGGATGGCCTTGGGAATCTAATTCTGGTATTGATTGTTTTTGCAAATTGTCTCCACTTGTAGCTGATTTTTTCATTATTGTGTAAATTTAGATCATGAGCTCATGTTTAGCTAAACAACTGACCTTGTAAGAGGCATAGGTGTGAACGCTCGGAAGCTTCAGCAGAAAGTCGGCAAAGATTTATTTGTGTCCCTCCAATGAGTTGCCCGCAAGGACCCCGTTTTCTAGAAGTGTTTGTCCAATACTCCTTCTAGAGGCAGGGGACTCAGACAGGGCTGCTGTGCGGCCCCCGATTTGGGGCAGGGGCAGTTGGAGACTTCTGGCACGGGCAGGAGACACTCAACATATGTTCCAGGAACACATCTTCCTGCGAACAGTGGTCACGTAACAGGAAGCTACGATGCCGAGACCTATGGTGAGGTGTGCTGTGAGGTGTACTGCATAAACAGGTTCCACACACACTTCAAGTAAGAGGGCGGCCTGAGTGGAAAGGGGAGAGTTTGGGCAGCTGTGCAGACAAAGAAGGCACAATTTGGCCTGGGCCAAAATGCCTGTGACACACCACTGGGCGTGCCGGGATCTGAGAGCCCTGCCCTTGGTCCCCTGCTCCCCTGACCTTTGTTCAGTCACAGCAGAGATGGCCATACCCACTCCTCAGTGAGGGCAGTGTTCCAAGTTCCCTCAGCCACGCCCCCTATCCGCAGGTTACCATGGACTACAGATGCTGCATCCTGAGGCCAGGGCCTTCCAAGAATTCCCAGGGCAGATATGATGATCTTAAATGATTTCCTCTTGAGTCAGTTTTGGTAAACTTTAGGAGGTAGGAAATGGTCCACTTACAGAAATGTTCAACTTTATTGGCATTTCATATATTCTCTGCTATAACATTGTCCTGATTCTTTCTGTATATTCTTTACTTATGTTTTTGTTTTCCTTAGGCACAGTGTGTCTTTTTAATCTTTTCAAAGAATATTCTTTGGACTTACTATATCACCTCAATTTTATACGTTTTCTGTTGTATTAAGTTCTGCTCCTATCTTTATTTATCTTTTTTCTATGTTCTCAGGGTTTATTGTTTTGATCTTCTGAATGTCAATTAAAACACTTGGTTATTAATTGTAATAAATCTTTTTACTTATAAAGATTTGAACTTTTGAAGATCCCAGCTTACTTGTGCGTTTCTAAGGGTCAGGTCCTCTCAATTGTTGCTGGCCTAAGGCTTAGTTCACCATATAGCAATGTATATATTGACATATTTTTTCATCGACTTTCTGTGATTCCCTAAATTTCACCTTTCTTTGCAGAAAACCAATTTGAAATACCCTTAACTTATTTCACAGCCTATAAGTCTTTCAAATAATGTGTATTTTTTAGAGAAATCTTCTTATATAATCAGGCAGAAAATCTGACCTGCCACAGTTATCAAAACAGCATGATTTCACTCTTCACAATGATTAATCTCTTGTATTACACAACCGTTGAGTATTTAGCTTTATCGATGATATGAAGTTTAAAAATGTATTAGACATCGTACCAGTCTTTGAAAACATACTTGTTCCTTGTTTCAGTTCCAGTTTTATGTATATTTTCTGCCTTGCACCTGATTATGCCAACATTTGATGGATGGCCTTGGGAATATATTTCTGGTAGTTTTTGTTTTTGCTGATTGTCTCCACTTGTAGCTGATTTCTTCATTATTGTGTAAATTTAGATCATGAGCTCATGTTTAGCTAAGCAGCTGACCTTTTAAGAGGCAAAGGTGTGAACGCTCGTAAGTTTCAGCAGAAAGTCGGCAAAGATTTATTTGTGTCCCTCCAAAGAGTTGCCCGCAAGAACCACGTTTTCTAGAAGTATTGGTCCAATACTCCCTCTAGAGGCAGGGAACTCAGAAAGAGCTGATTTCCGGCCCCCGATATGGGGCACGGGCTGTGGGCAGCCTGTGGCCCAGGCAGGAGCCTCTCCGTGTGTTTCCCAGGGACCCAACTGCCTGCGAACTTCAGTCACCAGGCAGGAAGCTACGATGCCCAGACCTATGGTTAGCTGTACAGCGATGTGTACTTCACGAACAGGTTCCACACACACTTCAAGTAAGAGGGCGGCCTTAGTGGAAAGAAGAGAGTTTGGGCAGCTGTGCAGACAAAGAATGTGCCCATTGGCCAGGGCCTAAATGCTTGTGACAACCCCCTGCGCCTTCCGGGCGCTGACGGCCCTGTCCTGAGCCGCCTGCTCCCCTGTCATTTGTTCAGTCACAGCAGAGATGGCCACACCCCCTCCCTCAGTGAGGGCAGTGTTCCAACCTCCTTCAGCCCCGCCCCCTCTCCGCAGGTTACCATGGACTACAGATGCTGCATTCTGATGCTAGGGCGTTCCGCAAATGCCCAGGACACACGTGATGAACTTAAATGATTTCCTCTTTTGTCAGTTTTGGTAAACATTGGAGCTAGGAAATGGTCCCCTTTACAGAAATGTTCAAATTTACTGGCATTTCATATATACTCTGCTATAACATTGTCCTGATACTTTCTGTAAATTCCTTACTTATGTTTTTGTTTTCCTTAATCAAAGTGTGTCTTTTAAATCTTTTCAAAGAAGATTCTTTGGACTTACTAAATTACCTTAATTTTATACGTTTTCTGTTGTATTAAGTTCTGCTCATATCTTTATTTATATTTTTTCTATGTTCTCAGGGTTTATTGCTTTGAACTTCTGATGTCAATTAAAACACTTGGTTATTCATTTTAGTAAAACTTTTTACTTATAAAGATTTGAACTTTTGAAGATTCCAGCTTACTTGTAATTTTCTAAGAGTCAGGTCCTCTCCATTGTTGCTGGCCTAAGGCTTAGTTCACCATATAGCATTTATATATTGACCTATTTTCCCCTCGACTTTCTATGATTCCCTACATCTCACCTTTCTTTGCAGACAAGCCATTTGAAATACCCATAACTTATTTCACAGCCAATCCTTTTTTGAAATAATGTGTATTTTTTAGATAAAACTTCTTATATAATTAGGCAGAAAATCTGACCTGCATTAGTTTTCAAACAGCAGAATTTCACTCGTCTCAATGATTAAACTGTTGTATTACACAACAATTGAGTATTTAGCTTTATGAATGATATGTACTTTAAAAATATTTTAGAGATCCTACCCGTCTTTGAAAACATCCTTATTCCTTGTTTCAGTTCCATGTTTATGTACATTTTCTGCCTTGCACCTGATTATTCCAACATCGGGTGGATGGCCTTGGGAATCTAATTCTGGTAGTGATTGTTTTTGCTAATTGTCTCCACTTGTAGCTGCTTTCTTCATTATTGTGTAAATTTAGCTCATGAGCCCATGTTTATCTAAACAGCTGACCTTGTACGAGGCATAGGTGTGAACGCTCGTAAGCTTCAGCAGAAAGTCGGCAAATATTTATTTGTGTCCCTCCAAAGAGTGGCCCGCAAGGACCGCGTTTTCTAGAAGTGTTGGTCCAATACTCCCTCTAGAGGCAGGGGACTCAGACAGGGCTGCTTTGCTGCCCCCGATCTGGGGCAGGGGCTCTGGGAGGCCTGTGGCCCAGGTAGGAGCCTCTCCGTGTGATGCCCAGGGACCCAACTGCCTGCGAACTTCAGTCACCAGGCAGGAAGATACGATGTCCAGACCTATGGTTAGCTGTGCAGCGATGTGTACTTCAGGAACAGGTTCCACACACATTTAAAGTAAGAGGGCGGCCTTAGTGGAAAGGAGAGAGTTTGGGCAGCTGTGCTGACAAAGAAGTTGCCCATTGGCCTGGGCCAAAATGCTTGTGACACCACCCTGCGCCTCCCGGGCGCCAAGGTCCCTGACCTGGACCCCCTGCTCCCTTGCCCTTTGTTCAGTCACAGCAGAGATGGCCACACCCACTCCCTCAGTGAGAGCAGTGTTCCAACCTCCCTCAGCCACGCCCCCTCTCCACAGGTTACCCTGGACTAGAGATGATGCATTCTGAGGCCAGGGCTTTCCGAGAATGCCCAGGGCAGACATGATGAACTTAAATGATTTCCTGTTGTGTCAGTTTTGGTAAACTTTAGGAGCTAGGAAATGGTCCCCTTTACAGAAATGTTCAAATTTACTGGCATTTCATATATTCACTGCTCTAACATTGTCCTGACTATTTCTGTATATTCTTTCCTAATGTTTTTGTTTTCCTTTATCAAAGTGTGTCTTTTAAATCTTTTCAAAGAATATTCTTTGGATTTACTAAATCACCTCAATTTTATATGTTTTCTGTTGTATTAAGTTCTGCTCATATCTTTATTTATGTTTTTTCCATGTTCTCAGGGTTTATTGTTTTAATCTTCTGATGTCCATTAAAACACTTGGTTATACATTTTAATAAATCTTTTTACTTATAAAGATTTGAACTTTTGAAGATTCCAGCTTACTTCTAAGTTTCTAAGGGTCAGGTCCTCTCCATTGTTGCTGGCCTAAGGCTTAGTTCACCATATAGCAATGTATATATTGACGTATTTTCCCCTCGACTTTCTGTGATTCCCTACATCTCACCTTTCTTTGCAGACAAGCCATTTGAAATACCCTTAACTTATTTCACAGCCAATAAATCTTTGAAATAATGTGTATTTTTTAGAGAAATCTTCTTATATAATTAGGCAGAAAATCTCACCTGCCATAGTTTTCAAAACAGCATAATTTCACTCTTCTCAATGATTAATCTGTTGTATTACACAACCTTTGAGTATTTAGCTTTATCAATGACATGTACTTTAAAAATGTTTGAGAGAGCCTACCAGTCTTTGAAAACATCCTTGTGCTTGTTTCAGTTCCAGTTTTCTCTATCTTTTCTGCCTTGCCCCTGATTATTCCAACAACTGTTGGATGGCCTTGGGAATCCAATTCTGCTATTGATTCGTTTTGCTGATTGTCTCCCCTTGCAGCTGCTTTCTTCATTATTGTGTAAATTTAGATCATGAGCTGATGTTTAGCTAAACAGCTGTCCTTGTAAGAGGCTTAAGTGTGAAAGCTCGTAAGTTTCAGCAGAAAGTCGGCAAAGATTTATATGTGTCCCACCAAAGAGTTGCCCACGAGGACACCGTTTTCTAGAAGTGTTGGTCCTATATTCCATCTAGAGGCAGGTGACTCAGACAGGGCTGCATTGCGGCCCCCGATCTGGGTCAGGGGCAGTGGGCGTCCTGTTGCCCGGGCAGGAGCCGCTCCGCGTGTTTCCCAGGGATCCAGCAGCCTCCGAACTTCGGTCACGTGGCAGGAAGTTATGATGCCCAGACCTATGGTTAGCTGTTCAGGGAGGTGCAATGCACGGACAGGTTCCACACACACTTTAAGTAAGAGAGCGGTGTGAGTGGAAAGGTGAGAGTTTGGGCAGCTGTGCAGACAAAGAAGGCGCCCTTTGGCCTGGGCCTAAATGCTTGTGACACCCCACTGGACCTGCCGGGCGCTGAGGGCTCTGCCCTGGGCCCCCTGCTCCCCTGCCCTTTGTTCAGTCCCAGCAGATATGGCCACACCCACTCCCTCAGTGAGGGCACTGTTTCAACCTCCTTCCGCCCCGCCCCTTCCCCCCAGGTTACCATGGACTACAGAGGCTGCATTCTGAGGCGAGGGCGTTCCGAGAATGCCAAGGGCAGACATGATGACCTTAAAACATTTCCTCTTGTGTCAGTTTGGGTAAACTTTAGGAGCTAGGAAATGTTCCCCTTTACAGAAACTTACTGGCATTTCATATATTCTCTGCTATAACATTGTCCTGATTCTTTCTGTATATTCTTTCCTTATGTTTTTGCTTTTGTTTTCCTTATTCAAAGTGTGTCTTTTATATCTTTTCAAAGAATAATCTTTGGACTTACTAAATCACCTCAATTGTATACGTTTTCTGTTGTATTAAGTTCTGCTCATATCTTTATTTATCTTTTTCTATGTTCTCAGGGTTTATTGGTTTGATATTCTGATGTCAATTAAAACACTTGGTTATTCATTTTAATAAATCTTTTTACTTATAAAGATTTGAATTTTTGAGATTCCAGCTTACTTGTACATTTCTAAGGGTGAGGTCCTCTCCATTGTTGCTGGCCTAAGGCTTAGTTCACCACATAGCAATGAATATATTTGCATATATTCCCCTCGACTTTCTGTGAATCCCTACATCTCACCTTTCTTTGCAGACAAGCCATTTGAAATACCCTTAACTTATATCACAGCCAATAAGTCTTGGAAATAATGTGTATTTTTTAGAGAAATCTTCTTATATAATTAGGCAGAACATCTCACCTGCCATAGTTTTCAAAACAGCATAATTTCACTCTTCTCAATGCTTAATCTGTTGTATTACACAAGCTTTGAGTATTTAGCTTTATCAATGACATGTAGTTTAAAAATGTTTTAGAGATCCTAACAGTCTTTGAAAACATCCTTGTTCCTTGTTTCAGTTCCAGTTTTATGTATATTTTCTGCCTTGCACCTGATTATTCCAACAATTGATGGATGGCCTTAGGAATCTAATTCTGGTATTGATAATCTTTACTGATTGTCTAACCGTGTAGTTGATTTCTTCATTATTGTGTAAATTTAGATCATGAGCTCATGTTTAGCTAAACAGCTGACCTTGTAAGACGCTTAGGTGTGAAAGCTCGTAAGCTTCAGCAGAAAGTCGGCAAAGAATTATTTGTGTCCCTCCAATGAGTTGCCCGCGAGAACCCAGTTTTCTACAAGTGATGGTCCAATACTCCCTCAAGAGGCAGGGGACACCGACAGGGCTGATTGGAGGGCCCCGATCTGGGGCAGGGGCTGTGGGGGGCTTGTGGCCCAGGCAGGAGCCTCTCTGCATGTGTCACAGGGACCCATCTGCCTGCGAACTTCAGTCACCTGGCAGGAAGCTACGATGCCCAGACCTATGGTTAGCTGTGCAGCGAGGTGTACTGCGCGGACAGGTTCCACACACACTTCAAGTAAGAGGTCGGCCTGAGTGGAAAGGTGAGAGTTTGGGCAGCTGTGCAGACAAAGAAGGCGCCCTTTGGCCTGGGCCTAAATGCTTGTGACACCCCACTGGACCTGCAGGGCTCTGAGGGCCCTGCCCTGGGCCCCCTGCTCCCCTGCCCTTTGTTCAGTCACAGCAGAGATGGCCACACCCACTCCTTCAGTGAGGGCAGTGTTCCAACCTCCCTCAGCCCCGCCCCCTCTCCGCAGGTTACCATGGACTACAGAAGCTGCATTCTGAGGCCAGGGCGTTCCGAGAATGCCAAGGGCAGACATGATGACCTTAAATGATTTCCTCTTGTGTCAGGTTTGGTAAACTTTAGGAGCTAGGAAATGGTCCACTTTACAGAAATGTTCAAATTTACTGGCATTTCATATATTCTCCGCTCTAACATTGTCCTGATTCTTTCTGTATATTCTCTTCGTATGTTTTTGTTTTCCTTAATCAAAGTGTGCCTTTTCAATCTTTTCAAAGAAGGTTCTTTGGACTTACTAAATCACCTCAATTTTATACGTTTTCTGTTGTATTAAGTTCTGCTCATATCTTTATTTATCTTTTTTCTATGTTCTCAGGGTTTATTGTTTTGATCTTCTGATGTCAATTAAAACGCTTGGTTATTCATTTTAATAAATATTTTACTTATAAAGATTTGAACTTTTGAAGATTCCAGCTTATTTCTAAGCTTCTAAGGGTCAGGTCCTCTCCATTGTTGCTGGCCTAAGATTTAGTTCACCATATAGCAATGTATATATTGACCTATTTTCCCCTCGACTTTCTGTGATTCCCTACATCTCACCTTTCTTTGCAGACAAGCCATTTGAAATACCCTTAACTTATTTCACAGTCAATAAATCTTTGAAATAATGTGTATTTTTTAGAGAAATCTTCTTATATAATTAGGCAGAAAATGACACCTGCCATAGTTTTCAAAACAGCATAATTTCACTCTTCTCAATGCTTAATCTGTTGTATTACACAACCTTTGAGTATTTAGCTTTATCAATGACATGTAGTTTAAAAATGTTTTAGAGATCCTACCAGTCTTTGAAAATATCCTTCTTGCTTGTTTCAGTTCCAGTTTTATGTATATATTCTGCCTTGCACCTGATTATTCCAAAAATTGATGGATGGCCTTGGGAATCTAATTCTGGTATTGATAGTCTTTACTGATTGTCTCCCCTCGTAGCTGATTTCTTCATTATTGTGTAAATTTAGATCATGAGCTCATGTTTAGCTACACAGCTGACCTTGTAAGACGCTTTGGTGTGAACACTCGTAAGCTTCAGCATAAAGTCCGCAAAGATTTATTTGTGTCCCTCCAATGAGTTGTCCGCGAGGACCCCGTTTTCTACAAGTGTTGGTCCAATACTCCCTCAAGAGGCAGGGGACTCCGACAGGGATGCTTGGCGGCCCCCGATCTGGGGCAGGGGCAGTGGGCGGCCTGTGGCCCGGGCAGGAGCCTCTCTGCATGGGTCCCAGGGACACATCTGCCTGCGAACTTCGGTCACCTGGCAGGAAGCTACGATGCCCAGACCTAAGGTTAGCTGTGCAGCGAGGTGTACTGCGCGAACAGGTTCCACAAACACTTCAAGTAAGAGGTCGGTTTGAGTGGAAAGGTGAGAGTTTCGGCAGCTGTTCAGACAAGAAGGCGCACTTTGGCCTGGGCCTGACTGCTTGTGACACCCCACTGCACCTGCCGGGCTCTGAGGGCCCTGCCCTGGGCCCCCTGCTCCCTTGCCATTTGTTCAGTCACAGCACAGATGGCCACACCCACTCCCTCAGTGAGGGCAGTGTTCCAAGCTCCCTCCGCCCCGCCCCCTCTCCGCAGGTTACCATGGACTACAGAGGCTGCATCCTGAGGCCAGGGCGTTCCAAGAATGCCAAGGGCAGACATGATGACCTTAAATGATTTCCTCTTGTGTCACTTTTGGTAACCTTTAGGAGCTAGGAAATGGTCCACTTTACAGAAATGTTCTAATTTACTGTCATTTCATATATTCTCTGCTATAACATTGTCCTGATTCTTTCTGTATATTCTCTACTTTTGTTTTTGTTTTCCTTAATCAAAGTGTGTCTTTTCAATCTTTTCAAAGAAGATTCTTTGGACTTACTAAATCACCTCAATTTTATACGTTTTCTGTTGTATTAAGTTCTGCTCATATCTTTATTTATCTTTTTTCTATGTTCTCAGGGTTTATTGTTTTGATCTTCTGATGTCAATTTAAACACTTGGTTATTCATTTTAATAAATATTTTACTTATAAAGATATGAACTTTTGAAGATTCCAGCTTACTTGTAAGTTTCTAAGGGTCAGGTCCTCTCCATTGTTGCTGGCCTAAGGTTTAGTTCACCATATAGCAATGTATATATTGACCTATTTTCCCCTCGACTTTCTGTGATTGCCTACATCTCACCTTTCTTGGCAGACAAGCCATTTGAAATACCCTTAACTTATTTCACAGCTAATAAATCATTGAAATAATGTGTATTTTTTAGAGAAATCTTCTTATATAATTAGGCAGAAAATCTCACCTGCCATAGTTTTCAAAACAGCATAATTTCACTCTTCTCAATGCTTCATCTGTTGTATTACACAACCTTTGAGTATTTAGCTTTATCAATGACATGTACTTTAAAAATGTTTTAGAGATCCTACCAGTCTTTGAAAACATCCTTGTTCCTTGTTTCAGTTCCAGTTTTATGTATATTTTCTGCCTTGCACCTGATTATTCCAACAATTGATGGATGGCCTTGGGAATCTAATTCTGGTATTGATAGTTTTTGCTGGTTGTCTCCCCTTGTAGCTGATTTCTTCATTATTGTGTAAATTTAGATCATGAGCTCATGTTTAGCTAAACAGCTGACCTTGCAAGACACTTAGGTGTGAACGCTCGTAAGCTTCAGCAGAAAGTCGGCAAAGATTTACTTGTGTCCCTCCAATGAGTTGCCCGCGAGAACCCCGTTTTCTACAAGTGTTGGTCCAATACTCTCTCAAGAGGCAGGGGACTCCGACAGGGCTGCTTGGCGGCACCCGGTCTGTGGCAGGGGCAGTGGGCGGCCTGTGGCCCAGGCAGGAGCCTATCTGCATGTGTCCCAGGGACCCATCTGCCTGCGAACTTCGGTCACCTGGCAGGAAGCTACGATGCGCAGACCTATGGTTAGCTGTGCAGCGAGGTGTACTGCGCGGACAGCTTCCACACACACTTCAAGTAAGAGGTCGGCCTGAATGGAAAGGTGAGAGTTTGGGCAGCTGTGCAGACAAAGAAGGCGCCCTTTGGTCTGGGCCTAAATGCTTGTGACACCCCACCGGACATGCCGGGCTCTGAGGGCCCTGCCCTGGGCCCCCTGCTCCCCTGACCTTTGTTCAGTCACAGCAGAGATGGCCACAGCCACTCCCTCAGTGAGGGCAGTGTTCCAACCTCCCTCAGCCCCGCCCCCTCTCCGCAGGTTACCATGGACTACAGATGCTGCATTCTGAGGCCAGGGCGTTCCGAGAGTGCCAAGGGCAGACATGATGACCTTAAATTATTTCCTCTTGTGTCAGGTTTGGTAAACTTTAGGAGCTAGGAAATGGTCCACTGTACAGAAATGTTCAAATTTACTGGCATTTCATATATTATCTTCTATAACATTGTCCTGATTCTTTCTGAATATTCTTTACTTATGTTTTTTTTTCCTTAATCAAAGTGCGTCTTTTCAATCTTTTCAAAGAAGATTCTTTGGACTTACTAAATCACCTCAATTTTATACGTTTTCTGTTGTATTAAGTTCTGCTCATATCTTTATTTATCTTTTTTCTATGTTCTCAAGGTTTATTGTTTTGATCTTCTGATGTCAATTAAAACACTTGGTTATTCATTTTAATAAATATTTTACTTATAAAGATTTGAACTTTTGAAGATTCCAGCTTACTTGTAAGTTTCTAAGGGTCAGGTCCTCTCCATTGTTGCTGGCCTAAAGTTTAGTTCACCATATAGCAATGTATATATTGACCTATTTTCCCCTCGACTTTCTGTGATTCCCTACATCTCACCTTACTTGGCAGACAAGCCATTTGAAATACCCTTAACTTATTTCACAGCCAATAAGTCATTGAAATAATGTGTATTTTTTAGAGAAATCTTCTTATATAATTAGGCAGAAAATCTCACCTGCCATAGTTTTGAAAACAGCATAATTTCACTCTTCTCAATGCTTAATCTGTTGTATTACACAACCTTTGAGTACTTAGCTTTATCAATGACATGTACTTTAAAAATGTTTTAGAGATCCTACCAGTCTTTGAAAACATCCTTGTTCCTTGTTTCAGTTCCAGTTTTATGTATATTTTCTGCCTTGCACCTGATTATTCCAACAATTGATGGATGGCCTTGGGAATCTAATTCTGGTATTGATAGTTTTTGCTGGTTGTCTCCCCTTGTAGCTGATTTCTTCATTATTGTGTAAATTTAGATCATGAGCTCATGTTTAGCTAAACAGCTGACCTTGCAAGACGCTTAGGTGTGAACGCTCGTAAGCTTCAGCAGAAAGTCGGCAAAGATTTAATTTTGTCCCTCCAATGAGTTGCCCGCGAGAACCCCGTATTCTACAAGTGTTGGTCCAATACTCCCTCAAGAGGCAGGGGACTCCGACAGGGCTGCTTGGCGGCCCCCGGTCTGTGGCAGGGGCAGTGGGCGGCCTGTGGCCCAGGCAGGAGCCTCTCTGCATGTGTCCCAGGGACCCATCTGCCTGCGAACTTCGGTCACCTGGCAGGAAGCTACGATGCCCAGACCTATGGTTAGCTGTGCAGCGAGGTGTGCTGCACGGACAGCTTCCACACACACTTCAAGTAAGAGGTCGGCCTGAATGGAAAGGTGAGAGTTTGGGCAGCTGTGCAGACAAAGAAGGCGCCCTTTGGTCTGGGCCTAAATGCTTGTGACAACCCACTGGGCCTGCCGGGCTCTGAGGGCCCTGCCCTGGGCCCACTGCTCCCCTGCCCTTTGTTCAGTCACAGCAGAGATGGCCACACCCACTCCCTCAGTGAGGGCAGTGTTCCAACCTCCCTCAGCCCCGCCCCCTCTCCGCAGGTTACCATGGACTACAGATGCTGCATTCTGAGGCCAGGGCGTTCCGAGAATGCCAAGGGCAGACATGATGACCTTAAATGATTTCCTCTTGTGTCAGGTTTGGTAAACTTTAGGAGCTAGGAAATGGTCCACTTTACAGAAATGTTCAAATTTACTGGCATTTCATATATTCTCTGCGATAACATTGTCCTGATTCTTTCTGTGTATTCTTTACTTATGTTTTTGTTTTCCTTAATCAAAGTGTGTCTTTTCAATCTTTTCAAAGAAGATTCTTTGGACTTACTAAATCACCTCAATTTTATACGTTTTCTGTTGTATTAAGTTCTGCTCATATCTTTATTTATCTTTTTTCTATGTTCTCAGGGTTTATTGTTTTGATCTTCTGATGTCAATTAAAACACTTGGTTATTCATTTTAATAAATATTTTACTTATAAAGATTTGAACTTTTGAAGATTCCAGCTTACTTGTAAGTTTCTAAGGGTCAGGTCCTCTCCATTGTTGCTGGCCTAAGGTTTAGTTCACCATATAGCAATGTATATATTGACCTATTTTCCCCTCGACTTTCTGTGATTCCCTACATCTCACCTTTCTTTGCAGACAAGCCATTTGAAATACCCTTAACTTATTTCACAGCCAATAAGTCATGGAAATAATGTGTATTTTTTAGAGAAATCTTATATAATTAGGCAGAAAATCTCACCTGCCATAGTTTTCAAAACAGCATAATTTCACTCTTCTCAATGCTTAATCTGTTGTATTACACAACCTTTGAGTATTTAGCTTTATCAATGACATGTACTTTAAAAATATTTTAGAGATCCTACCAGTCTTTGAAAACATCCTTGTTCCTTGTTTCAGTTCCAGTTTTATGTATATTTTCTGCCTTGCACCTGATTATTCCAACAATTGATGGATGGCCTTGGGAATCTAATTCTGGTATTGATAGTTTTTGCTGGTTGTCTCCCCTTGTAGCTGATTTCTTCATTATTGTGTAAATTTAGATCATGAGCTCATGTTTAGCTAAACAGCTGACCTTGTAAGACGCTTAGGTGTGAACGCTCGTAAGCTTCAGCAGAAAGTCGGCAAAGATTTATTTGTGTCCCTCCAATGAGTTGCCTGCGAGAACCCCGTATTCTACAAGTGTTGGTCCAACACTCCCTCAAGAAGCAGGGGACTCCGACAGGGCCGCTTGGCGGCCCCCGGTCTGTGGCAGGGGCAGTGGGCGGCCTGTGGCCCAGGCAGGAGCCTCTCTGCATGTGTCCCAGGGACCCATCTGCCTGCGAACTTCGGTCACCTGGCAGGAAGCTACGATGCACAGACCTATGGTTAGCTGTGCAGCGAGGTGTACTGCGCGGACAGGTTCCACACACACTTCAAGTAAGAGGTCGGCCTGAATGGAAAGGTGAGAGTTTGGGCAGCTGTGCAGACAAAGAAGGCGCCCTTTGGTCTGGGTCTAAATGCTTGTGACACCCCACTGGGCCTGCCTGGCTCTGAGGGCCTTGCCCTGGTCCCACTGCTCCCCTGACCTTTGTTCAGTCACAGCAGAGATGGCCACAGCCACTCCCTCAGTGAGGGCAGTGTTCCAACCTCCCTCAGCCCCGTCCCCTCTCCGCAGGTTACCATGGACTACAGATGCTGCATTCTGAGGCCAGGGCGTTCCGAGAATGCCAAGGGCAGACATGATGACCTTAAATGATTTCCTCTTGTGGCAGGTTTGGTAAACTTTAGGAGCTAGGAAATGGTCCACTTTACAGAAATGTTCAAATTTACTGGCATTTCTTATATTCTCTGCTATAACATTGTCCTGATTGTTTCTGAATATTCTTTACTTATGTTTTTGTTTTCCTTAATCAAAGTGTGTCTTTTCAATCTTTTCAAAGAAGATTCTTTGGACTTACTAAATCACCTCAATTTTATACGTTTTCTGTTGTATTAAGTTCTGCTCATATCTTTATTTTTCTTTTTTCTATGTTCTCAGGGTTTATTGTTTTGATCTTCTGATGTCAATTAAAACACTTGGTTATTCATTTTAATAAATATTTTACTTATAAAGATTTGAACTTTTGAAAATTCCAGCTTACTTCTAAGTTTCTAAGGGTCAGGTCCTCTCCATTGTTGCTGGCCTAAGGTTTAGTTCACCATATAGCAATGTATATATTGACCTATTTTCCCCTCGACTTTCTGTGATTCCCTACATCTCACCTTTCTTTGCAGACAAGCCATTTGAAATACCCTTAACTTATTTCACAGCCAATAAGTCATTGAAATAATGTGTATTTTTTAAAGAAATTTTCTTATATATTTAGGCAGAAAATCTCACCTGCCATAGTTTTCAAAACAGCATAATTTCACTCTTCTCAATGCTTAATCTGTTGTATTACACAACCTTTGAGTATTTAGCTTTATCAATGACATGTACTTTAAAAATGTTTTAGAGATCCTACCAGTCTTTGAAAACATCCTTGTTCCTTGTTTCAGTTCCAGTTTTATGTATATTTTCTGCCTTGCACCTGATTATTCCAACAATTGATGGATGGCCTTGGGAATCTAATTCTGGTATTGATAGTTTTTGCTGGTTGTCTCCCCTTGTAGCTGATTTCTTCATTATTGTGTAAATTTAGATCATGAGCTCATGTTTAGCTAAACAGCTGAACTAGTAAGACGCTTAGGTGTGAACGCTCGTAAGCTTCAGCAGAAAGTCGGCAAAGATTTATTTGTGTCCCTCCAATGAGTTGCCCGCGAGAACCCCGTTTTCTACAAGTGTTGGTCCAACACTCCCTCAAGAGGCAGGGGACTCCGACAGGGCCGCTTGGCGGCCCCCGGTCTGTGGCAGGGGCAGTGGGCGGCCTGTGGCCCAGGCAGGAGCCTCTCTGCATGTGTCCCAGGGACCCATCTGCCTGCGAACTTCGGTCACCTGGCAGGAAGCTACGATGCCCAGACCTATGGTTAGCTGTGCAGCGAGGTGTACTGCGCGGACAGCTTCCACACACACTTCAAGTAAGAGGTCGGCCTGAATGGAAAGGTGAGAGTTTGGGCAGCTGTGCAGACAAAGAAGGCGCCCTTTGGTCTGGGCCTAAATGCTTGTGACACCCCACCAGACCTGCCGGGCTCTGAGGGCCCTGCCCTGGGCCCCCTGCTCCCCTGACCTTTGTTCAGTCACAGCAGAGATGGCCACACCCACTCCCTCAGTGAGGGCAGTGTTCCAACCTCCCTCAGCCCCGCCCCCTCTCCGCAGGTTACCATGGACTACAGATGCTGCATTCTGAGGCCAGGGCGTTCCGAGAATGCCAAGGGCAGACATGATGACCTTAAATGATTTCCTCTTGTGTCAGGTTTGGTAAACTTTAGGAGCTAGGAAATGGTCCACTTTACAGAAATGTTCAAATTTACTGGCATTTCATATATTCTCTGCGATAACATTGTCCTGATTCTTTCTGTATATTCTTTACTTATGTTTTTGTTTTCCTTAATCAAAGTGTGTCTTTTCAATCTTTTCAAAGAAGATTCTTTGGACTTACTAAATCACCTCAATTTTATAGGTTTTCTGTTGTATTAAGTTCTGCTCATATCTTTATTTATCTTTTTTCTATGTTCTCAGGGTTTATTGTTTTGATCTTGTGATGTCAATTAAAACACTTGGTTATTCATTTTAATAAATATTTTACTTATAAATATTTGAACTTTTGAAGATTCCAGCTTACTTGTAAGTTTCTAAGGGTCAGGTCCTCTCCATTGTTGCTGGCCTAAGGTTTAGTTCACCATATAGCAATGTATATATTGACCTATTTTCCCCTCGACTTTCTGTGATTCCCTACATCTCACCTTTCTTTGCAGACAAGCCATTTGAAATACCCTTAACTTATTTCACAGCCAATAAGTCATTGAAATAATGTGTATTTTTTAGAGAAATTTTCTTACATATTTAGGCAGAAAATCTCACCTGCCATAGTTTTCAAAACAGCATAATTTCACTCTTCTCAATGCTTAATCTGTTGTATTACACAACCTTTGAGTATTTAGCTTTATCAATGACATGTACTTTACAAATGTTTTAGAGATCCTACCAGTCTTTGAAAACATCCTTGTTCCTTGTTTCAGTTCCAGTTTTATGTATATTTTCTGCCTTGCACCTGATTATTCCAACAATTGATGGATGGCCTTGGGAATCTAATTCTGGTATTGATAGTTTTTGCTGGTTGTCTCCCCTTGTAGCTGATTTCTTCATTATTGTGTAAATTTAGATCATGAGCTCATGTTTAGCTAAACAGCTGAACTAGTAAGACGCTTAGGTGTGAACGCTCGTAAGCTTCAGCAGAAAGTCGGCAAAGATTTATTTGTGTCCCTCCAATGAGTTGCCCGCGAGAACGCCATTTTCTACAAGTGTTGGTCCAATACTCCCTCAAGAGGCAGGGGACTACGACAGGGCTGCTTGGCGGCCCCCGGTCTTTGGCAGGGGCAGTGGGCGGCCTGTGGCCCAGGCAGGAGCCTCTCTACATGTGTCCCAGGGACCAATCTGCCTGCGAACTTCGGTCACCTGGCAGGAAGCTACGATGCCCAGACCTATGGTTAGCTGTGCAGCGAGGTGTACTGCGCGGACAGCTTCCACACACACTTCAAGTAAGAGGTCGGCCTGAATGGAAAGGTGAGAGTTTGGGCAGCTGTGCAGACAAAGAAGGCGCCCTTTGGTCTGGGCCTAAATGCTTGTGACACCCCACCGGACCTGCCGGGCTCTGAGGGCCCTGCACTGGGCCCACTGCTCCCATGACCTTTGTTCAGTCACAGCAGAGATGGCCACACCCACTCCCTCAGTGAGGGCAGTGTTCCAACCTCCCTCAGCCCCGCCCCCTCTCCGCAGGTTACCATGGACTACAGATGCTGCATTCTGAGGCCAGGGTGTTCCGAGAATGCCAAGGGCAGACATGATGACCTTAAATGATTTCCTCTTGTGTCAGGTTTGGTAAACTTTAGGAGCTAGGAAATGGTCCACTTTACAGAAATGTTCAAATTTACTGGCATTTCTTATATTATCTGCTATAACATTGTCCTGATTGTTTTTGAATATTCTTTACTTATGTTTTTATTTTCCTTAATCAAAGTGTGTCTTTTCAATCTTTTCAAAGAAGATTCTTTGGACTTACTAAATCACCTCAATTTTATACGTTTTCTGTTGTATTAAGTTCTGCTCATATCTCTATTTATCTTTTTTCTATGTTCTCAGGGTTTATTGTTTTGATCTTCTGATGTCAATAAAAACACTTGGTTATTCATTTTAATAAATATTTTACTTATAAAGATTTGAACTTTTGAAGATTCCAGCTTACTTGTAAGTTTCTAAGGGTCAGGTCCTCTCCATTGTTGCTGGCCTAAGGTTTAGTTCACCATATAGCAATGTATATATTGACCTATTTTCCCCTCGACTTTCTGTGATTCCCTACATCTCACCTTTCTTTGCAGACAAGCCATTTGAAATACCCTTAACTTATTTCACAGCCAATAAGTCATGGAAATAATGTGTATTTTTTAGAGAAATCTTCTTATATAATTAGGCAGAAAATCTCACCTGCCATAGTTTTCAAAACAGCATAATTTCACTCTTCTCAATGCTTTATCTGTTGTATTATACAACCTTTGAGTATTTAGCTTTATCAATGACATGTACTTTAAAAATGTTTTAGAGATCCTACCAGTCTTTGAAAACATCCTTGTTCCTTGTGTCAGTTCCAGTTTTATGTATATTTTCTTCCTTGCACCTGATTATTCCAACAATTGATGGATGGCCTTGGGAATCTAATTCTGGTATTGATAGTTTTTGCTGATTGTCTCCCCTTGTAGCTGATTTCTTCATTATTGTGTAAATTTAGATCATGAGCTCATGTTTAGCTAAACAGCTGACCTTGTAAGACGCTTAGGTGTGAACGCTCGTAAGCTTCAGCAGAAAGTCGGCAAAGATTTATATGTGTCCCTCCAATGAGTTGCCCGCGAGAACCCCGTTTTCTACAAGTGTTGGTCCAACACTCCCTCAAGAGGCAGGGGACTCCGACAGGGACGCTTGGCGGCCCCCGGTCTGTAGCAGTGGCAGTGGGCGGCCTGTGGCCTAGGCAGGAGCCTCTCTGCATGTGTCCCAGGGACCCATCTGCCTGCGAACTTCGGTCACCTGGCATGAAGCTACGATGCCCAGACCTATGGTTAGCTGTGCAGCGAGGTGTACTGCGCAGACAGCTTCCACACACACTTCAAGTAAGAGGTCGGCCTGAATGGAAAGGTGAGAGTTTGGGCAGCTGTGCAGACAAAGAAGGCGCCCTTTGGTCTGGGCCTAAATGCTTGTGACACCCCACTGGGCCTGCCGGGCTCTGAGGGCCCTGCCCTGGGCCCACTGCTCCCCTGCCCTTTGTTCAGTCACAGCAGAGATGGCCACACCCACTCCCTCAGTGAGGGCAGTGTTCCAACCTCCCTCAGCCCCGTCCCCTCTCCGCAGGTTACCATGGACTACAGATGCTGCATTCTGAGGCCAGGGCGTTCCGAGAATGCCAAGGGCACACATGATGACCTTAAATGATTTCCTCTTGTGTCAGGTTTGGTAAACTTTAGGAGCTAGGAAATGGTCCACTTTACAGAAATGTTCAAATTTACTGGCATTTCTTATATTCTCTGCTATAACATTGTCCTGATTGTTTCTGAATATTCTTTACTTATGTTTTTGTTTTCCTTAATCAAAGTGTGTCTTTTCAATCTTTTCAAAGAAGATTCTTTGGACTTACTAAATCACCTCAATTTTATACGTTTTCTGTTGTATTAAGTTCTGCTCATATCTTTATTTATCTTTTTTCTATGTTCTCAGGGTTTATTGTTTTGATCTTCTGATGTCAATAAAAACACTTGGTTATTCATTTTAATAAATATTTTACTTATAAAGATTTGAAGTTTTGAAGATTCCAGCTTACTTGTAAGTTTCTAAGGGTCAGGTCCTCTCCATTGTTGCTGGCCTAAGGTTTAGTTCACCATATAGCAATGTATATATTGACCTATTTTCCCCTCGACTTTCTGTGATTCCCTACATCTCACCTTTCTTTGCAGACAAGCCATTTGAAATACCCTTAACTTATTTCACAGCCAATAAGTCATGGAAATAATGTGTATTTTTTAGAGAAATCTTCTTATATAATTAGGCAGAAAATCTCACCTGCCATAGTTTTCAAAACAGCATAATTTCACTCTTCTCAATGCTTAATCTGTTGTATTACACAACCTTTGAGTATTTAGCTTTATCAATGACATGTACTTTAAAAATGTTTTAGAGATCCTACCAGTCTTTGAAAACATCCTTGTTCCTTGTTTCAGTTCCAGTTTTATGTATATTTTCTGCCTTGCACCTGATTATTCCAACAATTGATGGATGGCCTTGGGAATATAATTCTGGTATTGATAGTTTTTGCTGATTGTCTCCCCTTGTAGCTGATTTCTTCATTATTGTGTAAATTTAGATCATGAGCGCATGTTTAGCTAAACAGCTGACCTTGTAAGACGCTTAGGTGTGAACGCTCGTAAGCTTCAGCAGAAAGTCGGCAAAGATTTATTTGTGTCCCTCCAATGAGTTGCCCGCGAGAACCCCGTTTTCTACAAGTGTTGGTCCAACACTCCCTCAAGAGGCAGGGGATTCTGAGACGGCTGCTTGGCGGCCCCCGTTCTGTGGCAGGGGCAGTGGGCGGCCTGTGGCCCAGGCAGGAGTCTATCTGCATGTGTCCCAGGGACCCATCTGCCTGCGAACTTCGGTCATCTGGCAGGAAGCTACGATGCCCAGACCTATGGTTAGCTGGGCAGCGAGGTGTACTGCGTGGACAGCTTCCACACACACTTCAAGTAAGAGGTCGGCCTGAATGGAAAGATGAGAGTTTGGGCAGCTGTGCAGACAAAGAAGGCGCCCTTTGTTCTGGGTCTAAATGCTTGTGACACCCCACTGCGCCTGCCGGGCTCTGAGGGCCTTGCCCTGGGCACACTGCTCCCCTGACATTTGTTCAGTCACAGCAGAGATGGCCACAGCCACTCCCTCAGTGAGGGCAGTGTTCCAACCTCCCTCAGCCCCGTCCCCTCTCCGCAGGTTACCATGGACTACAGATGCTGCATTCTGAGGCCAGGGCGTTCCGAGAATGACAAGGGCAGACATGATGACCTTAAATGATTTCCTCTTGTGTCAGGTTTGGTAAACTTTAGGAGCTAGGAAATGGTCCACTTTACAGAAATGTTCAAATTTACTGGCATTTCTTATATTATCTGCTGTAACATTGTCCTGATTCTTTCTGAATGTTCTTTACTTATGTTTTTGTTTTCCTTAATCAAAGTGTGTCTTTTCAATCTTTTCAAAGAAGATTCTTTGGACTTACTAAATCACCTCAATTTTATACGTTTTCTGTTGTATTAAGTTCTGCTCATATCTTTATTTTTCTTTTTTCTATGTTCTCAGGGTTTATTGTTTTGGTCTTCTGATGTCAATTAAAACACTTGGTTATTCATTTTAATAAATATTTTACTTATAAAGATTTGAACTTTTGAAGATTCCAGCTTACTTGTAAGTTTCTAAGGGTCAGGTCCTCTCACTTGTTGCTGGCCTAAGGTTTAGTTCAACATATAGCAATGTATATATTGACCTATTTTCCCCTCGACTTTCTGTGATTCCCTACATCTCACCTTTCTTTGCAGACAAGCCATTTGAAATACCCTTAACTTATTTCACAGCCAATAAGTCATTGAAATAATGTGTATTTTTTAGAGAAATCTTCTTATATAATTAGGCAGAAAATCTCACCTGCCATAGTTTTCAAAACAGCATAATTTCACTCTTCTCAATGCTTAATCTGTTGTATTACACAACCTTTGAGTATTTAGCTTTATCAATGACATGTACTTTAAAAATGTTTTAGAGATCCTACCAGTCTTTGAAAACATCCTTGTTCCTTGTTTCAGTTCCAGTTTTATGTATATTTTCTTCCTTGCACCTGATTATTCCAACAATTGATGGATGGCCTTGGGAATATAATTCTGGTATTGATAGTTTTTGCTGATTGTCTCCCCTTGTAGCTGATTTCTTCATTATTGTGTAAATTTAGATCATGAGCTCATGTTTAGCTAAACAGCTGACCTTGTAAGACGCTTAGGTGTGAACGCTCGTAAGCTTCAGCAGAAAGTCGGCAAAGATTTATTTGTGTCCCTCCAATGAGTTGCCCGCGAGAACGCCGTTTTCTACAAGTGTTGGTCCAACACTCCCTCAAGAGGCAGGGGACTCCGACAGGGCTGCTTGGCGGCCCCCGGTCTGTGGCAGGGGCAGTGGGCGGCCAGTGGCCCAGGCAGGAGCCTCTCTGCATGTGTCCCAGGGACCCATCTGCCTGCGAACTTCGGTCACCTGGCAGGAAGCTACGATGCCCAGACCTATGGTTAGCTGTGCAGCGAGGTGTACTGCGCGGACAGCTTCCACACACACTTCAAGTAAGAGGTCGGCCTGAATGGAAAGGTGAGAGTTTGGGCAGCTGTGCAGACAAAGAAGGCGCCCTTTGGTCTGGGCCTAAATGCTTGTGACACCCCACTGGACCTGCCCGGCTCTGAGGGCCCTTCCCTGGGCGCCCTGCTCCCCTGCCATTTGTTCAGTCACAGCAGAGATGGCCACACCCACTCCCTCAGTGAGGGCAGTGTTCCAACCTCCCTCAGCCCCGCCCCCTCTCCGCTGGTTACCATGGACTACAGATGCTGCATTCTGAGGCCAGGGCGTTCCGAGAATGCCAAGGGCAGACATGATGACCTTAAATGATTTCCTCTTTGTCAAGTTTGGTAAACTTTAGGAGCTAGGAAATGGTCCACTTTACAGAAATGTTCAAATTTACTGGCATTTCATATATTCTCCGCTCTAACATTGTCCTGACTCTTTCTGTATATTCTTTACTTATGTTTTTGTTTTCCTTAATCAAAGTGTGTCTTTTCAATCTTTTCAAAGAAGATTCTTTGGACTTACTAAATCACCTCAATTTTATACGTTTTCTGTTGTATTAAGTTCTGCTCATATCTTTATTTATCTTTTTTCTATGTTCTCAGGGTTTATTGTTTTGATCTTCTGATGTCAATTAAAACACTTGGTTATTCATTTTAATAAATATTTTACTTATAAAGATTTGAACTTTTGAAGATTCCAGCTTACTTGTAAGTTTCTAAGGGTCAGGTCCTCTCCATTGTTGCTGGCCTAAGGTTTAGTTCACCATATAGCAATGTATATATTGATCTATTTTCCCCTCGACTTTCTGTGAATCCCTACATCTCACCTTTCTTTGCAGACAAGCCATTTGAAATACCCTTAACTTATTTCACAGCCAATAAGTCATTGAAATAATGTGTATTTTTTAGAGAAATCTTCTTATAAAATTAGACAGAAAATCTCACCTGCCATAGTTTTCAAAACAGCATAATTTCACTCTTCTCAATGCTTAATCTGTTGTATTACACAACCTTTGAGTATTTAGCTTTATCAATGACATGTACTTTAAAAATGTTTTAGAGATCCTACCAGTCTTTGAAAACATCCTTGTTCCTTGTTTCAGTTCCAGTTTTATGTATATTTTCTGCCTTGCACCTGATTATTCCAACAATTGATGGATGGCCTTGGGAATCTAATTCTGGTATTGACAGTTTTTGCTGATTGTCTCCCCTTGTAGCTGATTTCTTCATTATTGTGTAAATTTAGATCATAAGCTCATGTTTAGCTAAACAGCTGACCTTGTAAGACGCTTAGGTGTGAACGCTCGTAAGCTTCAGCAGAAAGTCGGCAAAGATTTATTTGTGTCCCTCCAATGAGTTGCCCGCGAGAACCCCGTTTTCTACAAGTGTTGGTCCAACACTCCCTCAAGAGGCAGGGGATTCTGAGAGGGCTGCTTGGCAGCCCCCGTTCTGTGGCAGGGGCAGTGGGCGGCCTGTGGCCCAGGCAGGAGTCTATCTGCATGTGTCCCAGGGACCCATCTGCCTGCGAACTTCGGTCACCTGGCAGGAAGCTACGATGCCCAGACCTATGGTTAGCTGGGCAGCGAGGTGTACTGCGTGGACAGCTTCCACACACACTTCAAGTAAGAGGTCGGCCTGAATGGAAAGATGAGAGTTTGGGCAGCTGTGCAGACAAAGAAGGCGCCCTTTGTTCTGGGCCTAAATGCTTGTGACACCCCACTGGGCCTGCCGGGCTCTGAGGGCCTTGCCCTGGGCACACTGCTCCCCTGACATTTGTTCAGTCACAGCAGAGATGGCCACAGCCACTCCCTCAGTGAGGGCAGTGTTCCAACCTCCCTCAGCCCCGTCCCCTCTCCGCAGGTTACCATGGACTACAGATGCTGCATTCTGAGGCCAGGGCGTTCTGAGAATGACAAGGGCAGACATGATGACCTTAAATGATTTCCTCTTGTGTCAGGTTTGGTAAACTTTAGGAGTTAGGAAATGGTCCACTTTACAGAAATGTTCAAATTTACTGGCATTTCTTATATTCTCTGCTATATGATTCTCCTGATTCTTTCTGAATATTCTTTACTTATGTTTTTGTTTTCCTTAATCAAAGTGTGTCTTTTCAATCTTTTCAAAGAAGATTCTTTGGACTTACTAAATCACCTCAATTTTATACGTTTTCTGTTGTATTAAGTTCTGCTCATATCTTTATTTATCTTTTTTCTATGTTCTCAGGGTTTATTGTTTTGATCTTCTGATGTCAATTTAAACACTTGGTTATTCATTTTAATAAATATTTTACTTATAAAGATTTGAACTTTTGAAGATTCCAGCTTACTTGTAAGTTTCTAAGGGTCAGGTCCTCTCCATTGTTGCTGGCCTAAAGTTTAGTTCACCATATAGCAATGTATATATTGACCTATTTTCCCCTCGACTTTCTGTGATTCCCTACATCTCACCTTTCTTTGCAGACAAGCCATTTGAAATACCCTTAACTTATTTCACAGCCAATAAGTCATGGAAATAATGTGTATTTTTTAGAGAAATCTTATATAATTAGGCAGAAAATCTCACCTGCCATAGTTTTCAAAACAGCATAATTTCACTCTTCTCAATGCTTAATCTGTTGTATTACACAACCTTTGAGTATTTAGCTTTATCAATGACATGTACTTTAAAAATATTTTAGAGATCCTACCAGTCTTTGAAAACATCCTTGTTCCTTGTTTC
This sequence comes from Mesoplodon mirus, assembly GCF_964341445.2. Lineage (NCBI taxonomy): Eukaryota > Metazoa > Chordata > Mammalia > Artiodactyla > Ziphiidae > Mesoplodon > Mesoplodon mirus. The sequence goes on along the minus strand of NC_138976.1, from coordinate 106,171,078 downwards.
AGTTCCAGTTTTATGTATATTTTCTGCCTTGCACCTGATTATTCCAACAATTGATGGATGGCCTTGGGAATCTAATTCTGGTATTGATAGTTTTTGCTGGTTGTCTCCCCTTGTAGCTGATTTCTTCATTATTGTGTAAATTTAGATCATGAGCTCATGTTTAGCTAAACAGCTGACCTTGTAAGACGCTTAGGTGTGAACGCTCGTAAGCTTCAGCAGAAAGTCGGCAAAGATTTATTTGTGTCCCTCCAATGAGTTGCCTGCGAGAACCCCGTATTCTACAAGTGTTGGTCCAACACTCCCTCAAGAAGCAGGGGACTCCGACAGGGCCGCTTGGCGGCCCCCGGTCTGTGGCAGGGGCAGTGGGCGGCCTGTGGCCCAGGCAGGAGCCTCTCTGCATGTGTCCCAGGGACCCATCTGCCTGCGAACTTCGGTCACCTGGCAGGAAGCTACGATGCACAGACCTATGGTTAGCTGTGCAGCGAGGTGTACTGCGCGGACAGGTTCCACACACACTTCAAGTAAGAGGTCGGCCTGAATGGAAAGGTGAGAGTTTGGGCAGCTGTGCAGACAAAGAAGGCGCCCTTTGGTCTGGGTCTAAATGCTTGTGACACCCCACTGGGCCTGCCTGGCTCTGAGGGCCTTGCCCTGGTCCCACTGCTCCCCTGACCTTTGTTCAGTCACAGCAGAGATGGCCACAGCCACTCCCTCAGTGAGGGCAGTGTTCCAACCTCCCTCAGCCCCGTCCCCTCTCCGCAGGTTACCATGGACTACAGATGCTGCATTCTGAGGCCAGGGCGTTCCGAGAATGCCAAGGGCAGACATGATGACCTTAAATGATTTCCTCTTGTGGCAGGTTTGGTAAACTTTAGGAGCTAGGAAATGGTCCACTTTACAGAAATGTTCAAATTTACTGGCATTTCTTATATTCTCTGCTATAACATTGTCCTGATTGTTTCTGAATATTCTTTACTTATGTTTTTGTTTTCCTTAATCAAAGTGTGTCTTTTCAATCTTTTCAAAGAAGATTCTTTGGACTTACTAAATCACCTCAATTTTATACGTTTTCTGTTGTATTAAGTTCTGCTCATATCTTTATTTTTCTTTTTTCTATGTTCTCAGGGTTTATTGTTTTGATCTTCTGATGTCAATTAAAACACTTGGTTATTCATTTTAATAAATATTTTACTTATAAAGATTTGAACTTTTGAAAATTCCAGCTTACTTCTAAGTTTCTAAGGGTCAGGTCCTCTCCATTGTTGCTGGCCTAAGGTTTAGTTCACCATATAGCAATGTATATATTGACCTATTTTCCCCTCGACTTTCTGTGATTCCCTACATCTCACCTTTCTTTGCAGACAAGCCATTTGAAATACCCTTAACTTATTTCACAGCCAATAAGTCATTGAAATAATGTGTATTTTTTAAAGAAATTTTCTTATATATTTAGGCAGAAAATCTCACCTGCCATAGTTTTCAAAACAGCATAATTTCACTCTTCTCAATGCTTAATCTGTTGTATTACACAACCTTTGAGTATTTAGCTTTATCAATGACATGTACTTTAAAAATGTTTTAGAGATCCTACCAGTCTTTGAAAACATCCTTGTTCCTTGTTTCAGTTCCAGTTTTATGTATATTTTCTGCCTTGCACCTGATTATTCCAACAATTGATGGATGGCCTTGGGAATCTATTTCTGGTATTGATAGTTTTTGCTGGTTGTCTCCCCTTGTAGCTGATTTCTTCATTATTGTGTAAATTTAGATCATGAGCTCATGTTTAGCTAAACAGCTGAACTAGTAAGACGCTTAGGTGTGAACGCTCGTAAGCTTCAGCAGAAAGTCGGCAAAGATTTATTTGTGTCCCTCCAATGAGTTGCCCGCGAGAACCCCGTTTTCTACAAGTGTTGGTCCAACACTCCCTCAAGAGGCAGGGGACTCCGACAGGGCCGCTTGGCGGCCCCCGGTCTGTGGCAGGGGCAGTGGGCGGCCTGTGGCCCAGGCAGGAGCCTCTCTGCATGTGTCCCAGGGACCCATCTGCCTGCGAACTTCGGTCACCTGGCAGGAAGCTACGATGCCCAGACCTATGGTTAGCTGTGCAGCGAGGTGTACTGCGCGGACAGCTTCCACACACACTTCAAGTAAGTGGTCGGCCTGAATGGAAAGGTGAGAGTTTGGGCAGCTGTGCAGACAAAGAAGGCGCCCTTTGGTCTGGGCCTAAATGCTTGTGACACCCCACCAGACCTGCCAGGCTCTGAGGGCCCTGCCCTGGGCCCCCTGCTCCCCTGACCTTTGTTCAGTCACAGCAGAGATGGCCACACCCACTCCCTCAGTGAGGGCAGTGTTCCAACCTCCCTCAGCCCCGCCCCCTCTCCGCAGGTTACCATGGACTACAGATGCTGCATTCTGAGGCCAGGGCGTTCCGAGAATGCCAAGGGCAGACATGATGACCTTAAATGATTTCCTCTTGTGGCAGGTTTGGTAAACTTTAGGAGCTAGGAAATGGTCCACTTTACAGAAATGTTCAAATTTACTGGCATTTCATATATTCTCTGCGATAACATTGTCCTGATTCTTTCTGTATATTCTTTACTTATGTTTTTGTTTTCCTTAATCAAAGTGTGTCTTTTCAATCTTTTCAAAGAAGATTCTTTGGACTTACTAAATCACCTCAATTTTATAGGTTTTCTGTTGTATTAAGTTCTGCTCATATCTTTATTTATCTTTTTTCTATGTTCTCAGGGTTTATTGTTTTGATCTTGTGATGTCAATTAAAACACTTGGTTATTCATTTTAATAAATATTTTACTTATAAATATTTGAACTTTTGAAGATTCCAGCTTACTTGTAAGTTTCTAAGGGTCAGGTCCTCTCCATTGTTGCTGGCCTAAGGTTTAGTTCACCATATAGCAATGTATATATTGACCTATTTTCCCCTCGACTTTCTGTGATTCCCTACATCTCACCTTTCTTTGCAGACAAGCCATTTGAAATACCCTTAACTTATTTCACAGCCAATAAGTCATTGAAATAATGTGTATTTTTTAGAGAAATTTTCTTATATATTTAGGCAGAAAATCTCACCTGCCATAGTTTTCAAAACAGCATAATTTCACTATTCTCAATGATTAATCTGTTGTATTACACAACCTTTGAGTATTTAGCTTTATCAATGACATGTACTTTAAAAATGTTTTAGAGATCCTACCAGTCTTTGAAAACATCCTTGTTCCTTGTTTCAGTTCCAGTTTTATGTATATTTTCTGCCTTGCACCTGATTATTCCAACAATTGATGGATGGCCTTGGGAATCTAATTCTGGTATTGATAGTTTTTGCTGGTTGTCTCCCCTTGTAGCTGATTTCTTCATTATTGTGTAAATTTAGATCATGAGCTCATGTTTAGCTAAACAGCTGAACTAGTAAGACGCTTAGGTGTGAACGCTCGTAAGCTTCAGCAGAAAGTCGGCAAAGATTTATTTGTGTCCCTCCAATGAGTTGCCCGCGAGAACCCCGTTTTCTACAAGTGTTGGTCCAACACTCCCTCAAGAGGCAGGGGACTCCGACAGGGCCGCTTGGCGGCCCCCGGTCTGTGGCAGGGGCAGTGGGCGGCCTGTGGCCCAGGCAGGAGCCTCTCTGCATGTGTCCCAGGGACCCATCTGCCTGCGAACTTCGGTCACCTGGCAGGAAGCTACGATGCCCAGACCTATGGTTAGCTGTGCAGCGAGGTGTACTGCGCGGACAGCTTCCACACACACTTCAAGTAAGAGGTCGGCCTGAATGGAAAGGTGAGAGTTTGGGCAGCTGTGCAGACAAAGAAGGCGCCCTTTGGTCTGGGCCTAAATGCTTGTGACACCCCACCAGACCTGCCGGGCTCTGAGGGCCCTGCCCTGGGCCCCCTGCTCCCCTGACCTTTGTTCAGTCACAGCAGAGATGGCCACACCCACTCCCTCAGTGAGGGCAGTGTTCCAACCTCCCTCAGCCCCGCCCCCTCTCCGCAGGTTACCATGGACTACAGATGCTGCATTCTGAGGCCAGGGCGTTCCGAGAATGCCAAGGGCAGACATGATGACCTTAAATGATTTCCTCTTGTGTCAGGTTTGGTAAACTTTAGGAGCTAGGAAATGGTCCACTTTACAGAAATGTTCAAATTTACTGGCATTTCATATATTCTCTGCGATAACATTGTCCTGATTCTTTCTGTATATTCTTTACTTATGTTTTTGTTTTCCTTAATCAAAGTGTGTCTTTTCAATCTTTTCAAAGAAGATTCTTTGGACTTACTAAATCACCTCAATTTTATAGGTTTTCTGTTGTATTAAGTTCTGCTCATATCTTTATTTATCTTTTTTCTATGTTCTCAGGGTTTATTGTTTTGATCTTGTGATGTCAATTAAAACACTTGGTTATTCATTTTAATAAATATTTTACTTATAAATATTTGAACTTTTGAAGATTCCAGCTTACTTGTAAGTTTCTAAGGGTCAGGTCCTCTCCATTGTTGCTGGCCTAAGGTTTAGTTCACCATATAGCAATGTATATATTGACCTATTTTCCCCTCGACTTTCTGTGATTCCCTACATCTCACCTTTCTTTGCAGACAAGCCATTTGAAATACCCTTAACTTATTTCACAGCCAATAAGTCATTGAAATAATGTGTATTTTTTAGAGAAATTTTCTTATATATTTAGGCAGAAAATCTCACCTGCCATAGTTTTCAAAACAGCATAATTTCACTCTTCTCAATGCTTAATCTGTTGTATTACACAACCTTTGAGTATTTAGCTTTATCAATGACATGTCCTTTAAAAATGTTTTAGAGATCCTACCAGTCTTTGAAAACATCCTTGTTCCTTGTTTCAGTTCCAGTTTTATGTATATTTTCTGCCTTGCACCTGATTATTCCAACAATTGATGGATGGCCTTGGGAATCTAATTCTGGTATTGATAGTTTTTGCTGGTTGTCTCCCCTTGTAGCTGATTTCTTCATTATTGTGTAAATTTAGATCATGAGCTCATGTTTAGCTAAACAGCTGAACTAGTAAGACGCTTAGGTGTGAACGCTCGTAAGCTTCAGCAGAAAGTCGGCAAAGATTTATTTGTGTCCCTCCAATGAGTTGCCCGCGAGAACCCCGTTTTCTACAAGTGTTGGTCCAACACTCCCTCAAGAGGCAGGGGACTCCGACAGGGCCGCTTGGCGGCCCCCGGTCTGTGGCAGGGGCAGTGGGCGGCCTGTGGCCCAGGCAGGAGCCTCTCTGCATGTGTCCCAGGGACCCATCTGCCTGCGAACTTCGGTCACCTGGCAGGAAGCTACGATGCCCAGACCTATGGTTAGCTGTGCAGCGAGGTGTACTGCGCGGACAGCTTCCACACACACTTCAAGTAAGAGGTCGGCCTGAATGGAAAGGTGAGAGTTTGGGCAGCTGTGCAGACAAAGAAGGCGCCCTTTGGTCTGGGCCTAAATGCTTGTGACACCCCACCAGACCTGCCGGGCTCTGAGGGCCCTGCCCTGGGCCCCCTGCTCCCCTGACCTTTGTTCAGTCACAGCAGAGATGGCCACACCCACTCCCTCAGTGAGGGCAGTGTTCCAACCTCCCTCAGCCCCGCCCCCTCTCCGCAGGTTACCATGGACTACAGATGCTGCATTCTGAGGCCAGGGCGTTCCGAGAATGCCAAGGGCAGACATGATGACCTTAAATGATTTCCTCTTGTGTCAGGTTTGGTAAACTTTAGGAGCTAGGAAATGGTCCACTTTACAGAAATGTTCAAATTTACTGGCATTTCATATATTCTCTGCGATAACATTGTCCTGATTCTTTCTGTATATTCTTTACTTATGTTTTTGTTTTCCTTAATCAAAGTGTGTCTTTTCAATCTTTTCAAAGAAGATTCTTTGGACTTACTAAATCACCTCAATTTTATAGGTTTTCTGTTGTATTAAGTTCTGCTCATATCTTTATTTATCTTTTTTCTATGTTCTCAGGGTTTATTGTTTTGATCTTGTGATGTCAATTAAAACACTTGGTTATTCATTTTAATAAATATTTTACTTATAAATATTTGAACTTTTGAAGATTCCAGCTTACTTGTAAGTTTCTAAGGGTCAGGTCCTCTCCATTGTTGCTGGCCTAAGGTTTAGTTCACCATATAGCAATGTATATATTGACCTATTTTCCCCTCGACTTTCTGTGATTCCCTACATCTCACCTTTCTTTGCAGACAAGCCATTTGAAATACCCTTAACTTATTTCACAGCCAATAAGTCATTGAAATAATGTGTATTTTTTAGAGAAATTTTCTTACATATTTAGGCAGAAAATCTCACCTGCCATAGTTTTCAAAACAGCATAATTTCACTCTTCTCAATGCTTAATCTGTTGTATTACACAACCTTTGAGTATTTAGCTTTATCAATGACATGTACTTTACAAATGTTTTAGAGATCCTACCAGTCTTTGAAAACATCCTTGTTCCTTGTTTCAGTTCCAGTTTTATGTATATTTTCTGCCTTGCACCTGATTATTCCAACAATTGATGGATGGCCTTGGGAATCTAATTCTGGTATGGATAGTTTTTGCTGGTTGTCTCCCCTTGTAGCTGATTTCTTCATTATTGTGTAAATTTAGATCATAAGCTCATGTTTAGCTAAACAGCTGACCTTGTAAGACGCTTAGGTGTGAACGCTCGTAAGCTTCAGCAGAAAGTCGGCAAAGATTTATTTGTGTCCCTCCAATGAGTTGCCCGCGAGAACGCCGTTTTCTACAAGTGTTGGTCCAACACTCCCTCAAGAGGCAGGGGACTCCGACAGGGCTGCTTGGCGGCCCCCGGTCTGTTGCAGGGGCAGTGGGCGGCCTGTGGCCCAGGCAGGAGCCTCTCTGCATGTGTCCCAGGGACCCATCTGCCTGCGAACTTCGGTCACCTGGCAGGAAGCTACGATGCCCAGACCTATGGTTAGCTGTGCAGCGAGGTGTACTGCGCGGACAGCTTCCACACACACTTCAAGTAAGAGGTCGGCCTGAATGGAAAGGTGAGAGTTTGGGCAGCTGTGCAGACAAAGAAGGCGCCCTTTGTTCTGGGCCTAAATGCTTGTGACACCCCACTGGACCTGCCCGGCTCTGAGGGCCCTTCCCTGGGCGCCCTGCTCCCCTGCCATTTGTTCAGTCACAGCAGAGATGGCCACACCCACTCCCTCAGTGAGGGCAGTGTTCCAACCTCCCTCAGCCCCGCCCCCTCTGCGCAGGTTACCATGGACTACAGATGCTGCATTCTGAGGCCAGGGCGTTCCGAGAATGCCAAGGGCAGACATGATGACCTTAAAAGATTTCCTCTTTGTCAAGTTTGGTAAACTTTAGGAGCTAGGAAATGGTCCACTTTACAGAAATGTTCAAATTTACTGGCATTTCATATATTCTCTGCTCTAACATTGTCCTGACTCTTTCTGTATATTCTTTACTTATGTTTTTGTTTTCCTTAATCAAAGTGTGTCTTTTCAATCTTTTCAAAGAAGATTCTTTGGACTTACTAAATCACCTCAATTTTATACGTTTTCTGTTGTATTAAGTTCTGCTCATATCTTTATTTATCTTTTTTCTATGTTCTCAGGGTTTATTGTTTTGATCTTCTGATGTCAATTTAAACACTTGGTTATTCATTTTAATAAATATTTTACTTATAAAGATTTGAACTTTTGAAGATTCCAGCTTACTTGTAAGTTTCTAAGGGTCAGGTCCTCTCCATTGTTGCTGGCCTAAGGTTTAGTTCACCATATAGCAATGTATATATTGATCTATTTTCCCCTCGACTTTCTGTGAATCCCTACATCTCACCTTTCTTTGCAGACAAGCCATTTGAAATACCCTTAACTTATTTCACAGCCAATAAGTCATTGAAATAATGTGTATTTTTTAGAGAAATCTTCTTATAAAATTAGGCAGAAAATCTCACCTGCCATAGTTTTCAAAACAGCATAATTTCACTCTTCTCAATGCTTAATCTGTTGTATTACACAACCTTTGAGTATTTAGCTTTATCAATGACATGTACTTTACAAATGTTTTAGAGATCCTACCAGTCTTTGAAAACATCCTTGTTCCTTGTTTCAGTTCCAGTTTTATGTATATTTTCTGCCTTGCACCTGATTATTCCAACAATTGATGGATGGCCTTGGGAATCTAATTCTGGTATTGACAGTTTTTGCTGATTGTCTCCCCTTGTAGCTGATTTCTTCATTATTGTGTAAATTTAGATCATAAGCTCATGTTTAGCTAAACAGCTGACCTTGTAAGACGCTTAGGTGTGAACGCTCGTAAGCTTCAGCAGAAAGTCGGCAAAGATTTATTTGTGTCCCTCCAATGAGTTGCCCGCGAGAACCCCGTTTTCTACAAGTGTTGGTCCAACACTCCCTCAAGAGGCAGGGGATTCTGAGACGGCTGCTTGGCGGCCCCCGTTCTGTGGCAGGGGCAGTGGGCGGCCTGTGGCCCAGGCAGGAGTCTATCTGCATGTGTCCCAGGGACCCATCTGCCTGCGAACTTCGGTCATCTGGCAGGAAGCTACGATGCCCAGACCTATGGTTAGCTGGGCAGCGAGGTGTACTGCGTGGACAGCTTCCACACACACTTCAAGTAAGAGGTCGGCCTGAATGGAAAGATGAGAGTTTGGGCAGCTGTGCAGACAAAGAAGGCGCCCTTTGTTCTGGGTCTAAATGCTTGTGACACCCCACTGCGCCTGCCGGGCTCTGAGGGCCTTGCCCTGGGCACACTGCTCCCCTGACATTTGTTCAGTCACAGCAGAGATGGCCACAGCCACTCCCTCAGTGAGGGCAGTGTTCCAACCTCCCTCAGCCCCGTCCCCTCTCCGCAGGTTACCATGGACTACAGATGCTGCATTCTGAGGCCAGGGCGTTCCGAGAATGAAAAGGGCAGACATGATGACCTTAAATGATTTCCTCTTGTGTCAGGTTTGGTAAACTTTAGGAGCTAGGAAATGGTCCACTTTACAGAAATGTTCAAATTTACTGGCATTTCTTATATTATCTGCTGTAACATTGTCCTGATTCTTTCTGAATGTTCTTTACTTATGTTTTTGTTTTCCTTAATCAAAGTGTGTCTTTTCAATCTTTTCAAAGAAGATTCTTTGGACTTACTAAATCACCTCAATTTTATACGTTTTCTGTTGTATTAAGTTCTGCTCATATCTTTATTTTTCTTTTTTCTATGTTCTCAGGGTTTATTGTTTTGGTCTTCTGATGTCAATTAAAACACTTGGTTATTCATTTTAATAAATATTTTACTTATAAAGATTTGAACTTTTGAAGATTCCAGCTTACTTGTAAGTTTCTAAGGGTCAGGTCCTCTCACTTGTTGCTGGCCTAAGGTTTAGTTCAACATATAGCAATGTATATATTGACCTATTTTCCCCTCGACTTTCTGTGATTCCCTACATCTCACCTTTCTTTGCAGACAAGCCATTTGAAATACCCTTAACTTATTTCACAGCCAATAAGTCATGGAAATAATGTGTATTTTTTAGAGAAATCTTCTTATATAATTAGGCAGAAAATCTCACCTGCCATAGTTTTCAAAACAGCATAATTTCACTCTTCTCAATGCTTAATCTGTTGTATTACACAACCTTTGAGTATTTAGCTTTATCAATGACATGTACTTTAAAAATGTTTTAGAGATCCTACCAGTCTTTGAAAACATCCTTGTTCCTTGTTTCAGTTCCAGTTTTATGTATATTTTCTGCCTTGCACCTGATTATTCCAACAATTGATGGATGGCCTTGGGAATATAATTCTGGTATTGATAGTTTTTGCTGATTGTCTCCCCTTGTAGCTGATTTCTTCATTATTGTGTAAATTTAGATCATGAGCTCATGTTTAGCTAAACAGCTGACCTTGTAAGACGCTTAGGTGTGAACGCTCGTAAGCTTCAGCAGAAAGTCGGCCAAGATTTATTTGTGTCCCTCCAATGAGTTGCCCGCGAGAACGCCGTTTTCTACAAGTGTTGGTCCAACACTCCCTCAAGAGGCAGGGGACTCCGACAGGGCTGCTTGGCGGCCCCCGGTCTGTGGCAGGGGCAGTGGGCGGCCTGTGGCCCAGGCAGGAGCCTCTCTGCATGTGTCCCAGGGACCCATCTGCCTGCGAACTTCGGTCACCTGGCAGGAAGCTACGATGCCCAGACCTATGGTTAGCTGTGCAGCGAGGTGTACTGCGCGGACAGCTTCCACACACACTTCAAGTAAGAGGTCGGCCTGAATGGAAAGGTGAGAGTTTGGGCAGCTGTGCAGACAAAGAAGGCGCCCTTTGGTCTGGGCCTAAATGCTTGTGACACCCCACTGGACCTGCCCGGCTCTGAGGGCCCTTCCCTGGGCGCCCTGCTCCCCTGCCATTTGTTCAGTCACAGCAGAGATGGCCACACCCACTCCCTCAGTGAGGGCAGTGTTCCAACCTCCCTCAGCCCCGCCCCCTCTCCGCAGGTTACCATGGACTACAGATGCTGCATTCTGAGGCCAGGGCGTTCCGAGAATGCCAAGGGCAGACATGATGACCTTAAATGATTTCCTCTTTGTCAAGTTTGGTAAACTTTAGGAGCTAGGAAATGGTCCACTTTACAGAAATGTTCAAATTTACTGGCATTTCATATATTCTCCGCTCTAACATTGTCCTGACTCTTTCTGTATATTCTTTACTTATGTTTTTGTTTTCCTTAATCAAAGTGTGTCTTTTCAATCTTTTCAAAGAAGATTCTTTGGACTTACTAAATCACCTCAATTTTATACGTTTTCTGTTGTATTAAGTTCTGCTCATATCTTTATTTATCTTTTTTCTATGTTCTCAGGGTTTATTGTTTTGATCTTCTGATGTCAATTAAAACACTTGGTTATTCATTTTAATAAATATTTTACTTATAAAGATTTGAACTTTTGAAGATTCCAGCTTACTTGTAAGTTTCTAAGGGTCAGGTCCTCTCCATTGTTGCTGGCCTAAGGTTTAGTTCACCATATAGCAATGTATATATTGATCTATTTTCCCCTCGACTTTCTGTGAATCCCTACATCTCACCTTTCTTTGCAGACAAGCCATTTGAAATACCCTTAACTTATTTCACAGCCAATAAGTCATTGAAATAATGTGTATTTTTTAGAGAAATCTTCTTATAAAATTAGGCAGAAAATCTCACCTGCCATAGTTTTCAAAACAGCATAATTTCACTCTTCTCAATGCTTAATCTGTTGTATTACACAACCTTTGAGTATTTAGCTTTATCAATGACATGTACTTTAAAAATGTTTTAGAGATCCTACCAGTCTTTGAAAACATCCTTGTTCCTTGTTTCAGTTCCAGTTTTATGTATATTTTCTGCCTTGCACCTGATTATTCCAACAATTGATGGATGGCCTTGGGAATCTAATTCTGGTATTGACAGTTTTTGCTGATTGTCTCCCCTTGTAGCTGATTTCTTCATTATTGTGTAAATTTAGATCATAAGCTCATGTTTAGCTAAACAGCTGACCTTGTAAGACGCTTAGGTGTGAACGCTCGTAAGCTTCAGCAGAAAGTCGGCAAAGATTTATTTGTGTCCCTCCAATGAGTTGCCCGCGAGAACCCCGTTTTCTACAAGTGTTGGTCCAACACTCCCTCAAGAGGCAGGGGATTCTGAGAGGGCTGCTTGGCAGCCCCCGTTCTGTGGCAGGGGCAGTGGGCGGCCTGTGGCCCAGGCAGGAGTCTATCTGCATGTGTCCCAGGGACCCATCTGCCTGCGAACTTCGGTCACCTGGCAGGAAGCTACGATGCCCAGACCTATGGTTAGCTGGGCAGCGAGGTGTACTGCGTGGACAGCTTCCACACACACTTCAAGTAAGAGGTCGGCCTGAATGGAAAGCTGAGAGTTTGGGCAGCTGTGCAGACAAAGAAGGCGCCCTTTGTTCTGGGCCTAAATGCTTGTGACACCCCACTGGGCCTGCCGGGCTCTGAGGGCCTTGCCCTGGGCACACTGCTCCCCTGACATTTGTTCAGTCACAGCAGAGATGGCCACAGCCACTCCCTCAGTGAGGGCAGTGTTCCAACCTCCCTCAGCCCCGTCCCCTCTCCGCAGGTTACCATGGACTACAGATGCTGCATTCTGAGGCCAGGGCGTTCTGAGAATGACAAGGGCAGACATGATGACCTTAAATGATTTCCTCTTGTGTCAGGTTTGGTAAACTTTAGGAGTTAGGAAATGGTCCACTTTACAGAAATGTTCAAATTTACTGGCATTTCTTATATTCTCTGCTATATGATTCTCCTGATTCTTTCTGAATATTCTTTACTTATGTTTTTGTTTTCCTTAATCAAAGTGTGTCTTTTCAATCTTTTCAAAGAAGATTCTTTGGACTTACTAAATCACCTCAATTTTATACGTTTTCTGTTGTATTAAGTTCTGCTCATATCTTTATTTATCTTTTTTCTATGTTCTCAGGGTTTATTGTTTTGATCTTCTGATGTCAATTTAAACACTTGGTTATTCATTTTAATAAATATTTTACTTATAAAGATTTGAACTTTTGAAGATTCCAGCTTACTTGTAAGTTTCTAAGGGTCAGGTCCTCTCCATTGTTGCTGGCCTAAAGTTTAGTTCACCATATAGCAATGTATATATTGATCTATTTTCCCCTCGACTTTCTGTGAATCCCTACATCTCACCTTTCTTTGCAGACAAGCCATTTGAAATACCCTTAACTTATTTCACAGCCAATAAGTCATTGAAATAATGTGTATTTTTTAGAGAAATCTTCTTATAAAATTAGGCAGAAAATCTCACCTGCCATAGTTTTCAAAACAGCATAATTTCACTCTTCTCAATGCTTAATCTGTTGTATTACACAACCTTTGAGTATTTAGCTTTATCAATGACATGTACTTTAAAAATGTTTTAGAGATCCTACCAGTCTTTGAAAACATCCTTGTTCCTTGTTTCAGTTCCAGTTTTATGTATATTTTCTGCCTTGCACCTGATTATTCCAACAATTGATGGATGGCCTTGGGAATCTAATTCTGGTATTGACAGTTTTTGCTGATTGTCTCCCCTTGTAGCTGATTTCTTCATTATTGTGTAAATTTAGATCATAAGCTCATGTTTAGCTAAACAGCTGACCTTGTAAGACGCTTAGGTGTGAACGCTCGTAAGCTTCAGCAGAAAGTCGGCAAAGATTTATTTGTGTCCCTCCAATGAGTTGCCCGCGAGAACTCCGTTTTCTACAAGTGTTGGTCCAACACTCCCTCAAGAGGCAGGGGATTCTGAGACTGCTGCTTGGCGGCCCCCGTTCTGTGGCAGGGGCAGTGGGCGGCCTGTGGCCCAGGCAGGAGTCTATCTGCATGTGTCCCAGGGACCCATCTGCCTGCGAACTTCGGTCATCTGGCAGGAAGCTACGATGCCCAGACCTATGGTTAGCTGGGCAGCGAGGTGTACTGCGTGGACAGCTTCCACACACACTTCAAGTAAGAGGTCGGCCTGAATGGAAAGATGAGAGTTTGGGCAGCTGTGCAGACAAAGAAGGCGCCCTTTGTTCTGGGTCTAAATGCTTGTGACACCCCACTGCGCCTGCCGGGCTCTGAGGGCCTTGCCCTGGGCACACTGCTCCCCTGACATTTGTTCAGTCACAGCAGAGATGGCCACAGCCACTCCCTCAGTGAGGGCAGTGTTCCAACCTCCCTCAGCCCCGTCCCCTCTCCGCAGGTTACCATGGACTACAGATGCTGCATTCTGAGGCCAGGGCGTTCCGAGAATGACAAGGGCAGACATGATGACCTTAAATGATTTCCTCTTGTGTCAGGTTTGGTAAACTTTAGGAGCTAGGAAATGGTCCACTTTACAGAAATGTTCAAATTTACTGGCATTTCTTATATTATCTGCTGTAACATTGTCCTGATTCTTTCTGAATGTTCTTTACTTATGTTTTTGTTTTCCTTAATCAAAGTGTGTCTTTTCAATCTTTTCAAAGAAGATTCTTTGGACTTACTAAATCACCTCAATTTTATACGTTTTCTGTTGTATTAAGTTCTGCTCATATCTTTATTTTTCTTTTTTCTATGTTCTCAGGGTTTATTGTTTTGGTCTTCTGATGTCAATTAAAACACTTGGTTATTCATTTTAATAAATATTTTACTTATAAAGATTTGAACTTTTGAAGATTCCAGCTTACTTGTAAGTTTCTAAGGGTCAGGTCCTCTCACTTGTTGCTGGCCTAAGGTTTAGTTCAACATATAGCAATGTATATATTGACCTATTTTCCCCTCGACTTTCTGTGATTCCCTACATCTCACCTTTCTTTGCAGACAAGCCATTTGAAATACCCTTAACTTATTTCACAGCCAATAAGTCATGGAAATAATGTGTATTTTTTAGAGAAATCTTCTTATATAATTAGGCAGAAAATCTCACCTGCCATAGTTTTCAAAACAGCATAATTTCACTCTTCTCAATGCTTAATCTGTTGTATTACACAACCTTTGAGTATTTAGCTTTATCAATGACATGTACTTTAAAAATGTTTTAGAGATCCTACCAGTCTTTGAAAACATCCTTGTTCCTTGTTTCAGTTCCAGTTTTATGTATATTTTCTTCCTTGCACCTGATTATTCCAACAATTGATGGATGGCCTTGGGAATATAATTCTGGTATTGATACTTTTTGCTGATTGTCTCCCCTTGTAGCTGATTTCTTCATTATTGTGTAAATTTAGATCATGAGCTCATGTTTAGCTAAACAGCTGACCTTGTAAGACGCTTAGGTGTGAACGCTCGTAAGCTTCAGCAGAAAGTCGGCCAAGATTTATTTGTGTCCCTCCAATGAGTTGCCCGCGAGAACGCCGTTTTCTACAAGTGTTGGTCCAACACTCCCTCAAGAGGCAGGGGACTCCGACAGGGCTGCTTGGCGGCCCCCGGTCTGTGGCAGGGGCAGTGGGCGGCCTGTGGCCCAGGCAGGAGCCTCTCTGCATGTGTCCCAGGGACCCATCTGCCTGCGAACTTCGGTCACCTGGCAGGAAGCTACGATGCCCAGACCTATGGTTAGCTGTGCAGCGAGGTGTACTGCGCGGACAGCTTCCACACACACTTCAAGTAAGAGGTCGGCCTGAATGGAAAGGTGAGAGTTTGGGCAGCTGTGCAGACAAAGAAGGCGCCCTTTGGTCTGGGCCTAAATGCTTGTGACACCCCACTGGACCTGCCCGGCTCTGAGGGCCCTTCCCTGGGCGCCCTGCTCCCCTGCCATTTGTTCAGTCACAGCAGAGATGGCCACACCCACTCCCTCAGTGAGGGCAGTGTTCCAACCTCCCTCAGCCCCGCCCCCTCTCCGCAGGTTACCATGGACTACAGATGCTGCATTCTGAGGCCAGGGCGTTCCGAGAATGCCAAGGGCAGACATGATGACCTTAAATGATTTCCTCTTTGTCAAGTTTGGTAAACTTTAGGAGCTAGGAAATGGTCCACTTTACAGAAATGTTCAAATTTACTGGCATTTCATATATTCTCCGCTCTAACATTGTCCTGACTCTTTCTGTATATTCTTTACTTATGTTTTTGTTTTCCTTAATCAAAGTGTGTCTTTTCAATCTTTTCAAAGAAGATTCTTTGGACTTACTAAATCACCTCAATTTTATACGTTTTCTGTTGTATTAAGTTCTGCTCATATCTTTATTTATCTTTTTTCTATGTTCTCAGGGTTTATTGTTTTGATCTTCTGATGTCAATTAAAACACTTGGTTATTCATTTTAATAAATATTTTACTTATAAAGATTTGAACTTTTGAAGATTCCAGCTTACTTGTAAGTTTCTAAGGGTCAGGTCCTCTCCATTGTTGCTGGCCTAAGGTTTAGTTCACCATATAGCAATGTATATATTGATCTATTTTCCCCTCGACTTTCTGTGAATCCCTACATCTCACCTTTCTTTGCAGACAAGCCATTTGAAATACCCTTAACTTATTTCACAGCCAATAAGTCATTGAAATAATGTGTATTTTTTAGAGAAATCTTCTTATAAAATTAGGCAGAAAATCTCACCTGCCATAGTTTTCAAAACAGCATAATTTCACTCTTCTCAATGCTTAATCTGTTGTATTACACAACCTTTGAGTATTTAGCTTTATCAATGACATGTACTTTAAAAATGTTTTAGAGATCCTACCAGTCTTTGAAAACATCCTTGTTCCTTGTTTCAGTTCCAGTTTTATGTATATTTTCTGCCTTGCACCTGATTATTCCAACAATTGATGGATGGCCTTGGGAATCTAATTCTGGTATTGACAGTTTTTGCTGATTGTCTCCCCTTGTAGCTGATTTCTTCATTATTGTGTAAATTTAGATCATAAGCTCATGTTTAGCTAAACAGCTGACCTTGTAAGACGCTTAGGTGTGAACGCTCGTAAGCTTCAGCAGAAAGTCGGCAAAGATTTATTTGTGTCCCTCCAATGAGTTGCCCGCGAGAACCCCGTTTTCTACAAGTGTTGGTACAACACTCCCTCAAGAGGCAGGGGATTCTGAGAGGGCTGCTTGGCAGCCCCCGTTCTGTGGCAGGGGCAGTGGGCGGCCTGTGGCCCAGGCAGGAGTCTATCTGCATGTGTCCCAGGGACCCATCTGCCTGCGAACTTCGGTCACCTGGCAGGAAGCTACGATGCCCAGACCTATGGTTAGCTGGGCAGCGAGGTGTACTACGTGGACAGCTTCCACACACACTTCAAGTAAGAGGTCGGCCTGAATGGAAAGATGAGAGTTTGGGCAGCTGTGCAGACAAAGAAGGCGCCCTTTGTTCTGGGCCTAAATGCTTGTGACACCCCACTGGGCCTGCCGGGCTCTGAGGGCCTTGCCCTGGGCACACTGCTCCCCTGACATTTGTTCAGTCACAGCAGAGATGGCCACAGCCACTCCCTCAGTGAGGGCAGTGTTCCAACCTCCCTCAGCCCCGTCCCCTCTCCGCAGGTTACCATGGACTACAGATGCTGCATTCTGAGGCCAGGGCGTTCTGAGAATGACAAGGGCAGACATGATGACCTTAAATGATTTCCTCTTGTGTCAGGTTTGGTAAACTTTAGGAGTTAGGAAATGGTCCACTTTACAGAAATGTTCAAATTTACTGGCATTTCTTATATTCTCTGCTATATGATTCTCCTGATTCTTTCTGAATATTCTTTACTTATGTTTTTGTTTTCCTTAATCAAAGTGTGTCTTTTCAATCTTTTCAAAGAAGATTCTTTGGACTTACTAAATCACCTCAATTTTATACGTTTTCTGTTGTATTAAGTTCTGCTCATATCTTTATTTATCTTTTTTCTATGTTCTCAGGGTTTATTGTTTTGATCTTCTGATGTCAATTAAAACACTTGGTTATTCATTTTAATAAATATTTTACTTATAAAGATTTGAACTTTTGAAGATTCCAGCTTACTTGTAAGTTTCTAAGGGTCAGGTGCTCTCCATTGTTGCTGGCCTAAGGTTTAGTTCACCATAAAGCAATTTATATATTGACCTATTTTCCCCTCGACTTTCTGTGATTCCCTACATCTCACCTTTCTTTGCAGACAAGCCATTTGAAATACCCTTAACTTATTTCACAGCCAATAAGTCATTGAAATAATGTGTATTTTTTAGAGAAATCTTCTTATAAAATTAGGCAGAAAATCTCACCTGCCATAGTTTTCAAAACAGCATAATTTCACTCTTCTCAATGATTAATCTGTTGTATTACACAACCTTTGTGTATTTAGCTTTATCAATGACATGTCCTTTAAAAATGTTTTAGAGATCCTACCAATCTTTGAAAACATCCTTGTTCCTTGTTTCAGTTCCAGTTTTATGTGTATTTTCTGCCTTGCACCTGATTATTCCAACAATTGATGGATGGCCTTGGGAATCTAATTCTGGTATTGATAGTTTTTGCTGGTTGTCTCCCCTTGTAGCTGATTTCTTCATTATTGTGTAAATTTAGATCATGAGCTCATGTTTTGCTAAACAGCTGAACTAGTAAGACGCTTTGGTGTGAACGCTCGTAAGCTTCAGCAGAAAGTCGGCAAAGATTTATTTGTGTCCCTCCAATGAGTTGCCCGCGAGAACGCCGTTTTCTACAAGTGTTGGTCCAATACTCCCTCAAGAGGCAGGGGACTCCGACAGGGCTGCTTGGCGGCCCCCGGTCTGTGGCAGGGGCAGTGGGCGGCCTGTGGCCCAGGCAGGAGCCTCTCTGCATGTGTCCCAGGGACCCATCTGCCTGCGAACTTCGGTCACCTGGCAGGAAGCTACGATGCCCAGACCTATGGTTAGCTGTGCAGCGAGGTGTACTGCGCGGACAGGTTCCACACACACTTCAAGTAAGAGGTCGGCCTGAATGGAAAGGTGAGAGTTTGGGCAGCTGTGCAGACAAAGAAGGCGCCCTTTGGTCTGGGCCTAAATGCTTGTGACACCCCACTGGACCTGCCGGGCTCTGAGGGCCCTGCACTGGGGCCCCTGCTCCCCTGCCATTTGTTCAGTCACAGCAGAGATGGCCACACCCACTCCCTCAGTGAGGGCAGTGTTCTAACCTCCATCAACCCCGCCCCCTCTCCGCAGGTTACCATGGACTACAGATGCTGCATTCTGAGGCCAGGGCGTTCCGAGAATGCCAAGGGCAGACATGATGACCTTAAATGATTTCCTCTTGTGTCAGGTTTGGTAAAATTTAGGAGTTAGGAAATGGTCCACTTTACAGAAATGTTCAAATTTACTGGCATTTCTTATATTATCTGCTATAACATTGTCCTGATTCTTTCTGAATATTCTTTACTTATGTTTTTGTTTTCCTTAATCAAAGTGTGTCTTTTCAATCTTTTCAAAGAAGATTCTTTGGACTTACTAAATCACCTCAATTTTATACGTTTTCTGTTGTATTAAGTTCTGCTCATATCTTTATTTATCTTTTTTCTATGTTCTCAAGGTTTATTGTTTTGATCTTCTGATGTCAATTAAAACACTTGGTTATTCATTTTAATAAATATTTTACTTATAAAGATTTGAACTTTTGAAGATTCCAGCTTACTTGTAAGTTTCTAAGGGTCAGGTCCTCTCCATTGTTGCTGGCCTAAGGTTTAGTTCACCATAAAGCAATTTATATATTGACCTATTTTCCCCTCGACTTTCTGTGATTCCCTACATCTCACCTTTCTTTGCAGACAAGCCATTTGAAATACCCTTAACTTATTTCACAGCCAATAAGTCATTGAAATAATGTGTATTTTTTAGAGAAATCTTCTTATAAAATTAGGCAGAAAATCTCACCTGCCATAGTTTTCAAAACAGCATAATTTCACTCTTCTCAATGCTTAATCTGTTGTATTACACAACCTTTGTGTATTTAGCTTTATCAATGACATGTCCTTTAAAAATGTTTTAGAGATCCTACCAGTCTTTGAAAACATCCTTGTTCCTTGTTTCAGTTCCAGTTTTATGTATATTTTCAGCCTTGCACCTCATTATTCCAACAATTGATGGATGGCCTTGGGAATCTAATTCTGGTATTGATAGCTTTTTCTGGTTGTCTCCCCTTGTAGCTGATTTCTTCATTATTGTGTAAATTTAGATCTTGAGCTCATGTTTAGCTAAACAGCTGACATAGTAAGACACTTAGGTGTGAACGCTCGTAAGCTTCAGCAGAAAGTCGGCAAAGATTTATTTGTGTCCCTCCAATGAGTTGCCCGCGAGAACCCCGTTTTCTACAAGTGTTGGTCCAATACACCCTCAAGAGGCAGGGGACTCCGACAGGGCTGCTTTGCAGCCCCTGATCTGGGGCAGGGGCTGTGGGCGTCCCCTGGCCCAGGCAGGAGCCTCTCTGCATGTGTCCCTGTGACGCATCTGCCTGCGAACTTCGGTCACCTGGCAGGAAGCTACGATGCCCAGACCTATGGTTAGCTGTGCAGCGAGGTGTACTGCGCGGACAGGTTCCACACACACTTCAAGTAAGAGGGCGGCCTGAGTGGAAAGGTGATAGTTTGGGCAGCTGTGCAGACAAAGAAGGCGCCCTTTGGTCTGGGCCTAAATGCTTGTGACACCCCACTGGACCTGCCGGGCTCTGAGGGCTCTGCACTGGGGCCCCTGCTCCCCTGAACTTTGTTCAGTCACAGCAGAGATGGCCACACCCACTCCCTCAGTGAGGGCAGTGTTCTAACCTCCATCAACTCCGCCCCCTCTCCGCAGGTTACCATGGACTACAGATGCTGCATTCTGAGGCCAGGGCGTTCCGAGAATGCCAAGGGCAGACATGATGACCTTAAATGATTTCCTCTTGTGTCAGGTTTGGTAAAATTTAGGAGTTAGGAAATGGTCCACTTTACAGAAATGTTCAAATTTACTGGCATTTCTTATATTATCTGCTATAACATTGTCCTGATTCTTTCTGAATGTTCTTTACTTATGTTTTTGTTTTCCTTAATCAAAGTGTGTCTTTTCAATCTTTTCAAAGAAGATTCTTTGGACTTACTAAATCACCTCAATTTTATACGTTTTCTGTTGTATTAAGTTCTGCTCATATCTTTATTTATCTTTTTTCTATGTTCTCAAGGTTTATTGTTTTGATCTTCTGATGTCAATTAAAACACTTGGTTATTCATTTTAATAAATATTTTACTTATAAAGATTTGAACTTTTGAAGATTCCAGCTTACTTGTAAGTTTCTAAGGGTCAGGTCCTCTCCATTGTTGCTGGCCTAAGGTTTAGTTCACCATATAGCAATGTATATATTGACCTATTTTCCCCTCGACTTTCTGTGATTCCCTACATCTCACCTTTCTTTGCAGACAAGCCATTTGAAATACCCTTAACTTATTTCACAGCCAATAAGTCATTGAAATAATGTGTATTTTTTAGAGAAATCTTCTTATATAATTAGGCAGAAAATCTCACCTGCCATAGTTTTCAAAACAGCATAATTTCACTCTTCTCAATGCTTAATCTGTTGTATTACACAACCTTTGAGTATTTAGCTTTATCAATGACATGTACTTTAAAAATGTTTTAGAGATCCTACCAGTCTTTGAAAACATCCTTGTTCCTTGTTTCAGTTCCAGTTTTATGTGTATTTTCTGCCTTGCACCTGATTATTCCAACAATTGATGGATGGCCTTGGGAATCTAATTCTGGTATTGATAGTTTTTGCTGATTGTCTCCCCTTGTAGCTGATTTCTTCATTATTGTGTAAATTTAGATCATGAGCTCATGTTTAGCTAAACAGCTGACCTTGTAAGACGCTTAGGTGTGAAAGCTCGTAAGCTTCAGCAGAAAGTCGGCAAAGATTTATTTGTGTCCCTCCAATGAGTTGCCCGCGAGAACGCCGTTTTCTACAAGTGTTGGTCCAATACTCCCTCAAGAGGCAGGGGACTCCGACAGGGCTGCTTGGCGGCCCCCGGTCTGTGGCAGGGGCAGTGGGCGGCCTGTGGCCCAGGCAGGAGCCTCTCTGCATGTGTCCCAGGGACCCATCTGCCTGCGAACTTCGGTCACCTGGCAGGAAGCTACGATGCCCAGACCTATGGTTAGCTGTGCAGCGAGGTGTACTGCGCGGACAGCTTCCACACACACTTCAAGTAAGAGGTCGGCCTGAATGGAAAGGTGAGAGTTTGGGCAGCTGTGCAGACAAAGAAGGCGCCCTTTGGTCTGGGCCTAAATGCTTGTGACACCCCACTGGACCTGCCGGGCTCTGAGGGCCCTGCACTGGGCCCACTGCTCCCCTGACCTTTGTTCAGTCACAGCAGAGATGGCCACACCCACTCCCTCTGTGAGGGCAGTGTTCCAACCTCCCTCAGCCCCGCCCCCTCTCCGCAGGTTACCATGGACTACAGATGCTGCATTCTGAGGCCAGGGCGTTCCGAGAATGCCAAGGGCAGACATGATGACCTTAAATGATTTCCTCTTGTGTCAGGTTTGGTAAAATTTAGGAGTTAGGAAATGGTCCACTTTACAGAAATGTTCAAATTTACTGGCATTTCTTATATTATCTGCTATAACATTGTCCTGATTCTTTCTGAATATTCTTTACTTATGTTTTTTTTTCCTTAATCAAAGTGCATCTTTTCAATCTTTTCAAAGAAGATTCTTTGGACTTACTAAATCACCTCAATTTTATACGTTTTCTGTTTTATTAAGTTCTGCTCATATCTTTATTTATCTTTTTTCTATGTTCTCAAGGTTTATTGTTTTGATCTTCTGATGTCAATTAAAACACTTGGTTATTCATTTTAATAAATATTTTACTTATAAAGATTTGAACTTTTGAAGATTCCAGCTTACTTGTAAGTTTCTAAGGGTCAGGTCCTCTCCATTGTTGCTGGCCTAAGGTTTAGTTCACCATATAGCAATGTATATATTGATCTATTTTCCCCTCGACTTTCTGTGAATCCCTACATCTCACCTTTCTTTGCAGACAAGCCATTTGAAATACCCTTAACTTATTTCACAGCCAATAAGTCATTGAAATAATGTGTATTTTTTAGAGAAATCTTCTTATAAAATTAGGCAGAAAATCTCACCTGCCATAGTTTTCAAAACAGCATAATTTCACTCTTCTCAATGCTTAATCTGTTGTATTACACAACCTTTGAGTATTTAGCTTTATCAATGACATGTACTTTAAAAATGTTTTAGAGATCCTACCAGTCTTTGAAAACATCCTTGTTCCTTGTTTCAGTTCCAGTTTTATGTATATTTTCTGCCTTGCACCTGATTATTCCAACAATTGATGGATGGCCTTGGGAATCTAATTCTGGTATTGACAGTTTTTGCTGATTGTCTCCCCTTGTAGCTGATTTCTTCATTATTGTGTAAATTTAGATCATAAGCTCATGTTTAGCTAAACAGCTGACCTTGTAAGACGCTTAGGTGTGAACGCTCGTAAGCTTCAGCAGAAAGTCGGCAAAGATTTATTTGTGTCCCTCCAATGAGTTGCCCGCGAGAACCCCGTTTTCTACAAGTGTTGGTACAACACTCCCTCAAGAGGCAGGGGATTCTGAGAGGGCTGCTTGGCAGCCCCCGTTCTGTGGCAGGGGCAGTGGGCGGCCTGTGGCCCAGGCAGGAGTCTATCTGCATGTGTCCCAGGGACCCATCTGCCTGCGAACTTCGGTCACCTGGCAGGAAGCTACGATGCCCAGACCTATGGTTAGCTGGGCAGCGAGGTGTACTACGTGGACAGCTTCCACACACACTTCAAGTAAGAGGTCGGCCTGAATGGAAAGATGAGAGTTTGGGCAGCTGTGCAGACAAAGAAGGCGCCCTTTGTTCTGGGCCTAAATGCTTGTGACACCCCACTGGGCCTGCCGGGCTCTGAGGGCCTTGCCCTGGGCACACTGCTCCCCTGACATTTGTTCAGTCACAGCAGAGATGGCCACAGCCACTCCCTCAGTGAGGGCAGTGTTCCAACCTCCCTCAGCCCCGTCCCCTCTCCGCAGGTTACCATGGACTACAGATGCTGCATTCTGAGGCCAGGGCGTTCTGAGAATGACAAGGGCAGACATGATGACCTTAAATGATTTCCTCTTGTGTCAGGTTTGGTAAACTTTAGGAGTTAGGAAATGGTCCACTTTACAGAAATGTTCAAATTTACTGGCATTTCTTATATTCTCTGCTATATGATTCTCCTGATTCTTTCTGAATATTCTTTACTTATGTTTTTGTTTTCCTTAATCAAAGTGTGTCTTTTCAATCTTTTCAAAGAAGATTCTTTGGACTTACTAAATCACCTCAATTTTATACGTTTTCTGTTGTATTAAGTTCTGCTCATATCTTTATTTATCTTTTTTCTATGTTCTCAGGGTTTATTGTTTTGATCTTCTGATGTCAATTAAAACACTTGGTTATTCATTTTAATAAATATTTTACTTATAAAGATTTGAACTTTTGAAGATTCCAGCTTACTTGTAAGTTTCTAAGGGTCAGGTGCTCTCCATTGTTGCTGGCCTAAGGTTTAGTTCACCATAAAGCAATTTATATATTGACCTATTTTCCCCTCGACTTTCTGTGATTCCCTACATCTCACCTTTCTTTGCAGACAAGCCATTTGAAATACCCTTAACTTATTTCACAGCCAATAAGTCATTGAAATAATGTGTATTTTTTAGAGAAATCTTCTTATAAAATTAGGCAGAAAATCTCACCTGCCATAGTTTTCAAAACAGCATAATTTCACTCTTCTCAATGATTAATCTGTTGTATTACACAACCTTTGTGTATTTAGCTTTATCAATGACATGTCCTTTAAAAATGTTTTAGAGATCCTACCAATCTTTGAAAACATCCTTGTTCCTTGTTTCAGTTCCAGTTTTATGTGTATTTTCTGCCTTGCACCTGATTATTCCAACAATTGATGGATGGCCTTGGGAATCTAATTCTGGTATTGATAGTTTTTGCTGGTTGTCTCCCCTTGTAGCTGATTTCTTCATTATTGTGTAAATTTAGATCATGAGCTCATGTTTTGCTAAACAGCTGAACTAGTAAGACGCTTTGGTGTGAACGCTCGTAAGCTTCAGCAGAAAGTCGGCAAAGATTTATTTGTGTCCCTCCAATGAGTTGCCCGCGAGAACGCCGTTTTCTACAAGTGTTGGTCCAATACTCCCTCAAGAGGCAGGGGACTCCGACAGGGCTGCTTGGCGGCCCCCGGTCTGTGGCAGGGGCAGTGGGCGGCCTGTGGCCCAGGCAGGAGCCTCTCTGCATGTGTCCCAGGGACCCATCTGCCTGCGAACTTCGGTCACCTGGCAGGAAGCTACGATGCCCAGACCTATGGTTAGCTGTGCAGCGAGGTGTACTGCGCGGACAGGTTCCACACACACTTCAAGTAAGAGGTCGGCCTGAATGGAAAGGTGAGAGTTTGGGCAGCTGTGCAGACAAAGAAGGCGCCCTTTGGTCTGGGCCTAAATGCTTGTGACACCCCACTGGACCTGCCGGGCTCTGAGGGCCCTGCACTGGGGCCCCTGCTCCCCTGCCATTTGTTCAGTCACAGCAGAGATGGCCACACCCACTCCCTCAGTGAGGGCAGTGTTCTAACCTCCATCAACCCCGCCCCCTCTCCGCAGGTTACCATGGACTACAGATGCTGCATTCTGAGGCCAGGGCGTTCCGAGAATGCCAAGGGCAGACATGATGACCTTAAATGATTTCCTCTTGTGTCAGGTTTGGTAAAATTTAGGAGTTAGGAAATGGTCCACTTTACAGAAATGTTCAAATTTACTGGCATTTCTTATATTATCTGCTATAACATTGTCCTGATTCTTTCTGAATATTCTTTACTTATGTTTTTGTTTTCCTTAATCAAAGTGTGTCTTTTCAATCTTTTCAAAGAAGATTCTTTGGACTTACTAAATCACCTCAATTTTATACGTTTTCTGTTGTATTAAGTTCTGCTCATATCTTTATTTATCTTTTTTCTATGTTCTCAAGGTTTATTGTTTTGATCTTCTGATGTCAATTAAAACACTTGGTTATTCATTTTAATAAATATTTTACTTATAAAGATTTGAACTTTTGAAGATTCCAGCTTACTTGTAAGTTTCTAAGGGTCAGGTCCTCTCCATTGTTGCTGGCCTAAGGTTTAGTTCACCATAAAGCAATTTATATATTGACCTATTTTCCCCTCGACTTTCTGTGATTCCCTACATCTCACCTTTCTTTGCAGACAAGCCATTTGAAATACCCTTAACTTATTTCACAGCCAATAAGTCATTGAAATAATGGGTATTTTTTAGAGAAATCTTCTTATAAAATTAGGCAGAAAATCTCACCTGCCATAGTTTTCAAAACAGCATAATTTCACTCTTCTCAATGCTTAATCTGTTGTATTACACAACCTTTGTGTATTTAGCTTTATCAATGACATGTCCTTTAAAAATGTTTTAGAGATCCTACCAGTCTTTGAAAACATCCTTGTTCCTTGTTTCAGTTCCAGTTTTATGTATATTTTCAGCCTTGCACCTCATTATTCCAACAATTGATGGATGGCCTTGGGAATCTAATTCTGGTATTGATAGCTTTTTCTGGTTGTCTCCCCTTGTAGCTGATTTCTTCATTATTGTGTAAATTTAGATCTTGAGCTCATGTTTAGCTAAACAGCTGACATAGTAAGACACTTAGGTGTGAACGCTCGTAAGCTTCAGCAGAAAGTCGGCAAAGATTTATTTGTGTCCCTCCAATGAGTTGCCCGCGAGAACCCCGTTTTCTACAAGTGTTGGTCCAATACACCCTCAAGAGGCAGGGGACTCCGACAGGGCTGCTTTGCAGCCCCTGATCTGGGGCAGGGGCTGTGGGCGTCCCCTGGCCCAGGCAGGAGCCTCTCTGCATGTGTCCCTGTGACGCATCTGCCTGCGAACTTCGGTCACCTGGCAGGAAGCTACGATGCCCAGACCTATGGTTAGCTGTGCAGCGAGGTGTACTGCGCGGACAGGTTCCACACACACTTCAAGTAAGAGGGCGGCCTGAGTGGAAAGGTGAGAGTTTGGGCAGCTGTGCAGACAAAGAAGGCGCCCTTTGGTCTGGGCCTAAATGCTTGTGACACCCCACTGGACCTGCCGGGCTCTGAGGGCTCTGCACTGGGGCCCCTGCTCCCCTGAACTTTGTTCAGTCACAGCAGAGATGGCCACACCCACTCCCTCAGTGAGGGCAGTGTTCTAACCTCCATCAACTCCGCCCCCTCTCCGCAGGTTACCATGGACTACAGATGCTGCATTCTGAGGCCAGGGCGTTCCGAGAATGCCAAGGGCAGACATGATGACCTTAAATGATTTCCTCTTGTGTCAGGTTTGGTAAAATTTAGGAGTTAGGAAATGGTCCACTTTACAGAAATGTTCAAATTTACTGGCATTTCTTATATTATCTGCTATAACATTGTCCTGATTCTTTCTGAATGTTCTTTACTTATGTTTTTGTTTTCCTTAATCAAAGTGTGTCTTTTCAATCTTTTCAAAGAAGATTCTTTGGACTTACTAAATCACCTCAATTTTATACGTTTTCTGTTGTATTAAGTTCTGCTCATATCTTTATTTATCTTTTTTCTATGTTCTCAAGGTTTATTGTTTTGATCTTCTGATGTCAATTAAAACACTTGGTTATTCATTTTAATAAATATTTTACTTATAAAGATTTGAACTTTTGAAGATTCCAGCTTACTTGTAAGTTTCTAAGGGTCAGGTCCTCTCCATTGTTGCTGGCCTAAGGTTTAGTTCACCATATAGCAATGTATATATTGACCTATTTTCCCCTCGACTTTCTGTGATTCCCTACATCTCACCTTTCTTTGCAGACAAGCCATTTGAAATACCCTTAACTTATTTCACAGCCAATAAGTCATTGAAATAATGTGTATTTTTTAGAGAAATCTTCTTATAAAATTAGGCAGAAAATCTCACCTGCCATAGTTTTCAAAACAGCATAATTTCACTCTTCTCAATGCTTAATCTGTTGTATTACACAACCTTTGTGTATTTAGCTTTATCAATGACATGTCCTTTAAAAATGTTTTAGAGATCCTACCAGTCTTTGAAAACATCCTTGTTCCTTGTTTCAGTTCCAGTTTTATGTATATTTTCAGCCTTGCACCTCATTATTCCAACAATTGATGGATGGCCTTGGGAATCTAATTCTGGTATTGATAGCTTTTTCTGGTTGTCTCCCCTTGTAGCTGATTTCTTCATTATTGTGTAAATTTAGATCTTGAGCTCATGTTTAGCTAAACAGCTGACATAGTAAGACACTTAGGTGTGAACGCTCGTAAGCTTCAGCAGAAAGTCGGCAAAGATTTATTTGTGTCCCTCCAATGAGTTGCCCGCGAGAACCCCGTTTTCTACAAGTGTTGGTCCAATACACCCTCAAGAGGCAGGGGACTCCGACAGGGCTGCTTTGCAGCCCCTGATCTGGGGCAGGGGCTGTGGGCGTCCCCTGGCCCAGGCAGGAGCCTCTCTGCATGTGTCCCTGTGACGCATCTGCCTGCGAACTTCGGTCACCTGGCAGGAAGCTACGATGCCCAGACCTATGGTTAGCTGTGCAGCGAGGTGTACTGCGCGGACAGGTTCCACACACACTTCAAGTAAGAGGGCGGCCTGAGTGGAAAGGTGAGAGTTTGGGCAGCTGTGCAGACAAAGAAGGCGCCCTTTGGTCTGGGCCTAAATGCTTGTGACACCCCACTGGACCTGCCGGGCTCTGAGGGCTCTGCACTGGGGCCCCTGCTCCCCTGAACTTTGTTCAGTCACAGCAGAGATGGCCACACCCACTCCCTCAGTGAGGGCAGTGTTCTAACCTCCATCAACTCCGCCCCCTCTCCGCAGGTTACCATGGACTACAGATGCTGCATTCTGAGGCCAGGGCGTTCCGAGAATGCCAAGGGCAGACATGATGACCTTAAATGATTTCCTCTTGTGTCAGGTTTGGTAAAATTTAGGAGTTAGGAAATGGTCCACTTTACAGAAATGTTCAAATTTACTGGCATTTCTTATATTATCTGCTATAACATTGTCCTGATTCTTTCTGAATGTTCTTTACTTATGTTTTTGTTTTCCTTAATCAAAGTGTGTCTTTTCAATCTTTTCAAAGAAGATTCTTTGGACTTACTAAATCACCTCAATTTTATACGTTTTCTGTTGTATTAAGTTCTGCTCATATCTTTATTTATCTTTTTTCTATGTTCTCAAGGTTTATTGTTTTGATCTTCTGATGTCAATTAAAACACTTGGTTATTCATTTTAATAAATATTTTACTTATAAAGATTTGAACTTTTGAAGATTCCAGCTTACTTGTAAGTTTCTAAGGGTCAGGTCCTCTCCATTGTTGCTGGCCTAAGGTTTAGTTCACCATATAGCAATGTATGTATTGACCTATTTTCCCCTCGACTTTCTGTGATTCCCTACATCTCACCTTTCTTTGCAGACAAGCCATTTGAAATACCCTTAACTTATTTCACAGCCAATAAGTCATTGAAATAATGTGTATTTTTTAGAGAAATCTTCTTATATAATTAGGCAGAAAATCTCACCTGCCATAGTTTTCAAAACAGCATAATTTCACTCTTCTCAATGCTTAATCTGTTGTATTACACAACCTTTGAGTATTTAGCTTTATCAATGACATGTACTTTAAAAATGTTTTAGAGATCCTACCAGTCTTTGAAAACATCCTTGTTCCTTGTTTCAGTTCCAGTTTTATGTGTATTTTCTGCCTTGCACCTGATTATTCCAACAATTGATGGATGGCCTTGGGAATCTAATTCTGGTATTGATAGTTTTTGCTGATTGTCTCCCCTTGTAGCTGATTTCTTCATTATTGTGTAAATTTAGATCATGAGCTCATGTTTAGCTAAACAGCTGACCTTGTAAGACGCTTAGGTGTGAAAGCTCGTAAGCTTCAGCAGAAAGTCGGCAAAGATTTATTTGTGTCCCTCCAATGAGTTGCCCGCGAGAACGCCGTTTTCTACAAGTGTTGGTCCAATACTCCCTCAAGAGGCAGGGGACTCCGACAGGGCTGCTTGGCGGCCCCCGGTCTGTGGCAGGGGCAGTGGGCGGCCTGTGGCCCAGGCAGGAGCCTCTCTGCATGTGTCCCAGGGACCCATCTGCCTGCGAACTTCGGTCACCTGGCAGGAAGCTACGATGCCCAGACCTATGGTTAGCTGTGCAGCGAGGTGTACTGCGCGGACAGGTTCCACACACACTTCAAGTAAGAGGTCGGCCTGAATGGAAAGGTGAGAGTTTGGGCAGCTGTGCAGACAAAGAAGGCGCCCTTTGGTCTGGGCCTAAATGCTTGTGACACCCCACTGGACCTGCCGGGCTCTGAGGGCCCTGCACTGGGCCCACTGCTCCCCTGACCTTTGTTCAGTCACAGCAGAGATGGCCACACCCACTCCCTCTGTGAGGGCAGTGTTCCAACCTCCCTCAGCCCCGCCCCCTCTCCGCAGGTTACCATGGACTACAGATGCTGCATTCTGAGGCCAGGGCGTTCCG
Source organism: Mesoplodon mirus (assembly GCF_964341445.2). NCBI lineage: Eukaryota > Metazoa > Chordata > Mammalia > Artiodactyla > Ziphiidae > Mesoplodon > Mesoplodon mirus. The sequence continues at coordinate 106,141,117 of NC_138976.1, read as the reverse complement.
AGAATGCCAAGGGCAGACATGATGACCTTAAATGATTTCCTCTTGTGTCAGGTTTGGTAAAATTTAGGAGTTAGGAAATGGTCCACTTTACAGAAATGTTCAAATTTACTGGCATTTCTTATATTATCTGCTATAACATTGTCCTGATTCTTTCTGAATATTCTTTACTTATGTTTTTTTTTCCTTAATCAAAGTGCATCTTTTCAATCTTTTCAAAGAAGATTCTTTGGACTTACTAAATCACCTCAATTTTATACGTTTTCTGTTTTATTAAGTTCTGCTCATATCTTTATTTATCTTTTTTCTATGTTCTCAAGGTTTATTGTTTTGATCTTCTGATGTCAATTAAAACACTTGGTTATTCATTTTAATAAATATTTTACTTATAAAGATTTGAACTTTTGAAGATTCCAGCTTACTTGTAAGTTTCTAAGGGTCAGGTCCTCTCCATTGTTGCTGGCCTAAGGTTTAGTTCACCATATAGCAATGTATATATTGACCTATTTTCCCCTCGACTTTCTGTGATTGCCTACATCTCACCTTTCTTGGCAGACAAGCCATTTGAAATACCCTTAACTTATTTCACAGCTAATAAGTCATTGAAATAATGTGTATTTTTTAGAGAAATCTTCTTATAAAATTAGGCAGAAAATCTCACCTGCCATAGTTTTCAAAACAGCATAATTTCACTCTTCTCAATGCTTAATCTGTTGTATTACACAACCTTTGAGTATTTAGCTTTATCAATGACATGTACTTTAAAAATGTTTCAGAGATCCTACCAGTCTTTGAAAACATCCTTGTTCCTTGTTTCAGTTCCAGTTTCATGTGTATTTTCTGCCTTGCACCTGATTATTCCAACAATTGATGGATGGCCTTGGGAATCTAATTCTGGTATTGATAGTTTTTGCTGGTTGTCTCCCCTTGTAGCTGATTTCTTCATTATTGTGTAAATTTAGATCCTGAGCTCATGTTTTGCTAAACAGCTGAACTAGTAAGACGCTTTGGTGTGAACGCTCGTAAGCTTCAGCAGAAAGTCGGCAAAGATTTATTTGTGTCCCTCTAATGAGTTGCCCGCGAGAACGCCGTTTTCTACAAGTGTTGGTCCAATACTCCCTCAAGAGGCAGGGGACTCCGACAGGGCTGCTTGGCGGCCCCCGGTCTGTGGCAGGGGCAGTGGGCGGCCTGTGGCCCAGGCAGGAGCCTCTCTGCATGTGTCCCAGGGACCCATCTGCCTGCGAACTTCGGTCACCTGGCAGGAAGCTACGATGCCCAGACCTATGGTTAGCTGCGCAGCGAGGTGTACTGCGCGGACAGCTTCCACACACACTTCAAGTAAGAGGGCGGCCTGAGTGGAAAGGTGAGAGTTTGGGCAGCGGTGCAGACAAAGAAGGCGCCCTTTGGCCTGGGCCTAAATGCTTGTGACACCCCACTGGACCTGCCCGGCTCTGAGGGCCCTGCTCTGGGCCCCCTGCTGCCCTGCCCTTTGTTCAGTCACAGCAGAGATGGCCACAGCCACTCCCTCAGTGAGGGCAGTGTTCCAACCTCCCTCAGCCCCGCCCCCTCTCCGCAGGTTACCATGGACTACAGATGTTGCATTCTGAGGCCAGGGCGTTCCGAGTATGCCAAGGGCAGACATGATGACCTTAAATGATTTCCTCTTGTGTCAGGTTTGGTAAACTTTAGGAGCTAGGAAATGGTCCACTTGACAGAAATGTTCAAATTTACTGGCATTTCATATATTCTCTGCTATAACATTGTCCTGATTCTTTCTGTATATTCTCTACTTATGTTTTTGTTTTCCTTAATCAAAGTGTGTCTTTTCAATCTTTTCAAAGAAGATTCTTTGGACTTACTAAATCACCTCAATTTTATACGTTTTCTGTTGTATTAAGTTCTGCTCATATCTTTATTTATCTTTTTTCAATGTTCTCAGGATTTATTGTTTTGATCTTCTGATGTCAATTAAAACACTTGGTTATTCATTTTAATAAATATTTTACTTATAAAGATTTGAACTTTTGAAGATTCCAGCCTACTTCTAAGTTTCTAAGGGTCAGGTCCTCACCATTGTTGCCGGCCTAAGGCTTAGGTCACCATATAGCAATGTATATATTGACCTATTTTCCCCTCGACTTTCTGTGATTGCCTACATCTCACCTTTCTTTGCAGACAAGCCATTTGAAATACCCTTAACTTATTTCACAGCCAATAAGTCATTGAAATAATGTGTATTTTTTAGAGAAATCTTCTTATATAATTAGGCAGAAAATCTCACCTGCCATAGTTTTGAAAACAGCATAATTTCACTCTTCTCAATGCTTAATCTGTTGTATTACACAACCTTTGAGTATTTAGCTTTATCAATGACATGTACTTTAAAAATGTTTTAGAGATCCTACCAGTCTTTGAAAACATCCTTGTTCCTTGTTTCAGTTCCAGTTTTATGGATATTTTCTGCCTTGCACCTGATTATTCCAACAATTGATGGATGGCCTTGGGAATCTAATTCTGGTATTGATAGTTTTTGCTGATTGTCTCCCCTTGTAGCTGATTTCTTCATTATTGTGTAAATTTAGATCATGAGCTCATGTTTAGCTAAACAGCTGACCTTGTAAGACGCTTAGGTGTGAACGCTCGTAAGCTTCAGCAGAAAGTCGGCAAAGATTTATTTGTGTCCCTCCAATGAGTTGCCCGCGAGAACGCCGTTTTCTACAAGTGTTGGTCCAATACTCCCTCAAGAGGCAGGGGACTCCGACAGGGCTGCTTGGCGGCCCCCGGTCTGTGGCAGGGGCAGTGGGCGGCCTGTGGCCCAGGCAGGAGCCTCTCTGCATGTGTCCCAGGGACCCATCTGCCTGCGAACTTCGGTCACCTGGCAGGAAGCTACGATGCCCCGACCTATGGTTAGCTGTGCAGCGAGGTGTACTGCGCGGACAGCTTCCACACACACTTCAAGTAAGAGGTCGGCCTGAATGGAAAGGTGAGAGTTTGGGCAGCTGTGCAGACAAAGAAGGCGCCCTTTGGTCTGGGCCTAAATGCTTGAGACACCCCACTGGACCTGCCGGGCTCTGAGGGCCCTGCCCTGGGCCCACTGCTCCCCTGACCTTTGTTCAGTCACACCAGAGATGGCCACACCCACTCCCTCAGTGAGGGCAGCGTTCCAACCTCCCTCAGCCCCGCCCCCTCTCCGCAGGTTACCATGGACTACAGATGCTGCATTCTGAGGCCAGGGCGTTCCGAGAATGCCAAGGGCAGTCATGATGACCTTAAATGATTTCCTCTTGTGTCAGGTTTGGTAAAATTTAGGGGTTAGGAAATGGTCCACTTTACAGAAATGTTCAAATTTACTGGCATTTCTTATATTATCTGCTATAACATTGTCCTGATTCTTTCTGAATATACTTTACTTATGTTTTTTTCCTTAATCAAAGTGCGTCTTTTCAATCTTTTCAAAGAAGATTCTTTGGACTTACTAAATCACCTCAATTTTATACGTTTTCTGTTGTATTAAGTTCTGCTCATATCTTTATTTATCTTTTTTCTATGTTCTCAAGGTTTATTGTTTTGATCTTCTGATGTCAATTAAAACACTTGGTTATTCCTTTTAATAAATATTTTACTTATAAAGATTTGAACTTTTGAAGATTCCAGCTTACTTGTAAGTTTCTAAGGGTCAGGTCCTCTCCATTTTTGCTGGCCTAAGGTTTAGTTCACCATATAGCAATGTATATATTGACCTATTTTCCCCTCGACTTTCTGTGATTCCCTACATCTCACCTTTCTTGGCAGACAAGCCATTTGAAATACCCTTAACTTATTTCACAGCCAATAAGTCATTGAAATAATGTGTATTTTTTAGAGAAATCTTCTTATATAATTAGGCAGAAAATCTCACCTGCCATAGTTTTCAAAACAGCATAATTTCACTCTTCTCAATGCTTAATCTGTTGTATTACACAAGCTTTGAGTATTTAGCTTTATCAATAATATGTACTTTAAAAATGTTTTAGAGATCCTACCAGTCTTTGAAAACATCCTTGTTCCTTGTTTCAGTTCCAGTTTTATGTATATTTTCTGCCTTGCACCTGATTATTCCAACAATTGATGGATGGCCTTGGGAATCTAATTCTGGTATTGATAGTTTTTGCTGATTGTCTCCCCTTGTAGCTGCTTTCTTCATTATTGTGTAAATTTATATCATGAGCTCATGTTTTGCTAAACAGCTGACCTTGTAAGACGCTTAGGTGTGAACGCTCGTAAGCTTCAGCAGAAAGTCGACAAAGATTTATTTGTGTCCCTCCAATGAGTTGCCCGCGAGAACGCCGTTTTCTATAAGTGTTGGTCCAATACTCCCTCAAGAGGCAGGGGACTCCGACAGGGCTGCTTGGCGGCCCCCGGTCTGTGGCAGGGGCAGTGGGCGGCCTGTGGCCCAGGCAGGAGCCTATATACATGTGTCCCAGGGACCCATCTGCCTGCGAACTTCGGTCACATGGCAGGAAGCTACGATGCCCAGACCTATGGTTAGCTGTGCAGCGAGGTGTATTGGGCGGACAGGTTCCACCCACACTTCAAGTAAGAGGTCGGCCTGAATGGAAAGGTGAGAGTTTGGGCAGCTGTGCAGACAAAGCAGGCGCCCTGTGTTCTGGGCCTAAATGCTTGTGACACCCCACTGGACCTGCCGGGCTCTGAGGGCCCTGCCCTGGGCCCCCTGCTCCCCTGACCTTTGTTCAGTCACAGCAGAGATGGCCACACCCACTCTCTCAGTGAGGGCAGGTTTCCAACCTCCCTCAGCCCCGCCCCCTCTCCGCAGGTTACCATGGACTACAGATGCTGCATTCTGAGGCCAGGGCGTTCCGAGAATGCCAAGGGCAGACATGATGACCTTAAATGATTTCCTCTTGTGTCAGGTTTGGTAAACTTTAGGAGCTAGGTAATGGTCCACTTTACAGAAATGTTCAAATTTACTGGCATTTCTTATATTCTCTGCTCTAACATTGTCCTGATTCTTTCTGTATATTCTTTACTTATGTTTTTGTTTTCCTTAATCAAAGTGTGTCTTTTCAATCTTTTCAAAGAAGATTCTTTGGACTTACTAAATCACCTCAATTTTATAGGTTTTCTGTTGTATTAAGTTCTGCTCATATCTTTATTTATCTTTTTTCTATGTTCTCAGTGTTTATTGTTTTGATCTTTTGATGTCAATTAAAACACTTGGTTATTCATTTTAATAAATATTTTACTTATAAAGATTTGAACTTTTGAAGATTCCAGCTTACTTGTAAGTTTCTAAGGGTCAGGTCCTCCCCATTGTTGCTGGCCTAAGGTTTAGTTCACCATATAGCAATGTATATATTGACCTATTTTCCCCTCGACTTTCTGTGATTCCCTACATCTCGCCTTTCTTTGCAGACAAGCCATTTGAAATACCCTTAACTTATTTCACAGCCAATAAGTCATTGAAATAATGTGTATTTTTTAGAGAAATCTTCTTATATAATTAGGCAGAAAATCTCACCTGCCATAGTTTTCAAAACAGCATAATTTCACTCTTCTCAATGCTTAATCTGTTGTATTACACAACCTTTGAGTATTTAGCTTTATCAATGACATGTACTTTAAAAATGTTTTAGAGATCCTACCAGTCTTTGAAAACATCCTTGTTCCTTGTTTCAGTTCCAGTTTTATGTATATTTTCTGCCTTGCACCTGATTATTCCAACAATTGATGGATGGCCTTGGGAATCTAATTCTGGTATTGATAGTTTTTGCTGGTTGTCTCCCCTTGTAGCTGATTTCTTCATTATTGTGTAAATTTAGATCATGAGCTCATGTTTAGCTAAACAGCTGACCTTGTAAGACGCTTAGGTGTGAACGCTCGTAAGCTTCAGCAGAAAGTCGGCAAAGATTTATTTGTGTCCCTCCAATGAGTTGCCCGCGAGAACCCCGTTTTCTACAAGTGTTGGTCCAATACTCCCTCAAGAGGCAGAGGACTCCGACAGGGCTGCTTGGCGGCCCCCGGTCTGTGGCAGGGGCAGTGGGCGGCCTGTGGCCCAGGCAGGAGACTATCTGCATGTGTCCCAGGGACCCATCTGCCTTCGAATTTCGGTCACCTGGCAGGAAGCTACGATGCCCAGACCTATGGTTAGCTGTGCAGCGAGGTGTACTGCGCGGACAGGTTCCACACACACTTGAAGTAAGAGGTCGGCCTGAATGGAAAGGTGAGAGTTTGGGCAGCTGTGCAGACAAAGAAGGCGCCCTTTGGTCTGGGCCTAAATGCTTGTGACACCCCACTGGACCTGCCGGGTTCTGAGGGCCCTGCCCTGGGCCCCCTGCTCCCCTGACCTTTGTTCAGTCACAGCAGAGATGGCCACACCCACTCCCTCAGTGAGGGCAGCGTTCCAACCTCCCTCAGCCCCGCCCCCTCTCCGCAGGTTACCATGGACTACAGATGCTGCATTCTGAGGCCAGGGCGTTCCGAGAATGCCAAGGGCAGTCATGATGACCTTAAATGATTTCCTCTTGTGTCAGGTTTGGTAAAATTTAGGGGTTAGGAAATGGTCCACTTTACAGAAATGTTCAAATTTACTGGCATTTCTTATATTATCTGCTATAACATTGTCCTGATTCTTTCTGAATATACTTTACTTATGTTTTTTTCCTTAATCAAAGTGCGTCTTTTCAATCTTTTCAAAGAAGATTCTTTGGACTTACTAAATCACCTCAATTTTATACGTTTTCTGTTGTATTAAGTTCTGCTCATATCTTTATTTATCTTTTTTCTATGTTCTCAAGGTTTATTGTTTTGATCTTCTGATGTCAATTAAAACACTTGGTTATTCCTTTTAATAAATATTTTACTTATAAAGATTTGAACTTTTGAAGATTCCAGCTTACTTGTAAGTTTCTAAGGGTCAGGTCCTCTCCATTTTTGCTGGCCTAAGGTTTAGTTCACCATATAGCAATGTATATATTGACCTATTTTCCCCTCGACTTTCTGTGATTCCCTACATCTCACCTTTCTTGGCAGACAAGCCATTTGAAATACCCTTAACTTATTTCACAGCCAATAAGTCATTGAAATAATGTGTATTTTTTAGAGAAATCTTCTTATATAATTAGGCAGAAAATCTCACCTGCCATAGTTTTGAAAACAGCATAATTTCACTCTTCTCAATGCTTAATCTGTTGTATTACACAACCTTTGAGTATTTAGCTTTATCAATAATATGTACTTTAAAAATGTTTTAGAGATCCTACCAGTCTTTGAAAACATCCTTGTTCCTTGTTTCAGTTCCAGTTTTATGTATATTTTCTGCCTTGCACCTGATTATTCCAACAATTGATGGATGGCCTTGGGAATCTAATTCTGGTATTGATAGTTTTTGCTGATTGTCTCCCCTTGTAGCTGCTTTCTTCATTACTGTGTAAATTTATATCATGAGCTCATGTTTTGCTAAACAGCTGACCTTGTAAGACGCTTAGGTGTGAACGCTCGTAAGCTTCAGCAGAAAGTCGACAAAGATTTATTTGTGTCCCTCCAATGAGTTGCCCGCGAGAACGCCGTTTTCTATAAGTGTTGGTCCAATACTCCCTCAAGAGGCAGGGGACTCCGACAGGGCTGCTTGGCGGCCCCCGGTCTGTGGCAGGGGCAGTGGGCGGCCTGTGGCCCAGGCAGGAGCCTATATACATGTGTCCCAGGGACCCATCTGCCTGCGAACTTCGGTCACATGGCAGGAAGCTACGATGCCCAGACCTATGGTTAGCTGTGCAGCGAGGTGTATTGGGCGGACAGGTTCCACCCACACTTCAAGTAAGAGGTCGGCCTGAATGGAAAGGTGAGAGTTTGGGCAGCTGTGCAGACAAAGCAGGCGCCCTGTGTTCTGGGCCTAAATGCTTGTGACACCCCACTGGACCTGCCGGGCTCTGAGGGCCCTGCCCTGGGCCCCCTGCTCCCCTGACCTTTGTTCAGTCACAGCAGAGATGGCCACACCCACTCTCTCAGTGAGGGCAGGTTTCCAACCTCCCTCAGCCCCGCCCCCTCTCCGCAGGTTACCATGGACTACAGATGCTGCATTCTGAGGCCAGGGCGTTCCGAGAATGCCAAGGGCAGACATGATGACCTTAAATGATTTCCTCTTGTGTCAGGTTTGGTAAACTTTAGGAGCTAGGTAATGGTCCACTTTACAGAAATGTTCAAATTTACTGGCATTTCTTATATTCTCTGCTCTAACATTGTCCTGATTCTTTCTGTATATTTTTTACTTATGTTTTTGTTTTCCTTAATCAAAGTGTGTCTTTTCAATCTTTTCAAAGAAGATTCTTTGGACTTACTAAATCACCTCAATTTTATAGGTTTTCTGTTGTATTAAGTTCTGCTCATATCTTTATTTATCTTTTTTCTATGTTCTCAGTGTTTATTGTTTTGATCTTTTGATGTCAATTAAAACACTTGGTTATTCATTTTAATAAATATTTTACTTATAAAGATTTGAACTTTTGAAGATTCCAGCTTACTTGTAAGTTTCTAAGGGTCAGGTCCTCCCCATTGTTGCTGGCCTAAGGTTTAGTTCACCATATAGCAATGTATATATTGACCTATTTTCCCCTCGACTTTCTGTGATTCCCTACATCTCACCTTTCTTTGCAGACAAGCCATTTGAAATACCCTTAACTTATTTCACAGCCAATAAGTCATTGAAATAATGTGTATTTTTTAGAGAAATCTTCTTATATAATTAGGCAGAAAATCTCACCTGCCATAGTTTTCAAAACAGCATAATTTCACTCTTCTCAATGCTTAATCTGTTGTATTACACAACCTTTGAGTATTTAGCTTTATCAATGACATGTACTTTAAAAATGTTTTAGAGATCCTACCAGTCTTTGAAAACATCCTTGTTCCTTGTTTCAGTTCCAGTTTTATGTATATTTTCTGCCTTGCACCTGATTATTCCAACAATTGATGGATGGCCTTGGGAATCTAATTCTGGTATTGATAGTTTTTGCTGGTTGTCTCCCCTTGTAGCTGATTTCTTCATTATTGTGTAAATTTAGATCATGAGCTCATGTTTAGCTAAACAGCTGACCTTGTAAGACGCTTAGGTGTGAACGCTCGTAAGCTTCAGCAGAAAGTCGGCAAAGATTTATTTGTGTCCCTCCAATGAGTTGCCCGCGAGAACCCCGTTTTCTACAAGTGTTGGTCCAATACTCCCTCAAGAGGCAGAGGACTCCGACAGGGCTGCTTGGCGGCCCCCGGTCTGTGGCAGGGGCAGTGGGCGGCCTGTGGCCCAGGCAGGAGACTATCTGCATGTGTCCCAGGGACCCATCTGCCTTCGAATTTCGGTCACCTGGCAGGAAGCTACGATGCCCAGACCTATGGTTAGCTGTGCAGCGAGGTGTACTGCGCGGACAGGTTCCACACACACTTGAAGTAAGAGGTCGGCCTGAATGGAAAGGTGAGAGTTTGGGCAGCTGTGCAGACAAAGAAGGCGCCCTTTGGTCTGGGCCTAAATGCTTGTGACACCCCACTGGACCTGCCGGGTTCTGAGGGCCCTGCCCTGGGCCCCCTGCTCCCCTGACATTTGTTCAGTCACAGCAGAGATGGCCACACCCACTCCCTCAGTGAGGGCAGCGTTCCAACCTCCCTCAGCCCCGCCCCCTCTCCGCAGGTTACCATGGACTACAGATGCTGCATTCTGAGGCCAGGGCGTTCCGAGAATGCCAAGGGCAGACATGATGACCTTAAATGATTTCCTCTTGTGTCAGGTTTGGTAAAATTTAGGAGTTAGGAAATGGTCCACTTTACAGAAATGTTCAAATTTACTGGCATTTCTTATATTATCTGCTATAACATTATACTGATTCTTTCTGAATATTCTTTACTTATGTTTTTTTTTTCCTTAATCAAAGTGCGTCTTTTCAATCTTTTCAAAGAAGATTCTTTGGACTTACTAAATCACCTCAATTTTATACGTTTTCTGTTGTATTAAGTTCTGCTCATATCTTTATTTATCTTTTTTCTATGTTCTCAAGGTTTATTGTTTTGATCTTCTGATGTCAATTAAAACACTTGGTTATTCATTTTAATAAATATTTTACTTATAAAGATTTGAGCTTTTGAAGATTCCAGCTTACTTGTAAGTTTCTAAGGGTCAGGTCCTCTCCATTGTTGCTGGCCTAAGGTTTAGTTCACCATATAGCAATGTATATATTGACCTATTTTCCCCTCGACTTTCTGTGATTGCCTACATCTCACCTTTCTTGGCAGACAAGCCATTTGAAATACCCTTAACTTATTTCACAGCTAATAAGTCATTGACATAATGTGTATTTTTTAGAGAAATCTTCTTATAAAATTAGGCAGAAAATCTCACCTGCCATAGTTTTCAAAACAGCATAATTTCACTCTTCTCAATGCTTAATCTGTTGTATTACACAGCCTTTGAGTATTTAGCTTTATCAATGACATGTACTTTAAAAATGTTTTAGAGATCCTACCAGTCTTTGAAAACATCCTTGTTCCTTGTTTCAGTTCCAGTTTTATGTGTATTTTCTGCCTTGCACCTGATTATTCCAACAATTGATGGATGGCCTTGGGAATCTAATTCTGGATTGATAGTTTTTGCTGATTGTCTCCCCTTGTAGCTGATTTCTTCATTATTGTGTAAATTTAGATCATGAGCTCATGTTTTGCTAAACAGCTGAACTAGTAAGACGCTTAGGTGTGAACGCTCGTAAGCTTCAGCAGAAAGTCGGCAAAGATTTATTTGTGTCCCTCCAATGAGTTGCCCGCGAGAACGCCGTTTTCTACAAGTGTTGGTCCAATACTCCCTCAAGATGCAGGGGACTCCGACAGGGCTGCTTGACGGCCCCCGGTCTGTGGCAGGGGCAGTGGGCGGCCTGTGGCCCAGGCAGGAGCCTCTCTGCATGTGTCCCAGGGACCCATCTGCCTGCGAACTTCGGTCACCTGGCAGGAAGCTACGATGCCCAGACCTATGGTTAGCTGTGCAGCGAGGTGTACTGCACGGACAGCTTCCACACACACTTCATGTAAGAGGTCAGCCTGAATGGAAAGGTGAGAGTTTGGGCAGCTGTGCAGACAAAGAAGGCGCCCTTTGGTCTGGGCCTAAATGCTTGTGACACCCCACTGGACCTGCCGGGCTCTGAGGGCCCTGCACTGGGCCCACTGCTTCCCTGACATTTGTTCAGTCACAGCAGAGATGGCCACACCCAGTCCCTCAGTGAGGGCAGTGTTCCAACCTCCCTCAACCCCGCCCCCTCTCCGCAGGTTACCATGGACTACAGATGCTGCATTCTGAGACCAGGGCGTTCCGAGTATGCCAAGGGCAGACATGATGACCTTAAATGATTTCCTCTTGTGTCAGGTTTGGTAAACTTTAGGAGCTAGGAAATGGTCCACTTGACAGAAATGTTCAAATATACTGGCATTTCATATATTCTCTGCTATAACATTGTCCTGATTCTTTCTGTATATTCTCTACTTATGTTTTTGTTTTCCTTAATCAAAGTGTGTCTTTTCAATCTTTTCAAAGAAGATTCTTTGGACTTACTAAATCACCTCAATTTTATACGTTTTCTGTTGTATTAAGTTCTGCTCATATCTTTATTTATCTTTTTTCAATGTTCTCAGGATTTATTGTTTTGATCTTCTGATGTCAATTAAAACACTTGGTTATTCATTTTAATAAATATTTTACTTATAAAGATTTGAACTTTTGAAGATTCCAGCCTACTTCTAAGTTTCTAAGGGTCAGGTCCTCACCATTGTTGCCGGCCTAAGGCTTAGGTCACCATATAGCAATGTATATATTGACCTATTTTCCCCTCGACTTTCTGTGATTCCCTACATCTCACCTTTCTTTGCAGACAAGCCATTTGAAATACCCTTAACTTATTTCACAGCCAATAAGTCATTGAAATAATGTGTATTTTTTAGAGAAATCTTCTTATATAATTAGGCAGAAAATCTCACCTGCCATAGTTTTCAAAACAGCATAATTTCACTCTTCTCAATGCTTAATCTGTTGTATTACACAACCTTTGAGTATTTAGCTTTATCAATGACATGTACTTTAAAAATGTTTTAGAGATCCTACCAGTCTTTGAAAACATCCTTGTTCCTTGTTTCAGTTCCAGTTTTATGTATATTTTCTGCCTTGCACCTGATTATTCCAACAATTGATGGATGGCCTTGGGAATCTAATTCTGGTATTGATAGTTTTTGCTGATTGTCTCCCCTTGTAGCTGCTTTCTTCATTATTGTGTAAATTTATATCATGAGCTCATGTTTAGCTAAACAGCTGACCTTGTAAGACGCTTAGGTGTGAACGCTCGTAAGCTTCAGCAGAAAGTCGGCAAAGATTTATTTGTGTCCCTCCAATGAGTTGCCCGCGAGAACGCCGTTTTCTATAAGTGTTGGTCCAATACTCCCTCAAGAGGCAGGGGACTCCGACAGGGCTGCTTGGCGGCCCCCGGTCTGTGGCAGGGGCAGTGGGCGGCCTGTGGCCCAGGCAGGAGCCTATCTGCATGTGTCCCAGGGACCCATCTGCCTGCGAACTTCGGTCACCTGGCAGGAAGCTACGATGCCCAGACCTATGGTTAGCTGTGCAGCGAGGTGTATTGCGCGGACAGGTTCCACACACACTTCAAGTAAGAGGTAGGCCTGAATGGAAAGGTGAGAGTTTGGACAGCTGTGCAGAAAAAGAAGGCGCCCTGTGGTCTGGGCCTAAATGCTTGGGACACCCCACTGGACCTGCCGGGCTCTGAGGGCCCTGCCCTGGGCCCCCTGCTCCCCTGACCTTTGTTCAGTCACAGCAGAGATGGCCACACCCACTCCTTCAGTGAGGGCAGTGTTCCAACCTCCCTCAGCCCCGCCCCCTCTCCGAAGGTTACCATGGACTACAGATGCTGCATTCTGAGGCCAGGGCGTTCCGAGAATACCAAGGGCAGACATGATGACCTTAAATGATTTCCTCTTTATCAGGTTTGGTAAACTTTAGGAGCTAGGAAATGGTCCACTTTGCAGAAATATTCAAATTTACTGGCATTTCATATATTCTCTGCTATAACATTGTCCTGATTCTTTCTGTATATTCTTTACTTATGTTTTTGTTTTCCTTAATCAAAGTGTGTCTTTTCAATCTTTTCAAAGAAGATTCTTTGGACTTACTAAATCACCTCAATTTTATACGTTTTCTGTTGTATTATGTTCTGCTCATATCTTTATTTATCTTTTTTCTATGTTCTCAGGGTTTATAGTTTTGATCTTCTGATGTCAATTAAAACACTTGGTTATTCATTTTAATAAATATTTTACTTATAAAGATTTGAACTTTTGAAGATTCCAGCTTACTTGTAAGTTTCTAAGGGTCAGGTCCTCTCCATTGTTGCTGGCCTAAGGTTTAGTTCACCATATAGCAATGTATATATTGACCTATTTTCCCCTCGACTTTCTGTGATTCCCTACATCTCACCTTTCTTTGCAGACAAGCCATTTGAAATACCCTTAACTTATTTCACAGCCAATAAGTCATTGAAATAATGTGTATTTTTTAGAGAAATCTTCTTATATAATTAGGCAGAAAATCTCACCTGCCATAGTTTTCAAAACAGCATAATTTCACTCTTCTCTATGCTTAATCTGTTGTATTACACAACCTTTGAGTATTTAGCTTTATCAATGACATGTACTTTAAAAATGTTTTAGAGATCCTACCAGTCTTTGAAAACATCCTTGTTCCTTGTTTCAGTTCCAGGTTTATGTATATTTTCTGCCTTGCACCTGATTATTCCAACAATTGATGGATGGCCTTGGGAATCTAATTCTGGTATTGATAGTTTTTTCTGGTTGTCTCCCCTTGTAGCTGATTTCTTCATTATTGTGTAAATTTAGATCATGAGCTCATGTTTAGCTAAACAGCTGAACTAGTAAGACGCTTAGGTGTGAACGCTCGTAAGCTTCAGCAGAAAGTCGGCAAAGATTTATTTGTGTCCCTCCAATGAGTTGCCCGCGAGAACGCCGTTTTCTACAAGTGTTGGTCCAATACTCCCTCAAGAGGCAGGTGACTCCGACAGGGCCGCTTGGCGGCCCCCGGTCTGTGGCAGGGGCAGTGGGCGGCCTGTGGCCCAGGCAGGAGCCTCTCTGCATGTGTCCCAGGGACCCATCTGCCTGCGAACTTCGGTCACATGCCAGGAATCTACGATGCCCAGACATATGGTTAGCTGTGCAGCGAGGTGTACTGCGCGGACAGGTTCCACACACACTTCAAGTAAGAGGTCGGCCTGAATGGAAAGGTGAGAGTTTGGGCAGCTGAGCAGACAAAGAAGGCGCCCTTTGGTCTGGGTCTAAATTCTTGTGACACCCCACTGGGCCTGCCGGGCTCTGAGGGCCCTGCCCTGGGCACACTGCTCCCCTGACCTTTGTTCATTCACAGCAGAGATGGCCACACCCACTCCCTCAGTGAGGGCAGTGTTCCAACCTCCCTCAGCCCCGCCCCCTCTCCTCAGGTTACCATGGACTACAGATGCTGCATTCTGAGGCCAGGGCATTCCGAGAATGCCAAGGGCAGACATGATGACCTTAAATGATTTCCTCTTGTGTCAGGTTTGGTAAACTTTAGGAGCTAGGAAATGGTCCACTTTACAGAAATGTTCAAATTTACTGGCATTTCTTATATTATCTGCTATAACATTGTCCTGATTGTTTTTGAATATTCTTTACATATGTTTTTATTTTCCTTAATCAAAGTGTGTCTTTTCAATCTTTTCAAAGAAGATTCTTTGGACTTACTAAATCACCTCAATTTTATACGTTTTCTGTTGTATTAAGTTCTGCTCATATCTTTATTTATCTTTTTTCTATGTTCTCAGGGTTTATTGTTTTGATCTTCTGATGTCAATAAAAACACTTGGTTATTCATTTTAATAAATATTTTACTTATAAAGATTTGAACTTTTGAAGATTCCAGCTTACTTGTAAGTTTCTAAGGGTCAGGTCCTCTCCATTGTTGCTGGCCTAAGGTTTAGTTCACCATATAGCAATGTATATATTGACCTATTTTCCCCTCGACTTTCTGTGATTCCCTACATCTCACCTTTCTTTGCAGACAAGCCATTTGAAATACCCTTAACTTATTTCACAGCCAATAAGTCATTGAAATAATGTGTATTTTTTAGAGAAATCTTCTTATATAATTAGGCAGAAAATCTCACCTGCCATAGTTTTCAAAACAGCATAATTTCACTCTTCTCAATGCTTAATCTGTTGTATTACACAACCTTTGAGTATTTAGCTTTATCAATGACATGTACTTTAAAAATGTTTTAGAGATCCTACCAGTCTTTGAAAACATCCTTGTTCCTTGTTTCAGTTCCAGTTTTATGTATATTTTCTGCCTTGCACCTGATTATTCCAACAATTGATGGATGGCCTTGGGAATCTAATTCTGGTATTGATAGTTTTTGCTGATTGTCTCCCCTTGTAGCTGATTTCTTCATTATTGTGTAAATTTAGATCATGAGCTCATGTTTAGCTAAACAGCTGACCTTGTAAGACGCTTAGGTGTGAACGCTCGTAAGCTTCAGCAGAAAGTCGGCAAAGATTTATTTGTGTCCCTCCAATGAGTTGCCCGCGAGAACCCCGTTTTCTACAAGTGTTGGTCCAACACTCCCTCAAGAGGCAGGGGATTCCGACAGGGCCGCTTGGCGGCCCCCGGTCTGTGGCAGTGGCAGTGGGCGGCCTGTGGCCCAGGCAGGAGCCTCTCTGCATGTGTCCCAGGGACCCATCTGCCTGCGAACTTCGGTCACCTGGCAGGAAGCTACGATGCCCAGACCTATGGTTAGCTGTGCAGCGAGGTGTACTGCGCGGACAGCTTCCACACACACTTCAAGTAAGAGGTCGGCCTGAATGGAAAGGTGAGAGTTTGGGCAGCTGTGCAGACAAAGAAGGCGCCCTTTGGTCTGGGTCTAAATGCTTGTGACACCCCACTGGGCCTGCCGGGCTCTGAGGGCCTTGCCCTGGTCCCACTGCTCCCCTGACCTTTGTTCAGTCACAGCAGAGATGGCCACACCCACTCCCTCAGTGAGGGCAGTGTTCCAACCTCCCTCAGCCCCGTCCCCTCTCCGCAGGTTACCATGGACTACAGATGCTGCATTCTGAGGCCAGGGCGTTCCGAGAATGCCAAGGGCAGACATGATGACCTTAAATGATTTCCTCTTGTGTCAGGTTTGGTAAACTTTAGGAGCTAGGAAATGGTCCACTTTACAGAAATGTTCAAATTTACTGGCATTTCTTATATTCTCTGCTATAACATTGTCCTGATTGTTTCTGAATATTCTTTACTTATGTTTTTGTTTTCCTTAATCAAAGTGTGTCTTTTCAATCTTTTCAAAGAAGATTCTTTGGACTTACTAAATCACCTCAATTTTATACGTTTTCTGTTGTATTATGTTCTGCTCATATCTTTATTTATCTTTTTTCTATGTTCTCAGGGTTTATTGTTTTGATCTTCGGATGTCAATTAAAACACTTGGTTATTCATTTTAATAAATATTTTACTTATAAAGATTTGAACTTTTGAAGATTCCAGCTTACTTGTAGTTTCTAAGGGTCAGGTCCTCTCCATTGTTGCTGGCCTAAGGTTTAGTTCACCATATAGCAATGTATATATTGACCTATTTTCCCCTCGACTTTCTGTGATTCCCTACATCTCACCTTTCTTTGCAGACAAGCCATTTGAAATACCCTTAACTTATTTCACAGCCAATAAGTCATTGAAATAATGTGTATTTTTTAGAGAAATCTTCTTATATAATTAGGCAGAAAATCTCACCTGCCATAGTTTTCAAAACAGCATAATTTCACTCTTCTCAATGCTTCATCTGTTGTATTACACAAGCTTTGAGTATTTAGCTTTATCAATGACATGTACTTTAAAAATGTTTTAGAGATCCTACCAGTCTTTGAAAACATCCTTGTTCCTTGTTTCAGTTCCAGTTTTATGTATATTTTCTGCCTTGCACCTGATTATTCCAACAATTGATGGATGGCCTTGGGAATCTAATTCTGGTATTGATAGTTTTTGCTGATTGTCTCCCCTTGTAGCTGATTTCTTCATTATTGTGTAAATTTAGATCATGAGCTCATGTTTAGCTAAACAGCTGACCTTGTAAGACGCTTAGGTGTGAACGCTCGTAAGCTTCAGCAGAAAGTCGGCAAAGATTTATTTGTGTCCCTCCAATGAGTTGCCCGCGAGAACCCCGTTTTCTACAAGTGTTGGTCCAACACTCCCTCAAGAGGCAGGGGACTCTGACAGGGCCGCTTGGCGGCCCCTGGTCTGTGGCAGGGGCAGTGGGTGGCCTGTGGCCCAGGCAGGAGCCTCTCTGCATGTGTCCCAGGGACCCATCTGCCTGCGAACTTCGGTCACCTTGCAGGAAGCTACGATGCCCAGACCTATGGTTAGCTGTGCAGCGAGGTGTACTGCGCGGACAGCTTCCACACACACTTCAAGTAAGAGGTCGGCCTGAATGGAAAGGTGAGAGTTTGGGCAGCTGTGCAGACAAAGAAGGCGCCCTTTGGTCTGGGCCTAAATTCTTGTGACACCCCACTGGGCCTGCCGGGCTCTGAGGGCCCTGCCCTGGGCACACTGCTCCCCTGACCTTTGTTCATTCACAGCAGAGATGGCCACACCCACTCCCTCAGTGAGGGCAGTGTTCCAACCTCCCTCAGCCCCGCCCCCTCTCCTCAGGTTACCATGGACTACAGATGCTGCATTCTGAAGCCAGGGCATTCCGAGAATGCCAAGGGCAGACATGATGACCTTAAATGATTTCCTCTTGTGTCAGGTTTGGTAAACTTTAGGAGCTAGGAAATGGTCCACTTTACAGAAATGTTCAAATTTACTGGCATTTCTTATATTCTCTGCTATAACATTGTCCTGATTGTTTCTGAATATTCTTTACTTATGTTTTTGTTTTCCTTAATCAAAGTGTGTCTTTTCAATCTTTTCAAAGAAGATTCTTTGGACTTACTAAATCACCTCAATTTTATACGTTTTCTGTTGTATTATGTTCTGCTCATATCTTTATTTATCTTTTTTCTATGTTCTCAGGGTTTATTGTTTTGATCTTCGGATGTCAATTAAAACACTTGGTTATTCATTTTAATAAATATTTTACTTATAAAGATTTGAACTTTTGAAGATTCCAGCTTACTTGTAAGTTTCTAAGGGTCAGGTCCTCTCCATTGTTGCTGGCCTAAGGTTTAGTTCACCATATAGCAATATATATATTGACCTATTTTCCCCTCGACTTTCTGTGATTCCCTACATCTCACCTTTCTTTGCAGACAAGCCATTTGAAATACCCTTAACTTATTTCACAGCCAATAAGTCATGGAAATAATGTGTATTTTTTAGAGAAATCTTCTTATATAATTAGGCAGAAAATCTCACCTGCCATAGTTTTCAAAACAGCATAATTTCACTCTTCTCAATGCTTCATCTGTTGTATTACACAAGCTTTGAGTATTTAGCTTTATCAATGACATGTACTTTAAAAATGTTTTAGAGATCCTACCAGTCTTTGAAAACATCCTTGTTCCTTGTTTCAGTTCCAGTTTTATGTATATTTTCTGCCTTGCACCTGATTATTCCAACAATTGATGGATGGCCTTGGGAATCTAATTCTGGTATTGATAGTTTTTGCTGGTTGTCTCCCCTTGTAGCTGATTTCTTCATTATTGTGTAAATTTAGATCATGAGCTCATGTTTAGCTAAACAGCTGACCTTGTAAGACGCTTAGGTGTGAACGCTCGTAAGCTTCAGCAGAAAGTCGGCAAAGATTTATTTGTGTCCCTCCAATGAGTTGCCCGCGAGAACCCCGTTTTCTACAAGTGTTGGTCCAACACTCCCTCAAGAGGCAGGGGACTCCGACAGGGCCGCTTGGCGGCCCCTGGTCTGTGGCAGGGGCAGTGGGCGGCCTGTGGCCCAGGCAGGAGCCTCTCTGCATGTGTCCCAGGGACCCATCTGCCTGCGAACTTCGGTCACCTGGCAGGAAGCTACGATGCCCAGACCTATGGTTAGCTGTGCAGCGAGGTGTACTGCGCGGACAGCTTCCACACACACTTCAAGTAAGAGGTCGGCCTGAATGGAAAGGTGAGAGTTTGGGCAGCTGTGCAGACAAAGAAGGCGCCCTTTGGTCTGGGTCTAAATGCTTGTGACACCCAACTGGGCCTGCCGGGCTCTGAGGGCCTTGCCCTGGTCCCACTGCTCCCCTGACCTTTGTTCAGTCACAGCAGAGATGGCCACACCCACTCCCTCAGTGAGGGCAGTGTTCCAACCTCCCTCAGCCCCGTCCCCTCTCCGCAGGTTACCATGGACTACAGATGCTGCATTCTGAGGCCAGGGCGTTCCGAGAATGCCAAGGGCAGACATGATGACCTTAAATGATTTCCTCTTGTGTCAGGTTTGGTAAACTTTAGGAGCTAGGAAATGGTCCACTTTACAGAAATGTTCAAATTTACTGGCATTTCTTATATTCTCTGCTATAACATTGTCCTGATTGTTTTTGAATATTCTTTACTTATGTTTTTATTTTCCTTAATCAAAGTGTGTCTTTTCAATCTTTTCAAAGAAGATTGTTTGGACTTACTAAATCACCTCAATTTTATACGTTTTCTGTTGTATTAAGTTCTGCTCATATCTTTATTTATCTTTTTTCTATGTTCTCAGGGTTTATTGTTTTGATCTTCTGATGTCAATAAAAACACTTGGTTATTCATTTTAATAAATATTTTACTTATAAAGATTTGAACTTTTGAAGATTCCAGCTTACTTGTAAGTTTCTAAGGGTCAGGTCCTCTCCATTGTTGCTGGCCTAAGGTTTAGTTCACCATATAGCAATGTATATATTGACCTATTTTCCCCTCGACTTTCTGTGATTCCCTTCATCTCACCTTTCTTTGCAGACAAGCCATTTGAAATACCCGTAACTTATTTCACAGCCAATAAGTCATTGAAATAATGTGTATTTTTTAGAGAAATCTTCTTATATAATTAGGCAGAAAATCTCACCTGCCATAGTTTTCAAAACAGCATAATTTCACTCTTCTCAATGCTTAATCTGTTGTATTACACATCCTTTGAGTATTTAGCTTTATCAATGACATGTACATTAAAAATGTTTTAGAGATCCTACCAGTCTTTGAAAACATCCTTGTTCCTTGTTTCAGTTCCAGTTTTATGTATATTTTCTGCCTTGCACCTGATTATTCCAACAATTGATGGATGGCCTTGGGAATCTAATTCTGGTATTGATAGTTTTTGCTGGTTGTCTCCCCTTGTAGCTGATTTCTTCATTATTGTGTAAATTTAGATCATGAGCTCATGTTTAGCTAAACAGCTGAACTAGTAAGACGCTTAAGTGTGAACGCTCGTAAGCTTCAGCAGAAAGTCGGCAAAGATTTATTTGTGTCCCTCCAATGAGTTGCCCGCGAGAACCCCGTTTTCTACAAGTGTTGGTCCAATACTCCCTCAAGAGGCAGGGGAATCCGACAGGGTTGCTTGGCGGCCCCCGGTCTGTGGCAGGGGCAGTGGGCGGCCTGTGGCCCAGGCAGGAGCCTCTCTGCATGTGTCCCAGGGACCCATCTGCCTGCGAACTTCGGTCACCTGGCAGGAAGCTACGATGCCCAGACCTATGGTTAGCTGTGCAGCGAGGTGTACTGCACGGACAGCTTCCACACACACTTCAAGTAAGAGGTCGGCCTGAATGGAAAGGTGAGAGTTTGGGCAGCTGTGCAGACAAAGAAGGCGCCCTTTGGTCTGGGTCTAAATTCTTGTGACACCCCACTGGGCCTGCCGGGCTCTGAGGGCCCTGCCCTGGGCACACTGCTCCCCTGACCTTTGTTCATTCACAGCAGAGATGGCCACACCCACTCCCTCAGTGAGGGCAGTGTTCCAACCTCCCTCAGCCCCGCCCCCTCTCCTCAGGTTACCATGGACTACAGATGCTGCATTCTGAGGCCAGGGCATTCCGAGAATTCCAAGGGCAGACATGATGACCTTAAATGATTTCCTCTTGTGTCAGGTTTGGTAAACTTTAGGAGCTAGGAAATGGTCCACTTTACAGAAATGTTCAAATTTACTGGCATTTCTTATATTATCTGCTATAACATTGTCCTGATTGTTTTTGAATATTCTTTACTTATGTTTTTATTTTCCTTAATCAAAGTGTGTCTTTTCAATCTTTTCAAAGAAGATTCTTTGGACTTACTAAATCACCTCAATTTTATACGTTTTCTGTTGTATTAAGTTCTGCTCATATCTTTATTTATCTTTTTTCTATGTTCTCAGGGTTTATTGTTTTGATCTTCTGATGTCAATAAAAACACTTGGTTATTCATTTTAATAAATATTTTACTTATAAAGATTTGAACTTTTGAAGATTCCAGCTTACTTGTAAGTTTCTAAGGTTCAGGTCCTCTCCATTGTTGCTGGCCTAAGGTTTACTTCAACATATAGCAATGTATATATTGACCTATTTTCCCCTCGACTTTCTGTGACTCCCTACATCTCACCTTTCTTTGCAGACAAGCCATTTGAAATACCCTTAACTTATTTCACAGCCAATAAGTCATGGAAATAATGTGTATTTTTTAGATAAATCTTCTTATATAATTAGGCAGAAAATCTCACCTGCCATAGTTTTCAAAACAGCATAATTTCACTCTTCTCAATGCTTAATCTGTTGTATTACACAACCTTTGAGTATTTAGCTTTATCAATGACATGTACTTTAAAAATGTTTTAGAGATCCTACCAGTCTTTGAAAACATCCTTGTTCCTTGGTTCAGTTCCAGTTTTATGGATATTTTCTGCCTTGCACCTGATTATTCCAACAATTGATGGATGGCCTTGGGAATCTAATTCTGGTATTGATAGTTTTTGCTGGTTGTCTCCCCTTGTAGCTCATTACTTCATTATTGTGTAAATTTAGATCATGAGCTCATGTTTAGCTATGCTGCTGAACAAGTAAGACGCTTAGGTTTGAACGCTCGTAAGCTTCAGCAGAAAGTCGGCAAAGATTTATTTGTGTCCCTCCAATGAGTTGCCCGCGAGAACGCCGTTTTCTACAAGTGTTGGTCCAATACTCCCTCAAGAGGCAGGGGACTCCGACAGGGCCGCTTGGCGGCCCCCGGTCTGTGGCAGGGGCAGTGGGCGGCCTGTGGCCCAGGCAGGAGCCTCTCTGCATGTGTCCCAGGGACCCATCTGCCTGCGAACTTCGGTCACCTGGCAGGAAGCTACGATGCCCAGACCTATGGTTAGCTGTGCAGCGAGGTGTACTGCGCAGACAGCTTCCACACACACTTCAAGTAAGAGGTCGGCCTGAATGGAAAGGTGAGAGTTTGGGCAGCTGTGCAGACAAAGAAGGCGCCCTTTGGTCTGGGCCTAAATGCTTGTGACACCCCACTGGGCCTGCCGGGCTCTGAGGGCCCTGCCCTGGGCCCCCTGCTCCCCTGCCCTTTGTTCAGTCACAGCAGAGATGGCCACACCCACTCCCTCAGTGAGGGCAGTGTTCCAACCTCCCTCAGCCCCGCCCCCTCTCCGCAGGTTACCATGGACTACAGATGCTGCATTCTGAGGCCAGGGCGTTCCGAGAATGCCAAGGGCAGACATGATGACCTTAAATGATTTCCTCTTGTGTCCGGTTTGGTAAACTTTAGGAGCTAGGAAATGGTCCACTTTACAGAAATGTTCAAATTTACTGGCATTTCATATATTCTCTGCTAGAACATTGTCCTGATTCTTTCTGTATATTCTTTACTTATGTTTGTGTTTTCCTTAATCAAAGTGTGTCTTTTCAATCTTTTCAAAGAAATTTCTTTGGACCTACTAAATCACCTCCATTTTTTACGTTTTCTGTTGTATTAAATTCTGCTCATATCTTTATTTTTCTTTTTTCTATGTTCTCAGGGTTTATTGTTTTGGTCTTCTGATGTCAATTAAAACACTTGGTTATTCATTTTAATAAATATTTTACTTATAAAGATTTGAACTTTTGAAGATTCCAGCTTACATGTAAGTTTCTAAGGGTCAGGTCCTCTCCAAAGTTGCTGGCCTAAGGTTTAGTTCACCATATAGCAATGTATATATTGACCTATTTTCCCCTCGACTTTCTGTGATTCCCTACATCTCACCTTTCTTTGCAGACAAGCCATTTGAAATACCCTTAACTTATTTCACAGCCAATAAGTCATTGAAATAATGTGTATTTTTTAGAGAAATCTTCTTATATAATTAGGCAGAAAATCTCACCTGCCATAGTTTTCAAAACAGCATAATTTCACTCTTCTCAATGCTTAATCTGTTGTATTACACAACCTTTGAGTATTTAGCTTTATCAATGACATGTACTTTAAAAATGTTTTAGAGATCCTACCAGTCTTTGTAAACATCCTTGTTCCTTGGTTCAGTTCCAGTTTTATGTATATTTTCTGCCTTGCACCTGATTATTCCAACAATTGATGGATGGCCTTGGGAATCTAATTCTGGTATTGATAGTTTTTGCTGGTTGTCTCCTCTTGTAGCTCATTTCTTCATTATTGTGTAAATTTAGATCATGAGCTCATGTTTAGCTAAGCTGCTGAACAAGTAAGACGCTTAGGTTTGAACGCTCGTAAGCTTCAGCAGAAAGTCGGCAAAGATTTATTTGTGTCCCTCCAATGAGTTGCCCGCGAGAACGCCGTTTTCTACAAGTGTTGGTCCAATACTCCCTCAAGAGGCAGGGGACTCCGACAGGGCTGCTTGGCGGACCCCGGTCTGTGGCAGGGGCAGTGGGCGGCCTGTGGCCCAGGCAGGAGCCTCTCTGCATGTGTCTCAGGGACCCATCTGCCTGCGAACTTCGGTCACCTGGCAGGAAGCTACGATGCCCAGACCTATGGTTAGCTGTGCAGCGAGGTGTACTGCACGGACAGCTTCCACACACACTTCAAGTAAGAGGTCGGCCTGAATGGAAAGGTGAGAGTTTGGGCAGCTGTGCAGACAAAGAAGGCGCCCTTTGGTCTGGGCCTAAATGCTTGTGACACCCCACTGGGCCTGCCGGGCTCTGAGGGCCTTGCCATGGGCCCACTGCTCCCCTGCCCTTTGTTCAGTCACAGCAGAGATGGCCACAGCCACTCCCTCAGTGAGGGCAGTGTTCCAACCTCCCTCAGCTCCTTCCCCTCTCCGCAGGTTACCATGGACTACAGATGCGGCATTCTGAGGCCAGGGCGTTCCGAGAATGCCAAGGGCAGACATGATGACCTTAAATGATTTCCTCTTGTGTCCGGTTTGGTAAACTTTAGGAGCTAGGAAATGGTCCACTTTACAGAAATGTTCAAATTTACTGGCATTTCATATATTCTCTGCTAGAACATTGTCCTGATTCTTTCTGTATATTCTTTACTTATGTTTGTGTTTTCCTTAATCAAAGTGTGTCTTTTCAATCTTTTCAAAGAAATTTCTTTGGACCTACTAAATCACCTCCATTTTATACGTTTTCTGTTGTATTAAGTTCTGCTCATATCTTTATTTTTCTTTTTTCTATGTTCTCAGGGTTTATTGTTTTGGTCTTCTGATGTCAATTAAAACACTTGGTTATTCATTTTAATAAATATTTTACTTATAAAGATTTGAACTTTTGAAGATTCCAGCTTACATGTAAGTTTCTAAGGGTCAGGTCCTCTCCAAAGTTGCTGGCCTAAGGTTTAGTTCACCATATAGCAATGTATATATTGACCTATTTTCCCCTCGACTTTCTGTGATTCCCTACATCTCACCTTTCTTTGCAGACAAGCCATTTGAAATACCCTTAACTTATTTCACAGCCAATAAGTCATTGAAATAATGTGTATTTTTTAGAGAAATCGTCTTATATAATTAGGCAGAAAATCTCACCTGCCATAGTTTTCAAAACAGCATAATTTCACTCTTCTCAATGCTTAATCTGTTGTATTACACAACCTTTGAGTATTTAGCTTTATCAATGACATGTACTTTAAAAATGTTTTAGAGATCCTACCAGTCTTTGTAAACATCCTTGTTCCTTGTTTCAGTTCCAGTTTTATGGATATTTTCTGCCTTGCACCTGATTATTCCAACAATTGATGGATGGCCTTGGGAATCTAATTCTGGTATTGATAGTTTTTGCTGGTTGTCTCCTCTTGTAGCTCATTTCTTCATTATTGTGTAAATTTAGATCATGAGCTCATGTTTAGCTAAGCTGCTGAACAAGTAAGACGCTTAGGTTTGAACGCTCGTAAGCTTCAGCAGAAAGTCGGCAAAGATTTATTTGTGTCCCTCCAATGAGTTGCCCGCGAGAACGCCGTTTTCTACAAGTGTTGGTCCAATACTCCCTCAAGAGGCAGGGGACTCCGACAGGGCTGCTTGGCTGCCCCCGGTCTGTGGCAGGGGCAGTGGGCGGCCTGTGGCCCAGGCAGGAGCCTATCTGCATGTGTCCCAGGGACCCATCTGCCTGCGAACTTCGGTCACCTGGCAGGAAGCTACGATGCCCAGACGTATGGTTAGCTGTGCAGCGAGGTGTACTGCACGGACAGCTTCCACACACACTTCAAGTAAGAGGTCGGCCTGAATGGAAAGGTGAGAGTTTGGGCAGCTGTGCAGACAAAGAAGGCGCCCTTTGGTCTGGGCCTAAATGCTTGTGACACCCCACTGGGCCTGCCGGGCTCTGAGGCCCCTGCCCTGGGCCCCCTGCTCCCCTGCCCTTTGTTCAGTCAGAGCAGAGATGGCCACACCCACTCCCTCAGTGAGGGCAGTGTTCCAACCTCCCTCAGCCCCGCCCCCTCTCCGCAGGTTACCATGGACTACAGATGCTGCATTCTGAGGCCAGGGCATTCCGAGAATGCCAAGGGCAGACATGATGACCTTAAATGATTTCCTCTTGTGTCAGGTTTGGTAAACTTTAGGAGCTAGGAAATGGTCCACTTTACAGAAATGTTCTAATTTACTGGCATTTCTTATATTATCTGCTATAACATTGTCCTGATTGTTTTTGAATATTCTTTACTTATGTTTTTATTTTCCTTAATCAAAGTTTGTCTTTTCAATCTTTTCAAAGAAGATTCTTTGGACTTACTAAATCACCTCAATTTTATACGTTTTCTGTTGTATTAAGTTCTGCTCATATCTTTATTTATCTTTTTTCTATGTTCTCAGGGTTTATTGTTTTGATCTTCTGATGTCAATAAAAACACTTGGTTATTCATTTTAATAAATATTTTACTTATAAAGATTTGAACTTTTGAAGATTCCAGCTTACTTGTAAGTTTCTAAGGGTCAGGTCCTCTCCATTGTTGCTGGCCTAAGATTTAGTTCACCATATAGCAATATATATATTGACCTATTTTCCCCTCGACTTTCTGTGATTCCCTACATCTCACCTTTCTTTGCAGACAAGCCATTTGAAATACCCTTAACTTATTTCACAGCCAATAAGTCATGGAAATAATGTGTATTTTTTAGAGAAATCTTCTTATATAATTAGGCAGAAAATCTCACCTGCCATAGTTTTCAAAACAGCATAATTTCACTCTTCTCAATGCTTCATCTGTTGTATTACACAAGCTTTGAGTATTTAGCTTTATCAATGACATGTACTTTAAAAATGTTTTAGAGATCCTACCAGTCTTTGAAAACATCCTTGTTCCTTGTTTCAGTTCCAGTTTTATGTATATTTTCTGCCTTGCACCTGATTATTCCAACAATTGATGGATGGCCTTGGGAATCTAATTCTGGTATTGATAGTTTTTGCTGATTGTCTCCCCTTGTAACTGATTTCTTCATTATTGTGTAAATTTAGATCATGAGCTCATGTTCAGCTAAACAGCTGACCTTGTAAGACGCTTAGGTGTGAACGCTCGTAAGCTTCAGCAGAAAGTCGGCAAAGATTTATTTGTGTCCCTCCAATGAGTTGCCCGCGAGAACCCCGTTTTCTACAAGTGTTGGTCCAACACTCCCTCAAGAGGCAGGGGAT
Organism: Mesoplodon mirus; assembly: GCF_964341445.2. Lineage (NCBI taxonomy): Eukaryota > Metazoa > Chordata > Mammalia > Artiodactyla > Ziphiidae > Mesoplodon > Mesoplodon mirus. The sequence goes on along the minus strand of NC_138976.1, from coordinate 106,114,073 downwards.
TCCGACAGGGCCGCTTGGCGGCCCCCGGTCTGTGGCAGGGGCAGTGGGCGGCCTGTGGCCCAGGCAGGAGCCTCTCTGCATGTGTCCCAGGGACCCATCTGCCTGCGAACTTCGGTCACCTGGCAGGAAGCTACGATGCCCAGACCTATGGTTAGCTGTGCAGCGAGGTGTACTGCACGGACAGCTTCCACACACACTTCAAGTAAGAGGTCGGCCTGAATGGAAAGGTGAGAGTTTGGGCAGCTGTGCAGAAAAAGAAGGCGTCCTTTGGTCTGGGTCTAAATGCTTGTGACACCCCACTGGGTCTGCCGGGCTCTGAGGGCCTTTCCCTGGTCCCACTGCTCCTCTGACCTTTGTTCAGTCACAGCAGAGATGGCCACAGCCACTCCCTCAGTGAGGGCAGTGTTCCAACCTCCCTCAGCCCCGTCCCCTCTCCGCAGGTTACCATGGACTACAGATGCTGCATTCTGAGGCCAGGGCGTTCCGAGAATGCCAAGGGCAGACATGATGACCTTAAATGATTTCCTCTTGTGTCAGGTTTGGTAAACTTTAGGAGCTAGGAAATGGTCCACTTTACAGAAATGTTCAAATTTACTGGCATTTCATATATTCTCTGCGATAACATTGTCCTGATTCTTTCTGTATATTCTTTACTTATGTTTGTGTTTTCCTTAATCAAAGTGTGTCTTTTCAATCTTTTCAAAGAAGATTCTTTGGACCTACTAAATCACCTCAATTTTATACGTTTTCTGTTGTATTAAGTTCTGCTCATATCTTTATTTATCTTTTTTCTATGTTCTCAGGGTTTATTGTGTTGATCTTCTGATGTCAATTAAAACACTTGGTTATTCATTTTAATAAATATTTTACTTATAAAGATTTGAACTTTTGAAGATTCCAGCTTACTTGTAAGTTTCTAAGGGTCAGGTCCTCTCCATTGTTGCCGGCCTAAGGTTTAGTTCACCATATAGCAATGTATATATTGACCTATTTTCCCCTCGACTTTCTGTGATTCCCTACATCTCACCTTTCTTGGCAGACAAGCCATTTGAAATACCCTTAACTTATTTCACAGCCAACAAGTCATTGAAATAATGTGTATTTTTTAGAGAAATCTTCTTATATAATTAGGCAGAAAATCTCACCTGCCATAGTTTTCAAAACAGCATAATTTCACTCTTCTCAATGCTTAATCTGTTGTATTACACAACCTTTGAGTATTTAGCTTTATCAATGACATGTACTTTAAAAATGTTTTAGAGATCCTACCAGTCTTTGAAAACATCCTTGTTCCTTGTTTCAGTTCCAGTTTTATGTATATTTTCTGCCTTGCACCTGATTATTCCAACAATTGATGGATGGCCTTGGGAATCTAATTCTGGTATTGATAGTTTTTGCTGATTGTCTCCCCTTGTAGCTGATTTCTTCATTATTGTGTAAATTTAGATCATGAGCTCATGTTTAGCTAAACAGCTGACCTTGTAAGACGCTTAGGTGTGAACGCTCATAAGCTTCAGCAGAAAGTCGGCAAAGATTTATTTGTGTCCCTCCAATGAGTTGCCCGCGAGAACCCCGTTTTCTACAAGTGTTGGTCCAATACTCCCTCAAGAGGCAGGGGACTCAGACAGGGCTGCTTGGCGGCCCCCGGTCTGTGGCAGGGGCAGTGGGCGGCCTGTGGCCCAGGCAGGAGCCTCTCTGCATGTGTCCCAGGGACCCATCTGGCTGCGAACTTCGGTCACCTGGCAGGAAGCTACGATGCCCAGACCTATGGTTAGCTGTGCAGCGAGGTGTACTGCGCGGACAGGTTCCACACACACTTCAAGTAAGAGGTCGGCCTGAATGGAAAGGTGAGAGTTTGGGCAGCTGTGCAGACAAAGAAGGCGCCCTTTGGTCTGGGCCTAAATGCTTGTGACACCCCACTGCACCTGCCGGGCTCTGAGGGCCTTGCCCTGGGCCCCCTGCTCCCCTGCCATTTGTTCAGTCACAGCAGAGATGGCCACACCCACTCCCTCAGTGAGGGCAGTGTTCCAACCTCCCTCAGCCCCGCCCCCTCTCCGCAGGTTACCATGGACTACAGATGCTGCATTCTGAGGCCAGGGCGTTCCGAGAATGCCAAGGGCAGACATGATGACCTTAAATGATTTCCTCTTGTGTCAGGTTTGGTAAACTTTAGGAGCTAGGAAATGGTCCACTTTACAGAAATGTTCAAATTTACTGGCATTTCTTATATTCTCTGCTATAACATTGTCCTGATTGTTTCTGAATATTCTTTACTTATGTTTTTGTTTTCCTTGATCAAAGTGTGTCTTTTCAATCTTTTCAAAGAAGATTCTTTGGACTTACTAAATCACCTCAATTTTATACGTTTTCTGTTGTATTAAGTTCTGCTCATATCTTTAATTTTCTTTTTTCTATGTTCTCAGGGTTTATTGTTTTTATCTTCTGATGTAAATTAAAACACTTGGTTATTCATTTTAATAAATATTTTACTTATAAAGATTTGAACTTTTGAAGATTCCAGCTTACTTGTAAGTTTCTAAGGGTCAGGTCCTCTCCATTGTTGCTGGCCTAAGGTTTAGTTCACCATATAGCAATGTATATATTGACCTATTTTCCCCTCGACTTTCTGTGATTCCCTTCATCTCACCTTTCTTTGCAGACAAGCCATTTGAAATACCCTTAACTTATTTCACAGCCAATAAGTCATTGAAATAATGTGTATTTTTTAGAGAAATCTTCTTATATAATTAGGCAGAAAATCTCACCTGCCATAGTTTTCAAAACAGCATAATTTCACTCTTCTCAATGCTTAATCTGTTGTATTACACAACCTTTGAGTATTTAGCTTTATCAATGACATGTACATTAAAAATGTTTTAGAGATCCTACCAGTCTTTGAAAACATCCTTGTTCCTTGTTTCAGTTCCAGTTTTATGTATATTTTCTGCCTTGCACCTGATTATTCCAACAATTGATGGATGGCCTCGGGAATCTAATTCTGGTATTGATAGTTTTTGCTGGTTGTCTCCCCTTGTAGCTCATTTCTTCATTATTGTGTAAATTTAGATCATGAGCTCATGTTTAGCTAAGCTGCTGAACAAGTAAGACGCTTAGGTTTGAACGCTCGTAAGCTTCAGCAGAAAGTCGGCAAAGATTTATTTGTGTCCCTCCAATGAGTTGCCCGCGAGAACGCCGTTTTCTACAAGTGTTGGTCCAATACTCCCTCAAGAGGCAGGGGACTCCGACAGGGCCGCTTGGCGGCCCCCGGTCTGTGGCAGGGGCAGTGGGCGGCCTGTGGCCCAGGCAGGAGCTTCTCTGCATGTGTCCCAGGGACCCATCTGCCTGCGAACTTCGGTCACCTGGCAGGAAGCTACGATGCCCAGACTTATGGTTAGCTGTGCAGCGAGGTGTACTGCACGGACAGCTTCCACACACACTTCAAGTAAGAGGTCGGCCTGAATGGAAAGGTGAGAGTTTGGGCAGCTGTGCAGACAAAGAAGGCGCCCTTTGGTCTGGGCCTAAATGCTTGTGACACCCCACTGGGCCTGCCGGGCTCTGAGGGCCCTGCCCTGGGCCCCCTGCTCCCCTGCCCTTTGTTCAGTCACAGCAGAGATGGCCACACCCACTCCCTCAGTGAGGGCAGTGTTCCAACCTCCCTCAGCCCCGCCCCCTCTCCGCAGGTTACCATGGACTACAGATGCTGCATTCTGAGGCCAGGGCGTTCCGAGAATGCCAAGGGCAGACATGATGACCTTAAATGATTTCCTCTTGTGTCCGGTTTGGTAAACTTTAGGAGCTAGGAAATGGTCCACTTTACAGAAATGTTCAAATTTACTGGCATTTCATATATTCTCTGCTAGAACATTGTCCTGATTCTTTCTGTATATTCTTTACTTATGTTTGTGTTTTCCTTAATCAAAGTGTGTCTTTTCAATCTTTTCAAAGAAATTTCTTTGGACCTACTAAATCACCTCAATTTTATACGTTTTCTGTTGTATTAAGTTCTGCTCATATCTTTATTTATCTTTTTTCTATGTTCTCAGGGTTTATTGTGTTGATCTTCTGATGTCAATTAAAACACTTGGTTATTCATTTTAATAAATATTTTACTTATAAAGATTTGAACTTTTGAAGATTCCAGCTTACTTGTAAGTTTCTAAGGGTCAGGTCCTCTCCATTGTTGCTGGCCTAAGGTTTAGTTCACCATATAGCAATGTATATATTGACCTATTTTCCCCTCGACTTTCTGTGATTCCCTACATCTCACCTTTCTTGGCAGACAAGCCATTTGAAATACCCTTAACTTATTTCACAGCCAATAAGTCATTGAAATAATGTGTATTTTTTAGAGAAATCTTCTTATATAATTAGGCAGAAAATCTCACCTGCCATAGTTTTGAAAACAGCATAATTTCACTCTTCTCAATGCTTAATCTGTTGTATTACACAACCTTTGAGTATTTAGCTTTATCAATGACATGTACTTTAAAAATGTTTTAGAGATCCTACCAGTCTTTGAAAACATCCTTGTTCCTTGTTTCAGTTCCAGTTTTATGTATATTTTCTGCCTTGCACCTGATTATTCCAACAATTGATGGATGGCCTTGGGAATCTAATTCTGGTATTGATAGTTTTTGCTGATTGTCTCCCCTTGTAGCTGATTTCTTCATTATTGTGTAAATTTAGATCATGAGCTCATGTTTAGCTAAACAGCTGACCTTGTAAGACGCTTAGGTGTGAACGCTCGTAAGCTTCAGCAGAAAGTCGGCAAAGATTTATTTGTGTCCCTCCAATGAGTTGCCCGCGAGAACCCCGTTTTCTACAAGTGTTGGTCCAATACTCCCTCAAGAGGCAGGGGACTCCGACAGGGCTGCTTGGCGGCCCCCGGTCTGTGGCAGGGGCAGTGGGCGGCCTGTGGCCCAGGCAGGAGCCTATCTGCATGTGTCCCAGGGACCCATCTGCCTGCGAACTTCGGTCACCTGGCAGGAAGCTACGATGCCCAGACCTATGGTTAGCTGTGCAGCGAGGTGTACTGCGCGGACAGCTTCCACACACACTTCAAGTAAGAGGTCGGCCTGAATGGAATGGTGAGAGTTTGGGCAGCTGTGCAGACAAAGAAGGCGCCCTTTGGTCTGGGCCTAAATGCTTGTGACACCCCACTGGACCTGCCGGGCTCTGAGGGCCCTGCCCTGGGCCCCCTGCTCCCCTGCCATTTGTTCAGTCACAGCAGAGATGGCCACACCCACTCCCTCAGTGAGGGCAGTGTTCCAACCTCCCTCAGCCCCGCCCCCTCTCCGCAGGTTACCATGGACTACAGATGCTGCATTCTGAGGCCAGGGCGTTCCGAGAATGCCAAGGGCAGACATGATGACCTTAAATGATTTCCTCTTTGTCAGGTTTGGTAAACTTTAGGAGCTAGGAAATGGTCCACTTTACAGAAATGTTCAAATTTACTGGCATTTCATATATTCTCTGCGATAACATTGTCCTGATTCTTTCTGTATATTCTTTACTTATGTTTTTGTTTTCCTTAATCAAAGTGTGTCTTTTCAATCTTTTCAAAGAAGATTCTTTGGACTTACTAAATCACCTCAATTTTATACGTTTTCTGTTGAATTAAGTTCTGCTCATATCTTTATTTTTCTTTTTTCTATGTTCTCAGGGTTTATTGTTTTGGTCTTCTGATGTCAATTAAAACACTTGGTTATTCATTTTAATAAATATTTTACTTATAAATATTTGAACTTTTGAAGATTCCAGCTTACTTGTAAGTTTCTAAGGGTCAGGTCCTCTCCATTGTTGCTGGCCTAAGGTTTAGTTCAACATATAGCAATGTATATATTGACCTATTTTCCCCTCCACTTTCTGTGACTCCCTACATCTCACCTTTCTTTGCAGACAAGCCATTTGAAATACCCTTAACTTATTTCACAGCCAATAAGTCATTGAAATAATGTGTATTTTTTAGAGAAATCTTCTTATATAATTAGGCAGAAAATCTCACCTGCCATAGTTTTCAAAACAGCATAATTTCACTCTTCTCAATGCTTAATCTGTTGTATTACACAACCTTTGAGTATTTAGCTTTATCAATGACATGTACTTTAAAAATGTTTTAGAGATCCTACCAGTCTTTGAAAACATCCTTGTTCCTTGGTTCAGTTCCAGTTTTATGGATATTTTCTGCCTTGCACCTGATTATTCCAACAATTGATGGATGGCCTTGGGAATCTAATTCTGGTATTGATAGTTTTTGCTGGTTGTCTCCCCTTGTAGCTCATTACTTCATTATTGTGTAAATTTAGATCATGAGCTCATGTTTAGCTATGCTGCTGAACAAGTAAGACGCTTAGGTTTGAACGCTCGTAAGCTTCAGCAGAAAGTCGGCAAAGATTTATTTGTGTCCCTCCAATGAGTTGCCCGCGAGAACGCCGTTTTCTACAAGTGTTGGTCCAATACTCCCTCAAGAGGCAGGGGACTCCGACAGGGCCGCTTGGCGGCCCCCGGTCTGTGGCAGGGGCAGTGGGCGGCCTGTGGCCCAGGCAGGAGCCTCTCTGCATGTGTCCCAGGGACCCATCTGCCTGCGAACTTCGGTCACCTGGCAGGAAGCTACGATGCCCAGACTTATGGTTAGCTGTGCAGCGAGGTGTACTGCACGGACAGCTTCCACACACACTTCAAGTAAGAGGTCGGCCTGAATGGAAAGGTGAGAGTTTGGGCAGCTGTGCAGACAAAGAAGGCGCCCTTTGGTCTGGGCCTAAATGCTTGTGACACCCCACTGGGCCTGCCGGGCTCTGAGGGCCCTGCCCTGGGCCCACTGCTCCCCTGCCCTTTGTTCAGTCACAGCAGAGATGGCCACACCCAATCCCTCAGTGAGGGCAGTGTTCCAACCTCCCTCAGCCCCGCCCCCTCTCTGCAGGTTACCATGGACTACAGATGCTGCATTCTGAGGCCAGGGCGTTCCGAGAATGCCAAGGGCAGACATGATGACCTTAAATGATTTCCTCTTGTGTCCGGTTTGGTAAACTTTAGGAGCTAGGAAATGGTCCACTTTACAGAAATGTTCAAATTTACTGGCATTTCATATATTCTCTGCTAGAACATTGTCCTGATTCTTTCTGTATATTCTTTACTTATGTTTGTGTTTTCCTTAATCAAAGTGTGTCTTTTCAATCTTTTCAAAGAAGATTCTTTGGCCCTACTAAATCACCTCAATTTTATACGTTTTCTGTTGTATTAAGTTCTGCTCATATCTTTATTTATCTTTTTTCTATGTTCTCAGGGTTTATTGTTTTGATCTTCTGATGTCAATTAAAACACTTGGTTATTCATTTTAATAAATATTTTACTTATAAAGATTTGAACTTTTGAAGATTCCAGCTTACTTGTAAGTTTCTAAGGGTCAGGTCCTCTCCATTGTTGCTGGCCTAAGGTTTAGTTCACCATATAGCAATTTATATATTGACCTATTTTCCCCTCGACTTTCTGTGATTCCCTACATCTCACCTTTCTTGGCAGACAAGCCATTTGAAATACCCTTAACTTATTTCACAGCCAATAAGTCATTGAAATAATGTGTATTTTTTAGAGAAATCTTCTTATATAATTAGGCAGAAAATCTCACCTGCCATAGTTTTCAAAACAGCATAATTTCACTCTTCTCAATGCTTAATCTGTTGTATTACACAACCTTTGAGTATTTAGCTTTATCAATGACATGTACTTTAAAAATGTTTTAGAGATCCTACCAGTCTTTGAAAACATCCTTGTTCCTTGTTTCAGTTCCAGTTTTATGTATATTTTCTGCCTTGCACCTGATTATTCCAACAATTGATGGATGGCCTTGGGAATCTAATTCTGGTATTGATAGTTTTTGCTGATTGTCTCCCCTTGTAGCTGATTTCTTCATTATTGTGTAAATTTAGATCATGAGCTCATGTTTAGCTAAACAGCTGACCTTGTAAGACGCTTAGGTGTGAACGCTCGTAAGCTTCAGCAGAAAGTCGGCAAAGATTTATTTGTGTCCCTCCAATGAGTTGCCCGCGAGAACCCCGTTTTCTACAAGTGTTGGTCCAATACTCCCTCAAGAGGCAGGGGACTCCGACAGGGCTGCTTGGCGGCCCCCGGTCTGTGGCAGGGGCAGTGGGCGGCCTGTGGCCCAGGCAGGAGCCTATCTGCATGTGTCCCAGGGACCCATCTGCCTGCGAACTTCGGTCACCTGGCAGGAAGCTACGATGCCCAGACCTATGGTTAGCTGTGCAGCGAGGTGTACTGCGCGGACAGCTTCCACACACACTTCAAGTAAGAGGTCGGCCTGAATGGAATGGTGAGAGTTTGGGCAGCTGTGCAGACAAAGAAGGCGCCCTTTGGTCTGGGCCTAAATGCTTGTGACACCCCACTGGACCTGCCGGGCTCTGAGGGCCCTGCCCTGGGCCCCCTGCTCCCCTGCCATTTGTTCAGTCACAGCAGAGATGGCCACACCCACTCCCTCAGTGAGGGCAGTGTTCCAACCTCCCTCAGCCCCGCCCCCTCTCCGCAGGTTACCATGGACTACAGATGCTGCATTCTGAGGCCAGGGCGTTCCGAGAATGCCAAGGGCAGACATGATGACCTTAAATGATTTCCTCTTTGTCAGGTTTGGTAAACTTTAGGAGCTAGGAAATGGTCCACTTTACAGAAATGTTCAAATTTACTGGCATTTCATATATTCTCTGCGATAACATTGTCCTGATTCTTTCTGTATATTCTTTACTTATGTTTTTGTTTTCCTTAATCAAAGTGTGTCTTTTCAATCTTTTCAAAGAAGATTCTTTGGACTTACTAAATCACCTCAATTTTATACGTTTTCTGTTGAATTAAGTTTTGCTCATATCTTTATTTTTCTTTTTTCTATGTTCTCAGGGTTTATTGTTTTGGTCTTCTGATGTCAATTAAAACACTTGGTTATTCATTTTAATAAATATTTTACTTATAAAGATTTGAACTTTTGAAGATTCCAGCTTACTTGTAAGTTTCTAAGGGTCAGGTCCTCTCCAAAGTTGCTGGCCTAAGGTTTAGTTCACCATATAGCAATGTATATATTGACCTATTTTCCCCTCGACTTTCTGTGATTCCCTACATCTCACCTTTCTTTGCAGACAAGCCATTTGAAATACCCTTAACTTATTTCACAGCCAATTAGTCATGGAAATAATGTGTATTTTTTAGAGAAATCTTCTTATATTATTAGGCAGAAAATCTCACCTGCCATAGTTTTCAAAACAGCATAATTTCACTCTTCTCAATGCTTAATCTGTTGTATTACACAACCTTTGAGTATTTAGCTTTATCAATGACATGTACTTTAAAAATGTTTTAGAGATCCTACCAGTCTTTGAAAACATCCTTGTTCCTTGTTTCAGTTCCAGTTTTATGGATATTTTCTGCCTTGCACCTGATTATTCCAACAATTGATGGATGGCCTTGGGAATCTAATTCTGGTATTGATAGTTTTTGCTGGATGTCTCCTCTTGTAGCTCATTTCTTCATTATTGTGTAAATTTAGATCATGAGCTCATGTTTAGCTAAGCTGCTGAACAAGTCAGACGCTTAGGTTTGAACGCTCGTAAGCTTCAGCAGAAAGTCGGCAAAGATTTATTTGTGTCCCTCCAATGAGTTGCCCGCGAGAACGCCGTTTTCTACAAGTGTTGGTCCAATACTCCCTCAAGAGGCAGGGGACTCCGACAGGGCTGCTTGGCGGCCCCCGGTCTGTGGCAGGGGCAGTGGGCGGCCTGTGGCCCAGGCAGGAGCCTCTCTGCATGTGTCCCAGGGACCCATCTGCCTGTGAACTTCGGTCACCTGGCAGGAAGCTACGATGCCCAGACCTATGGTTAGCTGTGCAGCGAGGTGTACTGCACGGACAGCTTCCACACACAGTTCAAGTAAGAGGTCGGCCTGAATGGAAAGATGAGAGTTTGGGCAGCTGTGCAGACAAAGAAGGCGCCCTTTGGTCTGGGCCTAAATGCTTGTGACACCCCACTGGGCCTGCCGGGCTCTGAGGCCCCTGCCCTGGGCCCCCTGCTCCTCTGCCCTTTGTTCAGTCACAGCAGAGATGGCCACACCCACTCCCTCAGTGAGGGCAGTGTTCCAACCTCCCTCAGCCCCGCCCCCTCTCCGCATGTTACCATGGACTACAGATGCTGCATTCTGAGGCCAGGGCATTCCGAGAATGCCAAGGGCAGACATGATGACCTTAAATGATTTCCACTTGTGTCCGGTTTGGTAAACTTTAGGAGCTAGGAAATGGTCCACTTTACAGAAATGTTCAAATTTACTGGCATTTCATATATTCTCTGCGATAACATTGTCCTGATTCTTTCAGTATATTCTTTACTTATGTTTGTGTTTTCCTTAATCAAAGTGTGTCTTTTCAATCTTTTCAAAGAAGATTCTTTGGACCTACTAAATCACCTCAATTTTATACGTTTTCTGTTGTATTAAGTTCTGCTCATATCTTTATTTATCTTTTTTCTATGTTCTCAGGGTTTATTGTTTTGATCTTCTGATGTCAATTAAAACACTTGGTTTTTCATTTTAATAAATATTTTACTTATAAAGATTTGAACTTTTGAAGATTCCAGCTTATTGTAAGTTTCTAAGGGTCAGGTCCTCTCCATTGTTGCTGGCCTAAGGTTTAGTTCACCATATAGCAATGTATATATTGACCTATTTTCCCCTCGACTTTCTGTGATTCCCTACATCTCACCTTTCTTGGCAGACAAGCCATTTGAAATACCCTTAACTTATTTCACAGCCAATAAGTCATTGAAATAATGTGTATTTTTTAGAGAAATCTTCTTATATAATTAGGCAGAAAATCTCACCTGCCATAGTTTTCAAAACAGCATAATTTCACTCTTCTCAATGCTTAATCTGTTGTATTACACAAGCTTTGAGTATTTAGCTTTATCAATGACATGTACTTTAAAAATGTTTTAGAGATCCTACCAGTCTTTGAAAACATCCTTGTTCCTTGTTTCAGTTCCAGTTTTATGTATATTTTCTGCCTTGCACCTGATTATTCCAACAATTGATGGATGGCCTTGGGAATCTAATTCTGGTATTGATAGTTTTTGCTGATTGTCTCCCCTTGTAGCTGATATCTTCATTATTGTGTAAATTTAGATCATGAGCTCATGTTTAGCTAAACAGCTGACCTTGTAAGACGCTTAGGTGTGAACGCTCATAAGCTTCAGCAGAAAGTCGGCAAAGATTTATTTGTGTCCCTCCAATGAGTTGCCCGCGAGAACCCCGTTTTCTACAAGTGTTGGTCCAATACTCCCTCAAGAGGCAGGGGACTCCGACAGGGCTGCTTAGCGGCCCCCGGTCTGTGGCAGGGGCAGTGGGCGGCCTGTGGCCCAGGCAGGAGCCTATTTGCATGTGTCCCAGGGACCCATCTGCCTGCGAACTTCGGTCACCTGGCAGGAAGCTACGATGCCCAGACCTATGGTTAGCTGTGCAGCGAGGTGTACTGCGCGGACAGGTTCCACACACACTTCAAGTAAGAGGTCGGCCTGAATGGAAAGGTGAGAGTTTGGGCAGCTGTGCAGACAAAGAAGGCGCCCTTTGGTCTGGGCCTAAATGCTTGTGACACCCCACTGGACCTGCCGGGCTCTGAGGGCCCTGCCCTGGGCCCCCTGCTCCCCTGCCATTTGTTCAGTCACAGCAGAGATGGCCACACCCACTCCCTCAGTGAGGGCAGTGTTCCAACCTCCCTCAGCCCCGCCCCCTCTCCGCAGGTTACCATGGACTACAGATGCTGCATTCTGAGGCCAGGGCGTTCTGAGAATGCCAAGGGCAGACTTGATGACCTTAAATGATTTCCTCTTTGTCAGGTTTGGTAAATTTTAGGAGCTAGGAAATGGTCCACTTTACAGAAATGTTCAAATTTACTGGCATTTCATATATTCTCTGCGATAACATTGTCCTGATTCTTTCTGTATATTCTTTACTTATGTTTTTGTTTTCCTTAATCAAAGTGTGTCTTTTCAATCTTTTCAAAGAAGATTCTTTGGACTTACTAAATCACCTCAATTTTATACGTTTTCTGTTGAATTAAGTTCTGCTCATATCTTTATTTTTCTTTTTTCTATGTTCTCAGGGTTTATTGTTTTGGTCTTCTGATGTCAATTAAAACACTTGGTTATTCATTTTAATAAATATTTTACTTATAAAGATTTGAACTTTTGAAGATTCCAGCTTACTTGTAAGTTTCTAAGGGTCAGGTCCTCTCCATTGTTGCTGGCCTAACGTTTAGTTCACCATATAGCAATGTATATATTGACCTATTTTCCCCTCGACTTTCTGTGATTCCCTACATCTCACCTTTCTTTGCAGACAAGCCATTTGAAATACCCTTAACTTATTTCACAGCCAATAAGTCATTGAAATAATGTGTATTTTTTAGACAAATCTTCTTATATAATTAGGCAGAAAATCTCACCTGCCATAGTTTTCAAAACAGCATAATTTCACTCTTCTCAATGCTTAATCTGTTGTATTACACAACCTTTGAGTATTTAGCTTTATCAATGACATGTACTTTAAAAATGTTTCAGAGATCCTACCAGTCTTTGAAAACATCCTTGTTCCTTGTTTCAGTTCCAGTTTTATGGATATTTTCTGCCTTGCACCTGATTATTCCAACAATTGATGGATGGCCTTGGGAATCTAATTCTGGTATTGATAGTTTTTGCTGGTTGTCTCCTCTTGTAGCTCATTTCTTCATTATTGTGTAAATTTAGATCATGAGCTCATGTTTAGCTAAGCTGCTGAACAAGTAAGACGCTTAGGTTTGAACGCTCGTAAGCTTCAGCAGAAAGTCGGCAAAGATTTATTTGTGTCCCTCCAATGAGTTGCCCGCGAGAACGCCGTTTTCTACAAGTGTTGGTCCAATACTCCCTCAAGAGGCAGGGGACTCCGACAGGGCTGCTTGGCGGACCCCGGTCTGTGGCAGGGGCAGTGGGCGGCCTGTGGCCCAGGCAGGAGCCTCTCTGCATGTGTCCCAGGGACCCATCTGCCTGCGAACTTCGGTCACCTGGCAGGAAGCTACGATGCCCAGACCTATGGTTAGCTGTGCAGCGAGGTGTACTGCACGGACAGCTTCCACACACACTTCAAGTAAGAGGTCGGCCTGAATGGAAAGGTGAGAGTTTGGGCAGCTGTGCAGACAAAGAAGGCGCCCTTTGGTCTGGGCCTAAATGCTTGTGACACCCCACTGGGCCTGCCGGGCTCTGAGGCCCCTGCCCTGGGCCCCCTGCTCCTCTGCCCTTTGTTCAGTCACAGCAGAGATGGCCACACCCACTCCCTCAGTGAGGGCAGTGTTCCAACCTCCCTCAGCCCCGCCCCCTCTCCGCATGTTACCATGGACTACAGATGCTGCATTCTGAGGCCAGGGCGTTCCGAGAATGCCAAGGGCAGAGATGATGACCTTAAATGATTTCCACTTGTGTCCGGTTTGGTAAACTTTAGGAGCTAGGAAATGGTCCACTTTACAGAAATGTTCAAATTTACTGGCATTTCATATATTCTCTGCGATAACATTGTCCTGATTCTTTCTGTATATTCTTTACTTATGTTTGTGTTTTCCTTAATCAAAGTGTGTCTTTTCAATCTTTTCAAAGAAGATTCTTTGGACCTACTAAATCACCTCAATTTTATAGGTTTTCTGTTGTATTAAGTTCTGCTCATATCTTTATTTATCTTTTTTCTATGTTCTCAGGGTTTATTGTTTTGATCTTCTGATGTCAATTAAAACACTTGGTTATTCATTTTAATAAATATTTTACTTATAAAGATTTGAACTTTTGAAGATTCCAGCTTACTTGTAAGTTTCTAAGGGTCAGGTCCTCCCCATTGTTGCTGGCCTAAGGTTTAGTTCACCATATAGCAATGTATATATTGACCTATTTTCCCCTCCACTTTCTGTGATTCCCTACATCTCACCTTTCTTTGCAGACAAGCCATTTGAAATACCCTTAACTTATTTCACAGCCAATAAGTCATTGAAATAATGTGTATTTTTTAGAGAAATCTTCTTATATAATTAGGCAGAAAATCTCACCTGCCATAGTTTTCAAAACAGCATAATTTCACTCTTCTCAATGCTTAAACTGTTGTATTACACAACCTTTGAGTATTTAGCTTTATCAATGACATGTACTTTAAAAATGATTTAGAGATCCTACCAGTCTTTGAAAACATCCTTGTTCCTTGTTTCAGTTCCAGGTTTATGTATATTTTCTGCCTTGCACCTGATTATTCCAACAATTGATGGATGGCCTTGGGAATCTAATTCTGGTATTGATAGTTTTTGCTGATTGTCTCCCCTTGTAGCTGATTTCTTCATTATTGTGTAAATTTAGATCATGAGCTCATGTTTAGCTAAGCTGCTGAACAAGTAAGACGCTTAGGTTTGAACGCTCGTAAGCTTCAGCAGAAAGTCGGCAAAGATTTATTTGTGTCCCTCCAATGAGTTGCCCGCGAGAACGCCGTTTTCTACAAGTGTTGGTCCAATACTCCCTCCAGAGGCAGGGCACACCGACAGGGCTGCTTGGCGGACCCCGGTCTGTGGCAGGGGCAGTGGGCGGCCTGTGGCCCAGGCAGGAGCCTCTCTGCATGTGTCCCAGGGACCCATCTGCCTGCGAACTTCGGTCACCTGGCAGGAAGCTACGATGCCCAGACCTATGGTTAGCTGTGCAGCGAGGTGTACTGCACGGACAGCTTCCACACACACTTCAAGTAAGAGGTCGGCCTGAATGGAAAGGTGAGAGTTTGGGCAGCTGTGCAGACAAAGAAGGCGCCCTTTGGCCTGGGCCTAAATGCTTGTGACACCCCACTGGGCCTGCCGGGCTCTGAGGCCCCTGCCCTGGGCCCCCTGCTCCCCTGACCTTTGTTCAGTCACAGCAGAGATGGCCACACCCACTCCCTCAGTGAGGGCAGTGTTCCAACCTCCCTCAGCCCCGCCCCTTCTCCACAGTTTACCATGGACTACAGATGCTGCATTCTGAGGCCAGGGCGTTCCGAGAATGCCAAGGGCAGACATGATGACCTTAAATGATTTCCACTTGTGTCCGGTTTGGTAAACTTTAGGAGCTAGGAAATGATCCACTTTACAGAAATGTTCAAATTTACTGGCATTTCATATATTCTCTGCGATAACATTGTCCTGATTCTTTCTGTATATTCTTTACTTATGTTTGTGTTTTCCTTAATCAAAGTGTGTCTTTTCAATTTTTTCAAAGAAGATTCTTTGGACCTACTAAATCACCTCAATTTTATACGTTTTCTGTTGTATTAAGTTCTGCTTATATCTTTATTTATCTTTTTTCTATGTTCTCAGGGTTTATTGTTTTGATCTTCTGATGTCAATTAAAACACTTGGTTATTCATTTTAATAAATATTTTACTTATAAAGATTTGAACTTTTGAAGATTCCAGCTTACTTGTAAGTTTCTAAGGGTCAGGTCCTCTCCATTGTTGCTGGCCTAAGGTTTAGTTCACCATATAGCAATGTATATATTGACCTATTTTCCCCTCCACTTTCTGTGATTCCCTACATCTCACCTTTCTTGGCAGACAAGCCATTTGAAATACCCTTAACTTATTTCACAGCCAATAATCATTGAAATAAGGTGTATTTTTTAGAGAAATCTTCTTATATAATTAGGCAGAAAATCTCACCTGCCATAGTTTTCAAAACAGCATAATTTCACTCTTCTCAATGCTTAATCTGTTGTATTACACAAGCTTTGAGTATTTAGCTTTATCAATGACATGTACTTTAAAAATGTTTTAGAGATCCTACCAGTCTTTGAAAACATCCTTGTTCCTTGTTTCAGTTCCAGTTTTATGTATATTTTCTGCCTTGCACCTGATTATTCCAACAATTGATGGATGGCCTTGGGAATCTAATTCTGGTATTGATAGTTTTTGCTGATTGTCTCCCCTTGTAGCTGATTTCTTCATTATTGTGAAAATTTAGATCATGAGCTCATGTTTAGCTAAACACCTGACCTAGTAAGACACTTAGGTGTGAACGCTCGTAAGCTTCAGCAGAAAGTCGGCAAAGATTTATTTGTGTCCCTCCAATGAGATGCCCGCGAGTACCCCGTTTTCTACAAGTGTTGGTCCAATACTCCCTCAAGAGGCAGGGGACTCCGACAGGGCTGCTTGGCGGCCCCCGGTCTGTGGCTTGGGCAGTGGGCGGCCTGTGGCCCAGGCAGGAGCCTATCTGCATGTGTCCCAGAGACCCATCTGCCTGCGAACTTCGGTCACCTGGCAGGAAGTTACGATGCCCAGACCTATGGTTCGCTGTGCAGCGAGGTGTACTGCGCGGAGAGGTTCCACACACACTTCAAGTAAGAGGTCGGCCTGAATGGAAAGGTGAGAGTTTGGGCAGCTGTGCAGACAAAGAAGGCGCCCTTTGGTCTGGGCCTAAATGCTTGTGACACCCCACAGGACCTGCCCGGCTCTGAGGGCCCTGCCCTGGGCCCCCTGCTCCCCTGCCCTTTGTTCAGTCACAGCAGAGATGGCCACACCCACTCCCTCAGTGAGGGCAGTGTTCCAACCTCCCTCAGCCCCGCCCCCTCTCCGCAGGTTACCATGGACTACAGATGCTGCATTCTGAGGCCAGGGCGTTCCGAGAATGCCAAGGGCAGACATGATGACCTTAAATGATTTCCTCTTTGTCAGGTTTGGTAAACTTTAGGAGCTAGGAAATGGTCCACTTTACAGAAATGTTCAAATTTACTGGCATTTCATATATTCTCTGCGATAACATTCTCCTGATTCTTTCTGTATATTCTTTACTTATGTTTGTGTTTTCCTTAATCAAAGTGTGTCTTTTCAATCTTTTCAAAGAAGATTCTTTGGACTTACTAAATCACCTCAATTTTATACGTTTTCTGTTGTATTAAGTTCTGCTCATATCTTTATTTATCTTTTTTCTATGTTCTCAGGGTTTATTGTTTTGATCTTCTGATGTCAATTAAAACACTTGGTTATTCATTTTAATAAATATTTTACTTATAAAGATTTGAACTTTTGAAGATTCCAGCTTACTTGTAAGTTTCTAAGGGTCAGGTCCTCTCCATTGTTGCTGGCCTAAGGTTTAGTTCACCATATAGCAATGTATATATTGACCTATTTTCCCCTCGACTTTCTGTGATTCCCTACATGTCACCTTTCTTTGCAGACAAGCCATTTGAAATACCCTTAACTTATTTCACAGCCAATAAGTCATTGAAATAATGTGTATTTTTTAGAGAAATTTTCTTATATAATTAGGCAGAAAATCTCTCCTGCCATAGTTTTCAAAACAGCATAATTTTACTCTTCTCAATGCTTAATCTGTTGTATTACACAACCTTTGAGTATTTAGCTTTATCAATGACATGTACTTTAAAAATGTTTTAGAGATCCTACCAGTCTTTGAAAACATCCTTGTTCCTTGTTTCAGTTCCAGGTTTATGTATATTTTCTGCCTTGCACCTGATTATTCCAACAATTGATGGATGGCCTTGGGAATCTAATTCTGGTATTGATAGTTTTTGATGGTTGTCTCCTCTTGTAGCTCACTTCTTCATTATTGTGTAAATTTAGATCATGAGCTCATGTTTAGCTAAACAGCTGAACTAGTAAGATGCTTAGGTGTGAACGCTCGTAAGCTTCAGCAGAAAGTCGGAAAAGATTTATTTGTGTCCCTCCAATGAGTTGCCCGCGAGAACCCCGTTTTCTACAGTGTTGGTCCAATACTCCCTCAAGAGGCAGGGGACTCCGAGAGGGCTGCTTTGCGGCCCCCGGCCTGTGGCATGGGCAGTGGGCGGCCTGTGGCCCAGGCAGGAGCCTCTCTGCATGTGTCCCAGGGACCCATCTGCCTGCGGACTTCGGTCACCTGGCAGGAAGCTACGATGCCCAGACCTATGGTTAGCTGTGCAGCGAGGTGTACTGCGCGGACAGCTTCCACACACACTTCAAGTAAGAGGTCGGCCTGAATGGAAAGGTGAGAGTTTGGGCAGCTGTGCAGACAAAGAAGGCGCCCTTTGGTCTGGGCCTAAATTCTTGTGACACCCCACTGGGCCTGCCGGGCTCTGAGGGCCCTGCCCTGGGCCCCCTGCTCCCCTGCCCTTTGTTCAGTCACAGCACAGATGGCCACACCCACTCCCTCAGTGAGGGCAGTGTTCCAACCTCCCTCAGCCCCGCCCCCTCTCCGCAAGTTACCATGGACTACAGATGCTGCATTCTGAGGCCAGGGCGTTCCGAGAATGCCAAGGGCAGACATGATGACCTTAAATGATTTCCTCTTGTGTCAGGTTTGGTAAACTTTAGGAGCTAGGAAATGGTCCACTTTACAGAAATGTTCAAATTTACGGGCATTTCATATATTCTCTGCGATAACATTGTCCTGATTCTTTCTGTATATTCTTTACTTATGTTTGTGTTTTCCTTAATCAAAGTGTGTCTTTTCAATCTTTTCAAAGAAGATTCTTTGGACTTACTAAATCACCTCAATTTTATACGTTTTCTGTTGTATTAAGTTCTGCTCATATCTTTATTTTTCTTTTTTCTATGTTCTCAGGGTTTATTGTTTTGATCTTGTGATGTCAATTAAAACACTTGGTTATTCATTTTAATAAATATTTTACTTATAAAGATTTGAACTTTTGAAGATTCCAGCTTACTTGTAAGTTTCTAAGGGTCAGGTCCTCTCCATTGTTGCTGGCCTAACGTTTAGTTCACCATATAGCAATGTATATATTGACCTATTTTCCCCTCGACTTTCTGTGATTCCATACATCTCACCTTTTTTGCAGACAAGCCATTTGAAATACCCTTAACTTATTTCACAGCCAATAAGTCATTGAAATAATGTGTATTTTTTAGAGAAATCTTCTTATATAATTAGACAGAAAATCTCACCTGCCATAGTTTTCAAAACAGCATAATTTCACTCTTCTCCCTGCTTAATCTGTTGTATTACACAACCTTTCAGTATTTAGCTTTATCAATGACATGTACTTTAAAAATGTTTTAGAGATCCTACCAGTCTTTGAAAACATCCTTGTTCCTTGTTTCAGTTCCAGTTTTATGTATATTTTCTGCCTTGGACCTGATTATTCCAACAATTGATGGATGGCCTTGGGAATCTAATTTTGGTATTGATAGTTTTTGCTGATTGTCTCCCCTTGTAGCTGATTTCTTCATTATTGTGTAAATTTAGATCATGAGCTCATGTTTAGCTAAACAGCTGACCTAGTAAGACACTTAGGTGTGAACGCTCGTAAGCTTCAGCAGAAAGTGGGCAAAGATTTATTTGTGTCCCTCCAATGAGTTGCCCGTGAGAACCCCGTTTTCTATAAGTGTTGGTCCAATACTCCCTCAAGAGGCAGGGGACTCCGACAGGGCTGCTTGGCGGCCCCCGGTCTGTGGCAGGGGCAGTGGGCGGCCTGTGGCCCAGGCAGGAGCCTCTCTGCATGTGTCCCAGGGACCCATCTGCCTGCGAACTTCGGTCACCTGGCAGGAAGCTACGATGCCCAGACCTATGGTTAGCTGTGCAGCGAGGTGTACTGCGCGGACAGCTTCCACACACACTTCAAGTAAGAGGTCGGCCTGAATGGAAAGGTGAGAGTTTGGGCAGCTGTGCAGACAAAGAAGGCGCCCTTTGGTCTGGGCCTAAATGCTTGTGACACCCCACTGGGCCTGCCGGGCTCTGAGGCCCTTGCACAGGGCCCACTGCTCCCCTGACCTTTGTTCAGTCACAGCAGAGATGGCCACAGCCACTCCCTCAGTGAGGGCCGTGTTCCAACCTCCCTCAGCCCCGCCCCCTCTCCGCAGGTTACCATGGACTACAGATGCTGCATTCTGAGGCCTGGGCGTTCTGAGAATGCCAAGGGCAGACATGATGACCTTAAATGATTTCCTCTTGTGTCAGGTTTGGTAAACTTTAGGAGCTAGGAAATGGTCCACTTTACAGAAATGTTCAAATTTACTGGCATTTCATATATTCTCTGCTAGAACATTGTCCTGATTCTTTCTGTATATTCTCTACTTATGTTTTTGTTTTCCTTAATCAAAGTGTGTCTTTTCAATCTTTTCAAAGAAGATTCTTTGGACTTACTAAATCACCTCAATTTTATACGTTTTCTGTTGTATTAAGTTCTGCTCATATCTTTATTTATCTTTTTTCTATGTTCTCAGGGTTTATTGTTTTGATCTTCTGATGTCAATTAAAACACTTGGTTATTCATTTTAATAAATATTTTACTTATAAAGATTTGAACTTTTGAAGATTCCAGCTTACTTGTAAGTTTCTAAGGGTCAGGTCCTCTCCATTGTTGCTGGCCTAAGGTTTAGTTCACCATATAGCAATGTATATATTGACCTATTTTCCCCTCGACTTTCTGTGATTCCCTACATCTCACCTTTCTTTGCAGACAAGCCATTTGAAATACCCTTAACTTATTTCACAGCCAATAAATCATTGAAATAATGTGTATTTTTTAGAGAAATCTTCTTATATAATTAGGCAGAAAATCTCACCTGCCATAGTTTTCAAAACAGCATAATTTTACTCTTCTCAATGCTTAATCTGTTGTATTACACAACCTTTGAGTATTTAGCTTTATCAATGACATGTACTTTAAAAATGTTTTAGAGATCCTACCAGTCTTTGAAAACATCCTTGTTCCTTGTTTCAGTTCCAGTTTTATGTATATTTTCTGCCTTGCACCTGATTATTCCAACAATTGATGGATGGCCTTGGGAAACTAATTCTGGTATTGATAGTTTTTGCTGGTTGTCTCCTCTTGTAGCTCATTTCTTCATTATTGTGTAAATTTAGATCATGAGCTCATGTTTAGCTAAGCTGCTGAACTAGTAAGACGCTTAGGTGTGAACGCTCGTAAGCTTCAGCAGAAAGTCGGAAAAGATTTATTTGTGTCCCTCCAATGAGTTGCCCGCGAGAACCCCGTTTTCTACAGTGTTGGTCCAATACTCCCTCAAGAGGCAGGGGACTCCGAGAGGGCTGCTTTGCGGCCGCCGGCCTGTGGCATGGGCAGTGGGCGGCCTGTGGCCCAGGCAGGAGCCTCTCTGCATGTGTCCCAGGGACCCATCTGCCTGCGGACTTCGGTCACCTGGCAGGAAGCTACGATGCCCAGACCTATGGTTAGCTGTGCAGCGAGGTGTACTGCACGGACAGCTTCCACACACACTTCAAGTAAGAGGTCGGCCTGAATGGAAAGGTGAGAGTTTGGGCAGCTGTGCAGACAAAGAAGGCGCCCTTTGGTCTGGGCCTAAATTCTTGTGACACCCCACTGGGCCTGCCGGGCTCTGAGGGCCCTGCCCTGGGCCCCCTGCTCCCCTGCCCTTTGTTCAGTCACAGCACAGATGGCCACACCCACTCCCTCAGTGAGGGCAGTGTTCCAACCTCCCTCAGCCCCGCCCCCTCTCCGCAAGTTACCATGGACTACAGATGCTGCATTCTGAGGCCAGGGCGTTCTGAGAATGCCAAGGGCAGACATGATGACCTTAAATGATTTCCTCTTGTGTCAGGTTTGGTAAACTTTAGGAGCTAGGAAATGGTCCACTTTACAGAAATGTTCAAATTTACTGGCATTTCATATATTCTCTGCGATAACATTGTCCTGATTCTTTCTGTATATTCTTTACTTATGTTTGTGTTTTCCTTAATCAAAGTGTGTCTTTTCAATCTTTTCAAAGAAGATTCTTTGGACTTACTAAATCACCTCAATTTTATACGTTTTCTGTTGTATTAAGTTCTGCTCATATCTTTATTTTTCTTTTTTCTATGTTCTCAGGGTTTATTGTTTTGATCTTCTGATGTCAATTAAAACACTTGGTTATTCATTTTAATAAATATTTTACTTATAAAGATTTGAACTTTTGAAGATTCCAGCTTACTTGTAAGTTTCTAAGGGTCAGGTCCTCTCCATTGTTGCTGGCCTAACGTTTAGTTCACCATATAGCAATGTATATATTGACCTATTTTCCCCTCGACTTTCTGTGATTCCCTACATCTCACCTTTCTTTGCAGACAAGCCATTTGAAATACCCTTAACTTATTTCACAGCCAATAAGTCATTGAAATAATGTGTATTTTTTAGAGAAATCTTCTTATATAATTAGACAGAAAATCTCACCTGCCATAGTTTTCAAAACAGCATAATTTCACTCTTCTCCCTGCTTAATCTGTTGTATTACACAACCTTTCAGTATTTAGCTTTATCAATGACATGTACTTTAAAAATGTTTTAGAGATCCTACCAGTCTTTGAAAACATCCTTGTTCCTTGTTTCAGTTCCAGTTTTATGTATATTTTCTGCCTTGGACCTGATTATTCCAACAATTGATGGATGGCCTTGGGAATCTAATTTTGGTATTGATAGTTTTTGCTGATTGTCTCCCCTTGTAGCTGATTTCTTCATTATTGTGTAAATTTAGATCATGAGCTCATGTTTAGCTAAACAGCTGACCTAGTAAGACACTTAGGTGTGAACGCTCGTAAGCTTCAGCAGAAAGTGGGCAAAGATTTATTTGTGTCCCTCCAATGAGTTGCCCGTGAGAACCCCGTTTTCTATAAGTGTTGGTCCAATACTCCCTCAAGAGGCAGGGGACTCCGACAGGGCTGCTTGGCGGCCCCCGGTCTGTGGCAGGGGCAGTGGGCGGCCTGTGGCCCAGGCAGGAGCCTCTCTGCATGTGTCCCAGGGACCCATCTGCCTGCGAACTTCGGTCACCTGGCAGGAAGCTACGATGCCCAGACCTATGGTTAGCTGTGCAGCGAGGTGTACTGCGCGGACAGCTTCCACACACACTTCAAGTAAGAGGTCGGCCTGAATGGAAAGGTGAGAGTTTGGGCAGCTGTGCAGACAAAGAAGGCGCCCTTTGGTCTGGGCCTAAATGCTTGTGACACCCCACTGGGCCTGCCGGGCTCTGAGGCCCTTGCACAGGGCCCACTGCTCCCCTGACCTTTGTTCAGTCACAGCAGAGATGGCCACAGCCACTCCCTCAGTGAGGGCCGTGTTCCAACCTCCCTCAGCCCCGCCCCCTCTCCGCAGGTTACCATGGACTACAGATGCTGCATTCTGAGGCCAGGGCGTTCCGAGAATGCCAAGGGCAGACATGATGACCTTAAATGATTTCCTCTTGTGTCAGGTTTGGTAAACTTTAGGAGCTAGGAAATGGTCCACTTTACAGAAATGTTCAAATTTACTGGCATTTCATATATTCTCTGCGATAACATTGTCCTGATTCTTTCTGTATATTCTTTACTTATGTTTTTGTTTTCCTTAATCAAAGTGTGTCTTTTCAATCTTTTCAAAGAAGATTCTTTGGACTTACTAAATCACCTCAATTTTATACGTTTTCTGTTGTATTAAGTTCTGCTCATATCTTTATTTTTCTTTTTTCTATGTTCTCAGGGTTTATTCTTTTGATCTTCTGATGTCAATTAAAACACTTGGTTATTCATTTTAATAAATATTTTACTTATAAAGATTTGAACTTTTGAAGATTCCAGCTTACTTGTAAGTTTCTAAGGGTCAGGTCCTCTCCATTGTTGCTGGCCTAAGGTTTAGTTCACCATATAGCAATGTATATATTGACCTATTTTCCCCTCGACTTTCTGTGATTCCCTACATCTCACCTTTCTTTGCAGACAAGCCATTTGAAATACCCTTAACTTATTTCACAGCCAATAAGTCATGGAAATAATGTGTATTTTTTAGAGAAATCTTCTTATATAATTAGGCGGAAAATCTCACCTGCCATAGTTTTCAAAACAGCATAATTTCACTCTTCTCAATGCTTAATCTGTTGTATTACACAACCTTTGAGTATTTAGCTTTATCAATGACATGTACTTTAAAAATGTTTTAGAGATCCTACCAGTCTTTGAGAACATCCTTGTTCCTTGTTTCAGTTCCAGGTTTATGTATATTTTCTGCCTTGCACCTGATTATTCCAACAATTGATGGATGGCCTTGGGAATCTAATTCTGGTATTGATAGTTTTTGCTGATTGTCTCACCTTGTAGCTGATTTCTTCATTATTGTGTAAATTTAGATCATGAGCTCATGTTTAGCTAAACAGCTGACCTTGTAAGACGCTTAGGTTTGAACGCTCGTAAGCTTCAGCAGAAAGTCGGCAAAGATTTATATGTGTCCCTCCAATGAGTTGCCCGCGAGAACCCCGTTTTCTACAAGTGTTGGTCCAATACTCCCTCAAGAGGCAGGGGACTCCGACAGGGCTGCTTGGCGGCCCCCGGTCTGTGGCAGGGGCAGTGGGCGGCCTGTGGCCCAGGCAGGAGCCTATCTGAATGTGTCCCAGGGACCCATCTGCCTGCGAACTTCGGTCACCTGGCAGGAAGGTACGATGCCCAGACCTATGGTTTGCTGTGCAGCGAGGTGTACTGCGCGGACAGGTTCCACACACACTTCAAGTAAGAGGTCGGCCTGAATGGAAAGGTGAGAGTTTGGGCAGCTGTGCAGACAAAGAAGGTGCCCTTTGGTCTGGGCCTAAATGCTTGTGACACCCCACTGGACCTGCCCGGCTCTGAGGGCCCTGCCCTGGGCCCCCTGCTCCCCTGCCATTTGTTCAGTCACAGCAGAGATGGCCACACCCACTCCCTCAGTGAGGGCAGTGTTCCAACCTCCCTCAGCCCCGCCCCCTCTCCGCAGGTTACCATGGACTACAGATGCTGCATTCTGAGGCCAGGGCGTTCCGAGAATGCCAAGGGCAGACATGATGACCTTAAATGATTTCCTCTTTGTCAGGTTTGGTAAACTTTAGGAGCTAGGAAATGGTCCACTTTACAGAAATGTTCAAATTTACTGGCATTTCATATATTCTCTGCGATAACATTCTCCTGATTCTTTCTGTATATTCTTTATTTATGTTTGTGTTTTCCTTAATCAAAGTGTGTCTTTTCAATCTTTTCAAAGAAGATTCTTTGGACTTACTAAATCACCTCAATTTTATACGTTTTCTGTTGTATTAAGTTCTGCTCATATCTTTATTTATCTTTTTTCTATGTTCTCAGGGTTTATTGTTTTGATCTTCTGATGTCAATTAAAACACTTGGTTATTCATTTTAATAAATATTTTACTTATAAAGATTTGAACTTTTGAAGATTCCAGCTTACTTGTAAGTTTCTAAGGGTCAGGTCCTCTCCATTGTTGCTGGCCTAAGGTTTAGTTCACCATATAGCAATGTATATATTGACCTATTTTCCCCTCGACTTTCTGTGATTCCCTACATCTCACCTTTCTTTGCAGACAAGCCATTTGAAATACCCTTAACTTATTTCACAGCCAATAAGTCATGGAAATAATGTGTATTTTTTAGAGAAATCTTCTTATATAATTAGACAGAAAATCTCAGCTGCCATAGTTTTCAAAACAGCATAATTTCACTCTTCTCAATGCTTAATCTGTTGTATTACACAACCTTTGAGTATTTAGCTTTATCAATGACATGTACTTTAAAAATGTTTTAGAGATCCTACCAGTCTTTGAAAACATCCTTGTTCCTTGTTTCAGTTCCAGTTTTATGGATATTGTCTGCCTTGCACCTGATTATTCCAACAATTGATGGATGGCCTTGGGAATCTAATTCTGGTATTGATAGTTTTTGCTGGTTGTCTCCTCTTGTAGCTCATTTCTTCATTATTGTGTAAATTTAGATCATGAGCTCATGTTTAGCTAAGCTGCTGAACTAGTAAGACGCTTAGGTTTGAACGCTCGTAAGCTTCAGCAGAAAGTCGGCAAAGATATATTTGTGTCCCTCCAATGAGTTGCCCGCGAGAACGCCGTTTTCTACAAGTGTTGGTCCAATACTCCCTCAAGAGGCAGGGGACTCCGACAGGGCTGCTTGGCGGCCCCCGGTCTGTGGCAGTGGCAGTGGGTGGCCTGTGGCCCAGGCAGGATCCTCTCTGCATGTGTCCCAGGGACCCATCTTCCTGCGAACTTCGGTCACCTGGCAGGAAGCTACGATGACCAGACCTATGGTTAGCTGTGCAGCGAGGGGTAATGCACGGACAGCTTCCACACACACTTCAAGTAAGAGGTCGGCCTAAATGGAAAGGTGAGAGTTTGGGCAGCTGTGCAGACAAAGAAGGCGTCCTTTGGTCTGGGCCTAAATGCTTGTGACACCCCACTGGGCCTGCCGGGCTCTGAGGGCCCTGCCCTGGGCCCCCTGCTCCCCTGCCCTTTGTTCAGTCACAGCAGAGATGGCCACACCCACTCCCTCAGTGAGGGCAGTGTTCCAACCTCCCTCAGCCCCGCCCCCTCTCCGCAGGTTACCATGGACTACAGATGCTGCATTCTGAGGCCAGGGCATTCCGAGAATGCCAAGGGCAGACATGATGACCTTAAATGATTTCCTCTTGTGTCAGGTTTGGTAAACTTTAGGAGCTAGGAAATGGTCCACTTTACAGAAATGTTCAAATTTACTGGCATTTCATGTATTCTCTGCGATAACATTGTCCTGATTCTTTCTGTATATTCTTTACTTATGTTTGTGTTTTCCTTAATCAAAGTGTGTCTTTTCAATCTTTTCAAAGAAGATTCTTTGGACTTACTAAATCACCTCAATTTTATACGTTTTCTGTTGTATTAAGTTCTGCTCATATCTTTATTTATCTTTTTTCTATGTTCTCAGGGTTTATTGTTTTCATCTTCTGATGTCAATTAAAACACTTGGTTATTCATTTTAATAAATATTTTACTTATAAAGATTTGAACTTTTGAAGATTCCAGCTTACTTGTAAGTTTCTAAGGGTCAGGTCCTCTCCATTGTTGCTGGCCTAAGGTTTAGTTCACCATATAGCAATGTATATATTGACCTATTTTCCCCTCGACTTTCTGTGATTCCCTACATCTCACCTTTCTTTGCAGACAAGCCATTTGAAATACCCTTAACTTATTTCACAGCCAATAAGTCATTGAAATAATGTGTATTTTTTAGAGAAATCTTCTTATATAATTAGGCAGAAAATCTCACCTGCCATAGTTTTCAAAACAGCATAATTTCACTCTTCTCAATGCTTAATCTGTTGTATTACACAACCTTTGATTATTTAGCTTTATCAATGACATGTACTTTAAAAATGTTTTAGAGATCCTACCAGTCTTTGAAAACATCCTTGTTCCTTGTTTCAGTTCCAGTTTTATGTATATTTTCTGCCTTGCACCTGATTATTCCAACAATTGATGGATGGCCTTGGGAATCTAATTCTGGTATTGATAGTTTTTGCTGGTTGTCTCCTCTTGTAGCTCATTTCTTCATTATTGTGTAAATTTATATCATGAGCTCATGTTTAGCTAAGCTGCTGAACTAGTAAGACGCTTAGGTTTGAACGCTCATAAGCTTCAGCAGAAAGTCGGCAAAGATTTATTTGTGTCCCTCCAATGAGTTGCCCGCGAGAACGCCGTTTTCTACAAGTGTTGGTCCAATACTCCCTCAAGAGGCAGGGGACTCCGACAGGGCTGCTTGGCGGCCCCCGGTCTGTGGCAGTGGCAGTGGGCGGCCTGTGGCCCAGGCAGGAGCCTCTCTGCATGTGTCCCAGGGACCCATCTGCCTGCGAACTTCGGTCACCTGGCAGGAAGCTACGATGCCCAGACCTATGGTTCGCTGTGCAGCGAGGTGTACTGCGCGGACAGGTTCCACACACACTTCAAGTAAGAGGTCGGCCTGAATGGAAAGGTGAGAGTTTGGGCAGCTGTGCAGACAAAGAAGGCGCCCTTTGGTCTGGGCCTAAATGCTTATGACACCCCACTGGACCTGCCCGGCTCTGAGGGCCCTGCCCTGGGCCCACTGCTCCCCTGCCATTTGTTCAGTCACAGCAGAGATGGCCACACCCACTCCCTCAGTGAGGGCAGTGTTCCAACCTCCCTCAGCCCCGCCCCCTCTCCGCAGGTTACCATGGACTACAGATGCTGCATTCTGAGGCAAGGGCGTTCCGAGAATGCCAAGGGCAGACATGATGACCTTAAATGATTTCCTCTTTGTCAGGTTTGGTAAACTTTAGGAGCTAGGAAATGGTCCACTTTACAGAAATGTTCAAATTTACTGGCATTTCATATATTCTCTGCGATAACATTGTCCTGATTCTTTCTGTATATTCTTTACTTATGTTTTTGTTTTCCTTAATCAAAGTGTGTCTTTTCAATCTTTTCAAAGAAGATTCTTTGGACTTACTAAATCACCTCAATTTTATACGTTTTCTGTTGAATTAAGTTCTGCTCATATCTTTATTATTCTTTTTTCTATGTTCTCAGGGTTTATTGTTTTGGTCTTCTGATGTCATTTAAAACACTTGGTTATTCATTTTAGTAAATATTTTACTTATAAAGATTTGAACTTTTGAAGATTCCAGCATACTTGTAAGTTTCTAAGGGTCAGGTCCTCTCCATTGTTGCTGGCCTAAGGTTTAGTTCACCATATAGCAATGTATATATTGACCTATTTTCCCCTCGACTTTCTGTGATTCCCTACATCTCACCTTTCTTTGCAGACAAGCCATTTGAAATACCCTTAACTTATTTCACAGCCGATAAGTCATTGAAATAATGTGTATTTTTTAGAGAAATCTTCTTATATAATTAGGCAGAAAATCTCACCTGCCATAGTTTTCAAAACAGCATAATTTCACTCTTCTCAATGCTTAATCTGTTGTATTACACAACCTTTGAGTATTTAGCTTTATCAATGACATGTACTTTAAAAATGTTTTAGAGATCCTACCAGTCTTTGAAAACATCCTTGTTCCTTGTTTCAGTTCCAGTTTTATGTATATTTTCTGCCTTGCACCTGATTATTCCAACAATTGATGGATGGCCTTGGGAATCTAATTCTGGTATTGATAGTTTTTGCTGGTTGTCTCCCCTTGTAGCTGATTTCTTCATTATTGTGTAAATTTAGATCATGAGCTCATGTTTAGCTAAACAGCTGAACTAGTAAGACGCTTAGGTGTGAACGCTCGTAAGCTTCAGCAGAAAGTAGGCAAAGATTTATTTGTGTCCCTCCAATGAGTTGCCCGCGAGAACCCCGTTTTCTACAAGTGTTGGTCCAATACTCCCTCAAGAGGCAGGGGACTCCGAGAGGGCTGCTTGGCGGCCCCCGGTCTGTGGCAGGGGTCGTGGGCGGCCTGTGGCCCAGGCAGGAGCCTCTCTGCATGTGTCCCAGGGACCCATCTGCCTGCGGACTTCGGTCACCTGGCAGGAAGCTACGATGCCCAGACCTATGGTTAGCTGTGCAGCGAGGTGTACTGCACGGACAGCTTCCACACACACTTCAAGTAAGAGGTCGGCCTGAATGGAAAGGTGAGAGTTTGGGCAGCTGTGCAGACAAAGAAGGCGCCCTTTGGTCTGGGCCTAAATGCTTGTGACACCCCACTGGGCCTGCCGGGCTCTGAGGGCCCTGCCCTGGGCCCCCTGCTCCCCTGCCCTTTGTTCAGTCACAGCACAGATGGCCACACCCACTCCCTCAGTGAGGGCAGTGTTCCAACCTCCCTCAGCCCCGCCCCCTCTCCGCAGGTTACCATGGACTACAGATGCTGCATTCTGAGGCCAGGGCGTTCCGAGAATGCCAAGGGCAGACATGATGACCTTAAATGATTTCCTCTTGTGTCAGGTTTGGTAAACTTTAGGAGCTAGGAAATGGTCCACTTTACAGAAATGTTCAAATTTACGGGCATTTTATATATTCTCTGCGATAACATTGTCCTGATTCTTTCTGTATATTCTTTACTTATGTTTGTGTTTTCCTTAATCAAAGTGTGTCTTTTCAATCTTTTCAAAGAAGATTCTTTGGACTTACTAAATCACCTCAATTTTATACGTTTTCTGTTGTATTAAGTTCTGCTCATATCTTTATTTATCTTTTTTCTATGTTCTCAGGGTTTATTGTTTTGGTCTTCTGATGTCAATTAAAACACTTGGTTATTCATTTTAATAAATATTTTACTTATAAAGATTTGAACTTTTGAAGATTCCAGCTTACTTGTAAGTTTCTAAGGGTCAGGTCCTCTCCATTGTTGCTGGCCTAAGATTTAGTTCACCATATAGCAATGTATATATTGACCTATTTTCCCCTCGACTTTCTGTGATTCCCTACATCTCACCTTTCTTTGCAGACAAGCCATTTGAAATACCCTTAACTTATTTCACAGCCAATAAGTCATGGAAATAATGTGTATTTTTTAGAGAAATCTTCTTATATAATTAGGCAGAAAATCTCACCTGCCATAGTTTTCAAAACAGCATAATTTCACTCTTCTCAATGCTTAATCTGTTGTATTACACAACCTTTGAGTATTTAGCTTTATCAATGACATGTACTTTAAAAATGTTTTAGAGATCCTACCAGTCTTTGAAAACATCCTTGTTCCTTGTTTCAGTTCCAGTTTTATGTATATTTTCTGCCTTGCACCTGATTATTCCAACAATTGATGGATGGCCTTGGGAATCTAATTTTGGTATTGATAGTTTTTGCTGGTTGTCTCCCCTTGTAGCTGATTTCTTCATTATTGTGTAAATTTAGATCATGAGCTCATGTTTAGCTAAGCATCTGAACTAGTAAGACGCTTAGGTGTGAACGCTCGTAAGCTTCAGCAGAAAGTAGGCAAAGATTTATTTGTGTCCCTCCAATGAGTTGCCCGCGAGAACCCCGTTTTCTACAAGTGTTGGTCCAATACTCCCTCAAGAGGCAGGGGACTCCGAGAGGGCTGCTTGGCGGCCCCCGGTCTGTGGCAGGGGTCGTGGGCGGCCTGTGGCCCAGGCAGGAGCCTCTCTGCATGTGTCCCAGGGACCCATCTGCCTGCGGACTTCGGTCACCTGGCAGGAAGCTACGATGCCCAGACCTATGGTTAGCTGTGCAGCGAGGTGTACTGCACGGACAGCTTCCACACACACTTCAAGTAAGAGGTCGGCCTGAATGGAAAGGTGAGAGTTTGGGCAGCTGTGCAGACAAAGAAGGCGCCCTTTGGTCTGGGCCTAAATGCTTGTGACACCCCACTGGGCCTGCCGGGCTCTGAGGGCCCTGCCCTGGGCCCCCTGCTCCCCTGCCCTTTGTTCAGTCACAGCAGAGATGGCCACACCCACTCCCTCAGTGAGTGCAGTGTTCCAACCTCCCTCAGCCCCGCCCCCTCTCCGCAGGTTACCATGGACTACAGATGCTGCATTCTGAGGCCAGGGCGTTCCGAGAATGCCAAGGGCAGACATGATGACCTTAAATGATTTTCTCTTGTGTCAGGTTTGGTAAACTTTAGGAGCTAGGAAATGGTCCTCTTTACAGAAATGTTCAAATTTACGGGCATTTCATATATTCTCTGCGATAACATTGTCCTGATTCTTTCTGTATATTCTTTACTTATGTTTGTGTTTTCCTTAATCAAAGTGTGTCTTTTCAATCTTTTCAAAGAAGATTCTTTGGACTTACTAAATCACCTCAATTTTATACGTTTTCTGTTGTATTAAGCTCTGCTCATATCTTTATTTATCTTTTTTCTATGTTCTCAGGGTTTATTGTTTTGGTCTTCTGATGTCAATTAAAACACTTGGTTATTCATTTTAATAAATATTTTACTTATAAAGATTTGAACTTTTGAAGATTCCAGCTTACTTGTAAGTTTCTAAGGGTCAGGTCCTCTCCATTGTTGCTGGCCTAAGATTTAGTTCACCATATAGCAATGTATATATTGACCTATTTTCCCCTCGACTTTCTGTGATTCCCTACATCTCACCTTTCTTTGCAGACAAGCCATTTGAAATACCCTTAACTTATTTCACAGCCAATAAGTCATGGAAATAATGTGTATTTTTTAGAGAAATCTTCTTATATAATTAGGCAGAAAATCTCACCTGCCATAGTTTTC
Source organism: Mesoplodon mirus (assembly GCF_964341445.2). Classification (NCBI taxonomy): domain Eukaryota; kingdom Metazoa; phylum Chordata; class Mammalia; order Artiodactyla; family Ziphiidae; genus Mesoplodon; species Mesoplodon mirus. The sequence goes on along the minus strand of NC_138976.1, from coordinate 106,082,145 downwards.
AAAACAGCATAATTTTTCTCTTCTCAATGCTTAATCTGTTGTATTACACAACCTTTGAGTATTTAGCTTTATCAATGACATGTACTTTAAAAATGTTTTAGAGATCCTACCAGTCTTTGAAAACATCCTTGTTCCTTGTTTCAGTTCCAGTTTTATGTATATTTTCTGCCTTGCACCTGATTATTCCAACAATTGATGGATGGCCTTGGGAATCTAATTCTGGTATTGATAGCTTTGCTGGTTGTCTCCTCTTGTAGCTCATTTTTCATTATTGTGTAAATTTAGATCATGAGCTCATGTTTAGCTAAGCTGCTGAACTAGTAAGACGCTTAGGTTTGAACGCTCGTAAGCTTCAGCAGAAAGTCGGCAAAGATTTATTTGTGTCCCTCCAATGAGTTGCCCGCGAGAACCCCGTTTTCTACAAGTGTTGGTCGAATACTCCCTCAAGAGGCAGGGGACTCCGACAGGGCTTCTTGGGGGCCCCCGGTCTGTGGCAGTGGCAGTGGGCGGCCTGTGGCCCAGGCAGGAGCCTCTCTGCATGTGTCCCAGGGACCCATCTGCCTGCGAACTTCGGTCACCTGGCAGGAAGCTACGATGCCCAGACCTATGGTTAGCTGTGCAGCGAGGTGTACTGCACGGACAGCTTCCACACACACTTCAAGTAAGAGGTCGGCCTGAATGGAAAGGTGAGAGTTTGGGCAGCTGTGCAGACAAAGAAGGCGCCCTTTGGTCTGGTCCTAAATGCTTGTGACACCCCACTGGGCCTGCCGGGCTCTGAGGGCCCTGCCCTGGGCCCCCTGCTCCCCTGCCCTTTGTTCAATCACAGCAGAGATGGCCACACCCACTCCCTCAGTGAGGGCAGTGTTCCAACCTCCCTCAGCCCCGCCCCCTCTCCGCAGGTTACCATGGACTACAGATGCTGCATTCTGAGGCCAGGGCATTCCGAGAATGCCAAGGGCAGACATGATGACCTTAAATGATTTCCTCTTGTGTCAGGTTTGGTAAACTTTAGGAGCTAGGAAATGGTCCACTTTACAGAAATGTTCAAATTTACTGGCATTTCATGTATTCTCTGCGATAACATTGTCCTGATTCTTTCTGTATATTCTTTACTTATGTTTGTGTTTTCCTTAATCAAAGTGTGTCTTTTCAATCTTTTCAAAGAAGATTCTTTGGACTTACTAAATCACCTCAATTTTATACGTTTTCTGTTGTATTAAGTTCTGCTCATATCTTTATTTATCTTTTTTCTATGTTCTCAGGGTTTATTGTTTTGATCTTCTGATGTCAATTAAAACACTTGGTTATTCATTTTAATAAATATTTTACTTATAAAGATTTGAACTTTTGAAGATTCCAGCTTACTTGTAAGTTTCTAAGGGTCAGGTCCTCTCCATTGTTGCTGGCCTAAGGTTTAGTTCACCATATAGCAATGTATATATTGACCTATTTTCCCCTCGACTTTCTGTGATTCCCTACATCTCACCTTTCTTGGCAGACAAGCCATTTGAAATACCCTTAACTTATTTCACAGCCAATAAGTCATTGAAATAATGTGTATTTTTTAGAGAAATCTTCTTATATAATTAGGCAGAAAATCTCACCTAGCATAGTTTTCAAAACAGCATAATTTCACTCTTCTCAATGCTTAATCTGTTGTATTACACAACCTTTGAGCATTTAGCTTTATCAATGACATGTACTTTAAAAATGTTTTAGAGATCCTACCAGTCTTTGAAAACATCCTTGTTCCTTGTTTCAGTTCCAGTTTTATGTATATTTTCTGCCTTGCACCTGATTATTCCAACAATTGATGGATGGCCTTGGGAATCTAATTCTGGTATTGATAGTTTTTGCTGGTTGTCTCCTCTTGTAGCTGATTTCTTCATTATTGTGTAAATTTAGATCATGAGCTCATGTTTAGCTAAGCTGCTGAACTAGCAAGACGCTTAGGTTTGAACGCTCGTAAGCTTCAGCAGAAAGTAGGCAAAGATTTATTTTTGTCCCTCCAATGAGTTGCCCGCGAGAACGCCGTTTTCTACAAGTGTTGGTCCAATACTCCCTCAAGAGGCAGGGGACTCCGACAGGGCTGCTTGGCGGCCCCCGGTCTGTGGCATGGGCAGTGGGCGGCCTGTGGCCCAGGCAGGAGCCTCTCTGCATGTGTCCCAGGGACCCATCTGCCTGCGAACTTCGGTCACCTGGCAGGAAGCTACGATGCCCAGACCTATGGTTAGCTGTGCAGCGATGTGTACTGCGAGGACAGGTTCCACACACACTTCAAGTAAGAGGTCGGACTGAATGGAAAGGTGAGAGTTTGGGCAACTGTGCAGACAAAGAAGGCGCCCTTTGGTCTGGGCCTAAATGCTTGTGACACCCCACTGGGCCTGCCGGGCTCTGAGGGCCCTGCCCTGGGCCCCCTGCTCCCCTGCCCTTTGTTCAGTCACAGCAGAGATGGCCACACCCACTCCCTCAGTGAGCGCAGTGTTCCAACCTCCCTCAGCCCCGCCCCCTCTCCGCAGGTTACCATGGACTACAGATGCTGCATTCTGAGGCCAGGGCGTTCCGAGAATGCCAAGGGCAGACATGATGACCTTAAATGATTTCCTCTTGTGTCCGGTTTGGTAAACTTTAGGAGCTAGGAAATGGTCCACTTTACAGAAATGTTCAAATTTACTGGCATTTCATATATTCTCTGCGATAACATTGTCCTGATTCTTTCTGTATATTCTTTACTTATGTTTGTGTTTTCCTTAATCAAAGTGTGTCTTTTCAATCTTTTCAAAGAAGATTCTTTGGGCTTACTAAATCACCTCAATTTTATACGTCATCTGTTGTATTAAGTTCTGCTCATATCTTTATTTATCTTTTTTCTATGTTCTCAGGGTTTATTGTTTTGATCTTCTGATGTCAATTAAAACACTTGGTTATTCATTTTAATAAATATTTTACTTATAAAGATTTGAACTTTTGAAGATTCCAGCTTACTTGTAAGTTTCTAAGGGTCAGGTCCTCTCCATTGTTGCTGGCCTAAGGTTTAGTTCACCATATAGCAATGTATATATTGACCTATTTTCCCCTCGACTTTCTGTGATTCCCTACATCTCACCTTTCTTGGCAGACAAGCCATTTGAAATACCCTTAACTTATTTCACAGCCAATAAGTCATTGAAATAATGTGTATTTTTTAGAGAAATCTTCTTATATAATTAGGCAGAAAATCTCACCTGCCATAGTTTTCAAAACAGCATAATTTCACTCTTCTCAATGCTTAATCTGTTGTATTACACAACCTTTGAGCATTTAGCTTTATCAATGACATGTACTTTAAAAATGTTTTAGAGATCCTACCAGTCTTTGAAAACATCCTTGTTCCTTGTTTCAGTTCCAGTTTTATGTATATTTTCTGCCTTGCACCTGATTATTCCAACAATTGATGGATGGCCTTGGGAATCTAATTCTGGTATTGATAGTTTTTGCTGATTGTCTCCACTTGTAGCTGATTTCTTCATTATTGTGTAAATTTAGATCATGAGCTCATGTTTAGCTAAACAGCTGACCTTGTAAGACGCTTAGGTGTGAACGCTCGTAAGCTTCAGCAGAAAGTCGGCAAAGATTTATTTGTGTCCCTCCAATGAGTTGCCCGTGAGAACCCCGTTTTCTACAAGTGTTGGTCCAATACTCCCTCAAGAGGCAGGGGACTCCGACAGGGCTGCTTGGCGGCCCCCGGTCTGTGGCAGGGGCAGTGGGCGGCCTGTGGCCCAGGCAGGAGCCTATCTGCATGTGTCCCAGGGACCCATCTGCCTGCGAACTTCGGTCACCTGGCAGGAAGCTACGATGCCCAGGCCTATGGTTCGCTGTGCAGCGAGGTGTACTGCGCGGACAGGTTCCACACACACTTCAAGTAAGAGGTCGGCCTGAATGGAAAGGTGAGAGTTTGGGCAGCTGTGCAGACAAAGAAGGCGCCCTTTGGTCTGGGCCTAAATGCTTGTGACACCCCACTGGACCTGCCCGGCTCTGAGGGCCCTGCCCTGGGCCCCCTGCTCCCCTGCCATTTGTTCAGTCACAGCAGAGATGGCGACACACACTCCCTCAGTGAGGGCAGTGTTCCAACCTCCCTCAGCCCCGCCCCCTCTCCGCAGGTTACCATGGACTACAGATGCTGCATTCTGAGGCCAGGGCGTTCCGAGAATGCCAAGGGCAGACATGATGACCTTAAATGATTTCCTCTTTGTCAGGTTTGGTAAACTTTAGGAGCTAGGAAATGGTCCACTTTACAGAAATGTTCAAATTTACTGGCATTTCATATATTCTCTGCGATAACATTGTCCTTATTCTTTCTGTATATTCTTTACTTATGTTTTTGTTTTCCTTAATCAAAGTGTGTCTTTTCAATCTTTTCAAAGAAGATTCTTTGGACTTACTAAATCACCTCAATTTTATACGTTTTCTGTTGAATTAAGTTCTGCTCATATCTTTATTTTTCTTTTTTCTATGTTCTCAGGGTTTATTGTTTTGGTCTTCTGATGTCAATTAAAACACTTGGTTATTCATTTTAGTAAATATTTTACTTATAAAGATTTGAACTTTTGAAGATTCCAGCTTACTTGTAAGTTTCTAAGGGTCAGGTCCTCTCCATTGTTGCTGGCCTAAGGTTTAGTTCAACATATAGCAATGTATATATTGACCTATTTTCCCCTCGACTTTCTGTGATTCCCTACATCTCACCTTTCTTTGCAGACAAGCCATTTGAAATACCCTTAACTTATTTCACAGCCAATAAGTCATTGAAATAATGTGTATTTTTTAGAGAAATCTTCTTATATAATTAGACAGAAAATCTCACCTGCCATAGTTTTCAAAACAGCATAATTTTACTCTTCTCAATGCTTAATCTGTTGTATTACACAACCTTTGAGTATTTAGCTTTATCAATGACATGTACTTTAAAAATGTTTTAGAGATCCTACCAGTCTTTGAAAACATCCTTGTTCCTTGTTTCAGTTCCAGTTTTATGGATATTTTCTGCCTTGCACCTGATTATTCCAACAATTGATGGATGGCCTTGGGAATCTAATTCTGGTATTGATAGTTTTTGCTGGTTGTCTCCTCTTGTAGCTGATTTCTTCATTATTGTGTAAATTTAGATCATGAGCTCATGTTTAGCTAAGCTGCTGAACTAGTAAGACGCTTAGGTTTGAACGCTCGTAAGGTTCAGCAGAAAGTCGGCAAAGATTTATTTGTGTCCCTCCAATGAGTTGCCCGCGAGAACGCCGTTTTCTACAAGTGTTGGTCCAATACTCCCTCAAGAGGCAGGGGACTCCGACAGGGCTGCTTGGCGGCCCCCGGTCTGTGGCAGTGGCAGTGGGCGGCCTGTGGCCCAGGCAGGAGCCTCTCTGCATGTGTCCCAGGGACCCATCTGCCTGCGAACTTCGGTCACCTGGCAGGAAGCTACGATGCCCAGACCTATGGTTAGCTGTGCAGCGAGGTGTACTGCACGGACAGCTTCCACACACAATTCAAGTAAGAGGTCGGCCTGAATGGAAAGTTGAGAGTTTGGGCATCTGTGCAGAAAAAGAAGGCGCCCTTTGGTCTGGGCCTAAATGCTTGTGACACCCCACTGGGCCTGCCGGGCTCTGAGGGCCCTGCCCGGGGCCCCTGCTCCCCTGCCCTTTGTTCAATCACAGCAGAGATGGCCACACCCACTCCCTCAGTGAGGGCAGTGTTCCAACCTCCCTCAGCCCCGCCCCCTCTCCGCAGGTTACCATGGACTACAGATGCTGCATTCTGAGGCCAGGGCATACCGAGAATGCCAAGGGCAGACATGATGACCTTAAATGATTTCCTCTTGTGTCAGGTTTGGTAAACTTTAGGAGCTAGGAAATGGTCCACTTTACAGAAATGTTCAAATTTACTGGCATTTCATGTATTCTCTGCGATAACATTGTCCTGATTCTTTCTGTATATTCTTTACTTATGTTTGTGTTTTCCTTAATCAAAGTGTGTCTTTTCAATCTTTTCAAAGAAGATTCTTTGGACTTACTAAATCACCTCAATTTTATACGTCATCTGTTGTATTAAGTTCTGCTCATATCTTTATTTATCTTTTTTCTATGTTCTCAGGGTTTATTGTTTTGATCTTCTGATGTCAATTAAAACACTTGGTTATTCATTTTAATAAATATTTTACTTATAAAGATTTGAACTTTTGAAGATTCCAGCTTACTTGTAAGTTTCTAAGGGTCAGGTCCTCTCCATTGTTGCTGGCCTAAGGTTTAGTTCACCATATAGCAATGTATATATTGACCTATTTTCCCCTCGACTTTCTGTGACTCCCTACATCTCACCTTTCTTTGCAGACAAGCCATTTGAAATACCCTTAACTTATTTCACAGCCAATAAGTCATTGAAATAATGTGTATTTTTTAGAGAAATCTTCTTATATAATTAGGCAGAAAATCTCACCTGCCATAGTTTTCAAAACAGCATAATTTCACTCTTCTCAATGCTTAATCTGTTGTATTACACAACCTTTGAGTATTTAGCTTTATCAATGACATGTACTTTAAAAATGTTTTAGAGATCCTACCAGTCTTTGAAAACATCCTTGTTCCTTGTTTCAGTTCCAGTTTTATGTATATTTTCTGCCTTGCACCTGATTATTCCAACAATTGATGGATGGCCTTGGGAATCTAATTCTGGTATTGATAGTTTTTGCTGGTTGTCTCCCCTTGTAGCTGATTTCTTCATTATTGTGTAAATTTAGATCATGAGCTCATGTTTAGCTAAGCATCTGAACTAGTAAGACGCTTAGGTTTGAACGCTCGTAAGCTTCAGCAGAAAGTCGGCAAAGATTTATTTGTGTCCCTCCAATGAGTTGCCCGCGAGAACGCCGTTTTCTACAAGTGTTGGTCCAATACTCCCTCAAGAGGCAGGGGACTCCGAGAGGGCTGCTTGGCGGCCCACGGTCTGTGGCAAGGGTAGTGGGCGGCCGGTGGCCCAGGCAGGAGCCTCTCTGCATGTGTCCCAGGGAGCCATCTGCCTGCGGACTTCGGTCACCTGGCAGGAAGCTACGATGCCCAGACCTATGGTTAGCTGTGCAGCGAGGTGTACTGCGAGGACAGGTTCCACACACACTTCAAGTAAGAGGTCGGCCTGAATGGAAAGGTGAGAGTTTGGGCAGCTGTGCAGACAAAGAAGGCGCCCTTTGGTCTGGGCCTAAATGCTTGTGACACCCCACTGGACCTGCCCGGCTCTGAGGGCCCTGCCCTGGGCCCCCTGCTCCTCTGCCATTTGTTCAGTCACAGCAGAGATGGCCACACCCACTCCCTCAGTGAGGGCAGTTTTCCAACCTCCCTCAGCCCCGCCCCCTCTCCGCAGGTTACCATGGACTACAGATGCTGCATTCTGAGGCCAGGGCGTTCCGAGAATGCCAAGGGCAGACATGATGAACTTAAATGATTTCCTCTTTGTCAGGTTTGGTAAACTTTAGGAGCTAGGAAATGGTCCACTTTACAGAAATGTTCAAATTTACTGGCATTTCATATATTCTCTGCGATAACATTGTCCTGATTCTTTCTGTATATTCTTTACTTATGTTTTTGTTTTCCTTAATCAAAGTGTGTCTTTTCAATCTTTTCAAAGAAGATTCTTTGGACTTACTAAATCACCTCAATTTTATACGTTTTCTGTTGAATTAAGTTCTGCTCATATCTTTATTTTTCTTTTTTCTATGTTCTCAGGGTTTATTGTTTTGGTCTTCTGATGTCAATTAAAACACTTGGTTATTCATTTTAATAAATATTTTACTTATAAAGATTTGAACTTTTGAAGATTCCAGCTTACTTGTAAGTTTCTAAGGGTCAGGTCCTCTCCATTGTTGCTGGCCTAAGGTTTAGTTCAACATATAGCAATGTATATATTGACCTATTTTCCCCTCGACTTTCTGTGATTCCCTACATCTCACCTTTCTTTGCAGACAAGCCATTTGAAATACCCTTAACTTATTTCACAGCCAATAAGTCATTGAAATAATGTGTATTTTTTAGAGAAATCTTCCTATATAATTAGGCAGAAAATCTCACCTGCCATAGTTTTCAAAACAGCATAATTTCACTCTTCTCAATGCTTAATCTGTTGTATTACACAACCTTTGAATATTTAGCTTTATCAATGACATGTACTTTAAAAATGTTTTAGAGATCCTACCAGTCTTTGAAAACATCCTTGTTCCTTGTTTCAGTTCCAGTTTTATGTATATTTTCTGCCTTGCACCTGATTATTCCAACAATTGATGGATGGCCTTGGGAATCTAATTCTGGAATTGATAGTTTTTGCTGATTGTCTCCTCTTGTAGCTCATTTCTTCATTATTGTGTAAATTTAGATCATGAGCTCATGTTTAGCTAAGCAGCTGAACTAGTAAGACACTTAGGTGTGAACGCTCATAAGCTTCAGCAGAAAGTCGGCAAAGATTTATTTGTGTCCCTCCAATGAGTTGCCCGCGAGAACGCCGTTTTCTACAAGTGTTGGTCCAATACTCCCTCAAGAGGCAGGGGACTCCGACAGGGCTGCTTGGCGGCCCCCGGTCTGTGGCAGTGGCCGTGGGCGGCCTGTGGCCCAGGCAGGAGCCTCTCTGTAGGTGTCCCAGGGACCCATCTGCCTGCGAACTTCGGTCATCTGGCAGGAAGCTACGATGTCCAGACCTATGGTTAGCTGTGCAGCGAGGTGTACTGCACGGACAGCTTCCACACACACTTCAAGTAAGAGGTAGGCCTGAATGGAAAGGTGAGAGTTTGGGCAGCTGTGCAGACAAAGAAGGCGCCCTTTGGTCTGGGCCTAAATGCTTGTGACACCCCACTGGGCCTGCCGGGCTCTGAGGGCCCTGCCCTGGGCCCCCTGCTCCCCTGCCCTTTGTTCAATCACAGCAGAGATGGCCACACCCACTCCCTCAGTGAGGGCAGTGTTCCAACCTCCCTCAGCCCCGCCCCCTCTCCGCAGGTTACCATGGACTACAGATGCTGCATTCTGAGCCCAGGGCGTTCCGAGAATGCCAAGGGCAGACATGATGACCTTAAATGATTTCCTCTTGTGTCAGGTTTGGTAAACTTTAGGAGCTAGGAAATGGTCCACTTTACAGAAATGTTCAAATTTACTGGCATTTCATGTATTCTCTGCGATAACATTGTCCTGATTCTTTCTGTATATTCTTTACTTATGTTTGTGTTTTCCTTAATCAAAGTGTGTCTTTTCAATCTTTTCAAAGAAGATTCTTTGGACTTACTAAATCACCTCAATTTTATACGTTTTTCTGTTGTATTAAGTTCTGCTCATATCTTTATTTATCTTTTTTCTATGTTCTCAGGGTTTATTGTTTTGATCTTCTGATGTCAATTAAAACACTTGGTTATTCATTTTAATAAATATTTTACTTATAAAGATTTGAACTTTTGAAGATTCCAGCTTACTTGTAAGTTTCTAAGGGTCAGGTCCTCTCCATTGTTGCTGGCCTAAGGTTTAGTTCACCATATAGCAATGTATATATTGACCTATTTTCCCCTCGACTTTCTGTGATTCCCTACATCTCACCTTTCTTTGCAGACAAGCCATTTGAAATACCCTTAACTTATTTCACAGCCAATAAGTCATTGAAATAATGTGTATTTTTTAGAGAAATCTTCTTATATAATTAGGCAGAAAATCTCACCTGCCATAGTTTTCAAAACAGCATAATTTCACTCTTCTCAATGCTTAATCTGTTGTATTACACAAGCGTTGAGTATTTAGCTTTATCAATGACATGTACTTTAAAAATGTTTTAGAGATCCTACCAGTCTTTGAAAACATCCTTGTTCCTTGTTTCAGTTCCAGTTTTATGTATATTTTCTGCCATGCACCTGATTATTCCAACAATTGATGGATGGCCTTGGGAATCTAATTCTGGTATTGATAGTTTTTGCTGGTTGTCTCCCCTTGTAGCTGATTTCTTCATTATTGTGTAAATTTAGATCATGAGCTCATGTTTAGCTAAGCATCTGAACTAGTAAGACGCTTAGGTGTGAACACTCGTAAGCTTCAGCAGAAAGTCGGCAAAGATTTATTTGTGTCCCTCCAATGAGTTGCCCGCGAGAACCCCGTTTTCTACAAGTGTTGGTCCAATACTCCCTCAAGAGGCAGGGGACTCCGAGAGGGCTGCTTGGCGGAACCCAGTCTGTGGCAGGGGCAGTGGGCGGCCTGTGGCCCAGGCAGGAGCCTCTCTGCATGTGTCCCAGGGACCCATCTGCCTGCGAACTTCGGTCACCTGGCAGGAAGCTACGATGCCCAGACCTATGGTTAGCTGTGCAGCGAGGTGTACTGCACGGACAGCTTCCACACACACTTCAAGTAAGAGGTCGGCCTGAATGGAAAGGTGAGAGTTTGGGCAGCTGTGCAGACAAAGAAGGCGCCCTTTGGTCTGGGCCTAAATGCTTGTGACACCCCACTGGGCCTGCCGGGCTCTGAGGGCCCTGCCCTGGGCCCCCTGCTCCCCTGCCCTTTGTTCAGTCACAGCACAGATGGCCACACCCACTCCCTCAGTGAGGGCAGTGTTCCAACCTCCCTCAGCCCCGCCCCCTCTCCGCAGGTTACCATGGACTACAGATGCTGCATTCTGAGGTCAGGGCGTTTTGAGAATGCCAAGGGCAGACATGATGACCTTAAATGATTTCCTCTTGTGTCAGGTTGGGTAAACTTTAGCAGCTAGGAAATGGTCCACTTTACAGAAATGTTCAAATTTACGGGCATTTCATATATTCTCTGCGATAACATTGTCCTGATTCTTTCTGTATATTCTTTACTTATGTTTGTGTTTTCCTTAATCAAAGTGTGTCTTTTCAATCTTTTCAAAGAAGATTCTTTGGACTTACTAAATCACCTCAACTTTATACGTTTTCTGTTGTATTAAGTTCTGCTCATATCTTTATTTTTCTTTTTTCTATGTTCTCAGGGTTTATTGTTTTGATCTTCTGATGTCAATTAAAACACTTGGTTATTCATTTTAATAAATATTTTACTTATAAAGATTTGAACTTTTGAAGATTCCAGCTTACTTTTAAGTTTCTAAGGGTCAGGTCCTCTCCATTGTTGCTGGCCTAACGTTTAGTTCAACATATAGCAATGTATATATTGACCTATTTTCCCCTCGACTTTCTGTGATTCCCTACATCTCACCTTTCTTTGCAGACAAGCCATTTGAAATACCCTTAACTTATTTCACAGCCAATAAGTCATTGAAATAATGTGTATTTTTTAGAGAAATCGTCTTATATAATTAGACAGAAAATCTCACCTGCCATAGTTTTCAAAACAGCATAATTTCACTCTTCTCCATGCTTATTCTGTTGTATTACACAAGCTTTGAGTATTTAGCTTTATCAATGACATGTACTTTAAAAATGTTTTAGAGATCGTACCAGTCTTTGAAAACATCCTTGTTCCTTGTTTCAGTTCCAGTTTTATGTATATTTTCTGCCTTGCACCTGATTATTCCAACAATTGATGGATGGCCTTGGGAATCTAATTTTGGTATTGATAGTTTTTGCTGATTGTCTCCCCTTGTAGCTGATTTCTTCATTATTGTGTAAATTTAGATCATGAGCTCATGTTTAGCTAAACAGCTGACCTAGTAAGACACTTAGGTGTGAACGCTCGTAAGCTTCAGCAGAAAGTCGGCAAAGATTTATTTGTGTCCCTCCAATGAGTTGCCCGCGAGAACCCCGTTTTCTACAAGTGTTGGTCCAATACTCCCTCAAGAGGCAGGGGACTCCGAGAGGGCTGCTTGGCGGCCCCCGGTCTGTGGCAGGGGCAGTGGGCGGCCTGTGGCCCAGGCAGGAGCCTCTCTGCATGTGTCCCTGGGACCCATCTGCCTGCGAACTTCGGTCACCTGGCAGGAAGCTACGATGCCCAGACTTATGGTTAGCTGTGCAGCGAGGTGTACTGCGAGGACAGCTTCCCCACACACTTCAAGTAAGAGGTCGGCCTGAATGGAAAGGTGAGAGTTTGGGCAGCTGTGCAGACAAAGAAGGCGCCCTTTGGTCTGGGCCTAAATGCTTGTGACACCTCACTGGACCTGCCCGGCTCTGAGGGCCCTGCCCTGGGCCCCCTTCTCCCCTGCCATTTGTTCAGTCAGAGCAGAGATGGCCACACCCTCTCCCTCAGTGAGGGCAGTGTTCCAACCTCCCTCAGCCCCGCCCCCTCTCCGCAGGTTACCTTGGACTACAGATGCTGCATTCTGAGGCCAGGGCGTTTTGAGAATGCCAAGGGCAGACATGATGACCTTAAATGATTTCCTCTTTGTCAGGTTTGGTAAACTTTAGGAGCTAGGAAATGGTCCACTTTACAGAAATGTTCAAATTTACGGGCATTTCATATATTCTCTGCGATAACATTGTCCTGATTCTTTCTGTATATTCTTTACTTATGTTTGTGTTTTCCTTAATCAAAGTGTGTCTTTTCAATCTTTTCAAAGAAGATTCTTTGGACTTACTAAATCACCTCAATTTTATACGTTTTCTGTTGAATTAAGTTCTGCTCATATCTTTATTTTTATTTTTTCTATGTTCTCAGGGTTTATTGTTTTGGTCTTCTGATGTCAATTAAAACACTTGGTTATTCATTTTAGTAAATATTTTACTTATAAAGATTTGAACTTTTGAAGATTCCAGCTTACTTGTAAGTTTCTAAGGGTCAGGTCCTCTCCATTGTTGCTGGCCAAAGCTTTAGTTCAACATATAGCAATGTATATATTGACCTATTTTCCCCTCGACTTTCTGTGATTCCCTACATCTCACCTTTCTTTGCAGACAAGCCATTTGAAATACCCTTAACTTATTTCACAGCCGATAAGTCATTGAAATAATGTGTATTTTTTAGAGAAATCTTCTTATATAATTAGGCAGAAAGTCTCACCTGCCATAGTTTTCAAAACAGCATAATTTCACTCTTCTCAATGCTTAATCTGTTGTATTACACAACCTTTGAGTATTTAGCTTTATCAATGACATGTACTTTAAAAATGTTTTAGAGATCCTACCAGTCTTTGAAAACATCCTTGTTCCTTGTTTCAGTTCCAGTTTTATGGATATTTTCTGCCTTGCACCTGATTATTCCAACAATTGATGGATGGCCTTGGGAATCTAATTCTGGTATTGATAGTTTTTGCTGGTTGTCTCCTCTTGTAGCTCATTTCTTCATTATTGTGTAAATTTAGATCATGAGCTCATGTTTAGCTAAGCTGCTGAACTAGTAAGACGCTTAGGTTTGAACGCTCGTAAGCTTCAGCAGAAAGTCGGCAAAGATTTATTTGTGTCCCTGCAATGAGTTGCCCGCGAGAACGCCGTTTTCTACAAGTGTTGGTCCAATACTCCCTCAAGAGGCAGGGGACTCCGACAGGGCTGCTTGGCGGCCCCCGGTCTGTGGCAGTGGCAGTGGGCGGCCTGTGGCCCAGGCAGGAGCCTCTCTGTATGTGTCCCAGGGACCCATCTGCCTGCGAACTTCGGTCATCTGGCAGGAAGCTACGATGTCCAGACCTATGGTTAGCTGTGCAGCGAGGTGTACTGCACGGACAGCTTCCACACACACTTCAAGTAAGAGGTAGGCCTGAATGGAAAGGTGAGAGTTTGGGCAGCTGTGCAGACAAAGAAGGCGCCCTTTGGTCTGGGCCTAAATGCTTGTGACACCCCACTGGGCCTGCCGGGCTCTGAGGGCCCTGCCCTGGGCCCCCTGCTCCCCTGCCCTTTGTTCAATCACAGCAGAGATGGCCACACCCACTCCCTCAGTGAGGGCAGTGTTCCAACCTCCCTCAGCCCCGCCCCCTCTCCGCAGGTTACCATGGACTACAGATGCTGCATTCTGAGCCCAGGGCGTTCCGAGAATGCCAAGGGCAGACATGATGACCTTAAATGATTTCCTCTTGTGTCAGGTTTGGTAAACTTTAGGAGCTAGGAAATGGTCCACTTTACAGAAATGTTCAAATTTACTGGCATTTCATGTATTCTCTGCGATAACATTGTCCTGATTCTTTCTGTATATTCTTTACTTATGTTTGTGTTTTCCTTAATCAAAGTGTGTCTTTTCAATCTTTTCAAAGAAGATTCTTTGGACTTACTAAATCCCCTCAATTTTATACGTTTTTCTGTTGTATTAAGTTCTGCTCATATCTTTATTTATCTTTTTTCTATGTTCTCAGGGTTTATTGTTTTGATCTTCTGATGTCAATTAAAACACTTGGTTATTCATTTTAATAAATATTTTACTTATAAAGATTTGAACTTTTGAAGATTCCAGCTTACTTGTAAGTTTCTAAGGGTCAGGCCCTCTCCATTGTTGCTGGCCTAAGGTTTAGTTCACCATATAGCAATGTATATATTGACCTATTTTCCCCTCGACTTTCTGTGATTCCCTACATCTCACCTTTCTTTGCAGACAAGCCTTTTGAAATACCCTTAACTTATTTCACAGCCAATAAGTCATTGAAATAATGTGTATTTTTTAGAGAAATCTTCTTATATAATTAGGCAGAAAATCTCACCTGCCATAGTTTTCAAAACAGCATAATTTCACTCTTCTCAATGCTTAATCTGTTGTATTACACAAGCTTTGAGTATTTAGCTTTATCAATGACATGTACTTTAAAAATGTTTTAGAGATCCTACCAGTCTTTGAAAACATCCTTGTTCCTTGTTTCAGTTCCAGTTTTATGTATATTTTCTGCCATGCACCTGATTATTCCAACAATTGATGGATGGCCTTGGGAATCTAATTCTGGTATTGATAGTTTTTGCTGGTTGTCTCCCCTTGTAGCTGATTTCTTCATTATTGTGTAAATTTAGATCATGAGCTCATGTTTAGCTAAGCATCTGAACTAGTAAGACGCTTAGGTGTGAACACTCGTAAGCTTCAGCAGAAAGTCGGCAAAGATTTATTTGTGTCCCTCCAATGAGTTGCCCGCGAGAACCCCGTTTTCTACAAGTGTTGGTCCAATACTCCCTCAAGAGGCAGGGGATTCCGAGAGGGCTACTTGGCGGACCCCAGTCTGTGGCAGGGGCAGTGGGCGGCCTGTGGCCCAGGCAGGAGCCTCTCTGCATGTGTCCCAGGGACCCATCTGCCTGCGGACTTCGGTCACCTGGCAGGAAGCTACGATGCCCAGACCTATGGTTAGCTGTGCAGCGAGGTGTACTGCACGGACAGCTTCCACACACACTTCAAGTAAGAGGTCGGCCTGAATGGAAAGGTGAGAGTTTGGGCAGCTGTGCAGACAAAGAAGGCGCCCTTTGGTCTGGGCCTAAATGCTTGTGACACCCCACTGGGCCTGCCGGGCTCTGAGGGCCCTGCCCTGGGCCCCCTGCTCCCCTGCCCTTTGTTCAGTCACAGCACAGATGGCCACACCCACTCCCTCAGTGAGGGCAGTGTTCCAACCTCCCTCAGCCCCGCCCCCTCTCCGAAGGTTACCATGGACTACAGATGCTGCATTCTGAGGCCAGGGCGTTTTGAGAATGCCAAGGGCAGACATGATGACCTTAAATGATTTCCTCTTGTGTCAGGTTGGGTAAACTTTAGCAGCTAGGAAATGGTCCACTTTACAGAAATGTTCAAATTTACGGGCATTTCATATATTCTCTGCGATAACATTGTCCTGATTCTTTCTGTATATTCTTTACTTATGTTTGTGTTTTCTTAATCAAAGTGTGTCTTTTCAATCTTTTCAAAGAAGATTCTTTGGACTTACTAAATCACCTCAACTTTATACGTTTTCTGTTGTATTAAGTTCTGCTCATATCTTTATTTTTCTTTTTTCTATGTTCTCAGGGTTTATTGTTTTGATCTTCTGATGTCAATTAAAACACTAGGTTATTCATTTTAATAAATATTTTACTTATAAAGATTTGAACTTTTGAAGATTCCAGCTTACTTGTAAGTTTCTAAGGGTCAGGTCCTCTCCATTGTTGCTGGCCTAACGTTTAGTTCACCATATAGCAGTGTATATATTGACCTATTTTCCCCTCGACTTTCTGTGATTCCCTACATCTCACCTTTCTTTGCAGACAAGCCATTTGAAATACCCTTAACTTATTTCACAGCCAATAAGTCATGGAAATAATGTGTATTTTTCAGAGAAATATTCTTATATAATTAGGCAGAAAATCACACCTGCCTTAGTTTTCAAAACAGCATAATTTCACTCTTCTCCATCCTAATCTGTTGTATTACACAAGCTTTGAGTATTTAGCTTTATCAATGACATGTACTTTAAAAATGTTTTAGAGATCGTACCAGTCTTTGAAAACATCCTTGTTCCTTGTTTCAGTTCCAGTTTTATGTATATTTTCTGCCTTGCACCTGATTATTCCAACAATTGATGGATGGCCTTGGGAATCTAATTTTGGTATTGATAGTTTTTGCTGATTGTCTCCCCTTGTAGCTGATTTCTTCATTATTGTGTAAATTTAGATCATGAGCTCATGTTTAGCTAAACAGCTGACCTAGTAAGACACTTAGGTGTGAACGCTCGTAAGCTTCAGCAGAAAGTCGGCAAAGATTTATTTGTGTCCCTCCAATGAGTTGCCCGCGAGAACCCCGTTTTCTACAAGTGTTGGTCCAATACTCCCTCAAGAGGCAGGGGACTCCGACAGGGCTGCTTGGCGGCACCCGGTCTGTGGCAGGGGCAGTGGGCGGCCTGTGGCCCAGGCAGGAGCCTCTCTGCATGTGTCCCAGGGACCCATCTGCCTGCGAACTTCGGTCACCTGGCAGGAAGCTACGATGCCCAGACCTATGGTTAGCTGTGCAGCGAGGTGTACTGCGAGGACAGCTTCCCCACACACTTCAAGTAAGTGTTCGGCCTGAATGGAAAGGTGAGATTTTGGGCAGCTGTGCAGACAAAGAAGGCGCCCTTTGGTCTGGGCCTAAATGCTTGTGACACCCCACTGGGCCTGCCGGGCTCTGAGGGCCTTGCACTGGGCCCACTGCTCCCCTGAACTTTGTTCAGTCACAGCAGAGATGGCCACAGCCACTCCCTCATTGAGGGCAGTGTTCCAACCTCCCTCAGCCCCGCTCCCTCTACGCAGGTTAGCATGGACTACAGATGCTGCATTCTGAGGCCAGGGCGTTCCGAGAATGCCAAGGGCAGACATGATGACCTTAAGTGATTTCCCCTTTGTCAGGTTTGGTAAACTTTAGGAGCTAGGAAATGGTCCACTTTACAGAAATGTTCAAATTTACGGGCATTTCATATATTCTCTGCGATAACATTGTCCTGATTCTTTCTGTATATTCTTTACTTATGTTTTTGTTTTCCTTAATCAAAGTGTGTCTTTTCAATCTTTTCAAAGAAGATTCTTTGGACTTACTAAATCACCTCAATTTTATACGTTTTCTGTTGAATTAAGTTCTGCTCATATCTTTATTTATCTTTTTTCTATGTTCTCAGGGTTTATTGTTTTGATCTTCTGATGTCAATTAAAACACTTGGTTATTCATTTTAGTAAATATTTTACTTATAAAGATTTGAACTTTTGAAGATTCCAGCTTACTTGTAAGTTTCTAAGGGTCAGGTCCTCTCCATTGTTGCTGGCCTAAGGTTTAGTTCAACATATAGCAATGTATATATTGACCTATTTTCCCCTCGACTTTCTGTGATTCCCTACATCTCACCTTTCTTTGCAGACAAGCCATTTGAAATACCCTTAACTTATTTCACAGCCGATAAGTCATTGAAATAATGTGTATATTTTAGAGAAATCTTCTTATATAATTAGGCAGAAAATCTCACCTGCCATAGTTTTCAAAACAGCATAATTTCACTCTTCTCAATGCTTAATCTGTTGTATTACACAACCTTTGAGTATTTACCTTTATCAATGACATGTACTTTAAAAATGTTTTAGAGATCCTACCAGTCTTTGAAAACATCCTTGTTCCTTGTTTCAGTTCCTGTTTTATGGATATTTTCTGCCTTGCACCTGATTATTCCAACAATTGATGGATAGCCTTGGGAATCTAATTCTTGTATTGATAGTTTTTGCTGGTTGTCTCCTCTTGTAGGTCATTTCTTCATTATTGTGTAAATTTAGATCATGAGCTCATGTTTAGCTAAACAGCTGAACTAGTAAGACGCTTAGGTGTGAACGCTCGTAAGCTTCAGCAGAAAGTCGGCAAAGATTTATTTGTGTCCCTCCAATGAGTTGCCCGCGAGAACGCCGTTTTCTACAAGTGTTGGTCCAATACTCCCTCAAGAGGCAGGGGACTCCGACAGGGTTGCTTGGCGGCCCCCGGTCTGTGGCAGGGGCAGTGGGCGGCCTGTGGCCCAGGCAGGAGTCTATCTGCATGTGTCCGAGGGACCCATCTGCCTGCGAACTTCGGTCACCTGGCAGGAAGCTACGATGCCCAGACCTATGGTTAGCTGTGCAGCGAGGTGTACTGCACGGACAGCTTCCACACACACTTCAAGTAAGAGGTCGGCCTGAATGGAAAGGTGAGAGTTTGGGCAGCTGTGCAGACAAAGAAGGCGCCCTTTGGTCTGGGCCTAAATGCTTGTGACACCCCACTGGGCCTGCCGGGCTCTGAGGGCCCTGCCCTGGGTCCCCTGCTCCCCTGCCCTTTGTTCAGTCACAGCAGAGATGGCCACACCCACTCCCTCAGTGAGGGCAGTGTTCCAACCTCCCTCAGCCCCGCCCCCTCTCCGCAGGTTACCATGGACTACAGATGCTGCATTCTGAGGCCAGGGCGTTCCGAGAATGCCAAGGGCAGACATGATGAACTTAAATGATTTCCTCTTGTGTCAGGTTTGGTAAACTTTAGGAGCTAGGAAATGGTCCACTTTACAGAAATGTTCAAATTTACTGGCATTTCTTATATTCTCTGCTAGAACATTGTCCTGATTCTTTCTGAATATTCTTTACTTATGTTTTTGTTTTCCTTAATCAAAGTGTGTCTTTTCAATCTTTTCAAAGAAGATTCTTTGGACTTACTAAATCACCTCAATTTTATACGTTTTCTGTTGTATTAAGTTCTGCTCATATCTTTATTTATCTTTTTTCTATGTTCTCAGGGTTTATTGTTTTGATCTTCTGATGTCAATTAAAACACTTGGTTATTCATTGTAATAAATATTTTACTTATAAAGATTTGAACTTTTGAAGATTCCAGCTTACTTGTAAGTTTCTAAGGGTCAGGTCCTCTCCATTGTTGCTGGCCTAAGATTTAGTTCACCATATAGCAATGTATATATTGACCTATTTTCCCCTCGACTTTCTGTGATTCCCTACATCTCACCTTTCTTTGCAGACAAGCCATTTGAAATACCCTTAACTTATTTCACAGCCAATAAGTCATTGAAATAATGTGTATATTTTAGAGAAATCTTCTTATATAATTAGGCAGAAAATCTCACCTGCCATAGTTTTCAAAACAGCATAATTTCACTCTTCTCAATGCTTAATCTGTTGTATTACACAACCTTTGAGTATTTACCTTTATCAATGACATGTACTTTAAAAATGTTTTAGAGATCCTACCAGTCTTTGAAAACATCCTTGTTCCTTGTTTCAGTTCCAGTTTTATGTATATTTTCTGCCTTGCACCTGATTATTCCAACAATTGATGGATGGCCTTGGGAATCTAATTCTGGTATTGATAGTTTTTGCTGGTTGTCTCCTCTTGTAGCTCATTTCTTCATCATTGTGTAAATTTAGATCATGAGCTCATGTTTAGCTAAGCTGCTGAACTAGTAAGACGCTTAGGTTTGAACGCTCGTAAGCTTCAGCAGAAAGTCGGCAAAGATTTATTTGTGTCCCTCCAATGAGTTGCCCGCGAGAATGCCGTTTTCTACAAGTGTTGGTCCAATACTCCCTCAAGAGGCAGGGGACTCCGACAGGGCTGCTTGGCGGCCCCCAGTCTGTGGCAGTGGCAGTGGGCGGCCTGTGGCCAAGGCAGGAGCCTCTCTGCATGTGTCCCAGGGACCCATCTGCCTGCGAACTTCGGTCACCTGGCAGGAAGCTACGATGCCCAGACCTATGGTTAGCTGTGCAGCGAGGTGTACTGCACGGAGAGCTTCCACACACACTTCAAATAAGTGGTCGGCCTGAATGGAAAGGTGAGAGTTTGGGCAGCTGTGCAGACAAAGAAGGCGCACTTTGGTCTGGGCCTAAATGCTTGTGACACCCCACTGGGCCTGCCGGGCTCTGAGGGCCCTGCCCTGGGCCCCCTGCTCCCCTGCCCTTTGTTCAATCACAGCAGAGATGGCCACACCCACTCCCTCAGTGAGGGCAGTGTTCCAAACTCCCTCAGCCCCGCCCCCTCTCCGCAGGTTACCATGGACTACAGATGCTGCATTCTGAGGCCAGGGCGTTTTGAGAATGCCAAGGGCAGACATGATGAACTTAAATGATTTCCTCTTGTGTCAGGTTGGGTAAATTTTAGCAGCTAGGAAATGGTCCACTTTACAGAAATGTTCAAATTTACGGGCATTTCATATATTCTCTGCTCTAACATTGTCCTGATTCTTTCTGTATATTCTTTACTTATGTTTGTGTTTTCCTTAATCAAAGTGTGTCTTTTCAATCTTTTCAAAGAAGATTCTTTGGACTTACTAAATCACCTCAATTTTATACGTTTTCTGTTGTATTAAGTTCTGCTCATATCTTTATTTTTCTTTTTTCTATGTTCTCAGGGTTTATTGTTTTGATCTTGTGATGTCAATTAAAACACTTGGTTATTCATTTTAATAAATATTTTACTTATAAAGATTTGAACTTTTGAAGATTCCAGCTTACTTGTAAGTTTCTAAGGGTCAGGTCCTCTCCATTGTTGCTGGCCTAACGTTTAGTTCACCATATAGCAATGTATATATTGACCTATTTTCCCCTCGACTTTCTGTGATTCCCTACATCTCACCTTTCTTTGCAGACAAGCCATTTGAAATACCCTTAACTTATTTCACAGCCAATAAGTCATTGAAATAATGTGTATTTTTTAGAGAAATCTTCTTATATAATTAGGCAGAAAATCTCACCTACCATAGTTTTCAAAACAGCATAATTTCACTCTTCTCCATGCTTAATCTGTTGTATTACACAAGCTTTGAGTATTTAGCTTTATCAATGACATGTACTTTAAAAATGTTTTAGAGATCGTACCAGTCTTTGAAAACATCCTTGTTCCTTGTTTCAGTTCCAGTTTTATGTATATTTTCTGCCTTGCACCTGATTATTCCAACAATTGATGGATGGCCTTGGGAATCTAATTTTGGTATTGATAGTTTTTGCTGATTGTCTCCCCTTGTAGCTGATTTCTTCATTATTGTGTAAATTTAGATCATGAGCTCATGTTCAGCTAAACAGCTGACCTAGTAAGACACTTAGGTGTGAACGCTCGTAAGCTTCAGCAGAAAGTGGGCAAAGATTTATTTTTGTCCCTCCAATGAGTTGCCCGCGAGAACCCCGTTTTCTACAAGTGTTGGTCCAATACACCCTCAAGAGGCAGGGGACTCCGAGAGGGCTGCTTGGCGGCCCCCGGTCTGTGGCAGGGGCAGTGGGCGTCCTGTGGCCCAGGCAGGAGCCTCTCTGCATGTGTCCCAGGGACCCATCTGCCTGCGAACTTCGGTCACCTGCCAGGAAGCTACGATGCCCAGACCTATGGTTAGCTGTGCAGCGAGGTGTACTGCGAGGACAGCTTCCCCACACACTTCAAGTAAGTGTTCGGCCTGAATGGAAAGGTGAGAGTTTGGGCAGCTGTGCAGACAAAGAAGGCGCCCTTTGGTCTGGGCCTAAATGCTTGTGACACCCCACTGGGCCTGCCTGGCTCTGAGGGCCTTGCACTGGGCCCACTGCTCCCCTGACCTTTGTTCAGTCACAGCAGAGATGGCCACAGCCACTCCCTCATTGAGGGCAGTGTTCCAACCTCCCTCAGCCCCGCTCCCTATCCGCAGGTTACCATGGACTACAGATGCTGCATTCTGAGGCCAGGGCGTTCCGAGAATGCCAAGGGCAGACATGATGACCTTAAATGATTTCCTCTTGTGTCCGGTTTGGTAAACTTTAGGAGCTAGGAAATGGTCCACTTTACAGAAATGTTCAAATTTACTGGCATTTCATATATTCTCTGCGATAACATTGTCCTGAGTCTTTCTGTATATTCTTTACTTATGTTTGTGTTTTCCTTAATCAAAGTGTGTCTTTTCAATCTTTTCAAAGAAGATTCTTTGGACTTACTAAATCACCTCAATTTTATACGTTTTCTGTTGTATTAAGTTCTGCTCATATCTTTATTTATCTTTTTTCTATGTTCTCAGGGTTTATTGTTTTGATCTTCTGATGTCAATTAAAACACTTGGTTATTCATTTTAATAAATATTTTACTTATAAAGATTTGAACTTTTGAAGATTCCAGCTTACTTGTAAGTTTCTAAGGGTCAGGTCCTCTCCATTGTTGCTGGCCTAAGGTTTAGTTCACCATATAGCAATGTATATATTGACCTATTTTCCCCGCGACTTTCTGTGATTCCCTACATCTCACCTTTCTTTGCAGACAAGCCATTTGAAATACCCTTAACTTATTTCACAGCCAATAAGTCATTGAAATAATGTGTATTTTTTAGAGAAATCTTCTTATATAATTAGGCAGAAAATCTCACCTGCCATAGTTTTCAAAACAGCATAATTTCACTCTTCTCAATGCTTAAACTGTTGTATTACACAACCTTTGAGTATTTAGCTTTATCAATGACATGTACTTTAAAAATGTTTTAGAGATCCTACCAGTCTTTGAAAACATCCTTGTTCCTTGTTTCAGTTCCAGTTTTATGTATATTTTCTGCCTTGCACCTGATTATTCCAACAATTGATGGATGGCCTTGGGAATCTAATTCTGGTATTGATAGTTTTTGCTGATTGTCTCCCCTTGTAGCTGATTTCTTCATTATTGTGTAAATTTAGATCATGAGCTCATGTTTAGCTAAACAGATGACCTTGTAAGACGCTTAGGTGTGAACGCTCGTAAGCTTCAGCAGAAAGTCGGCAAAGATTTATTTGTGTCCCTCCAATGAGTTGCCCGTGAGAACCCCGTTTTCTACAAGTGTTGGTCCAATACTCCCTCAAGAGGTAGGGGATTCCGACAGGGCTGCTTGGCAGTCTGCAATCTGGGGCAGGGGCAGTGGACGGCCTGTGGACCAGGCAGAAGCCTCACTGCATGTGTCCCAGGGACCCATCTGCCTGCAAACTTCGGTCACCTGGCAGGAAGCTACGATGCCCAGACTTATGTTTAGCTGTGCAGCGAGGTGTACTGCGCGGACAGGTTCCACACACACTTCAAGTAAGTGGTCGGCCTGAGTGGAAAGGTGAGAGTTTGGGCAGCTGTGCAGACAAAGAAGGCGCCCTTTGGCCTGGGCCTAAATGCTTGTGACACCCCACTGGACCTGCCGGGCTCTGAGGGCCCTGCCCTGGGCCCTCTGCTCCCCTGCCCTTTGTTCAGTCACAGCGGAGATGGCCACACCCACTCCCTCAGTGAGGGCAGTGTTCCAACCTCCCTCAGCCCCGACCCCTCTCCGCAGGTTACCATGGACTACAGAGGCTGCATTCTGAGGCCAGGGCGTTCCGAGAATGCCAAGGGCAGACATGATGACCTTAAATGATTTCCTCTTGTGTCAGCTTTGGTAAACTTTAGGAGCTAGGAAATGGTCCACTTTACAGAAATGTTCAAATTTACTGGCATTTCATATATTCTCTGCGATAACATTGTCCTGATTCTTTCTGTATATTCTTTACTTATGTTTTTGTTTTCCTTAATCAAAGTGTGTCTTTTCAATCTTTTCAAAGAAGATACTTTGGACTTACTAAATCACCTCAATTTTATACGTTTTCTGTTGTATTAAGTTCTGCTCATATCTTTATTTATCTTTTTTCTATGTTCTCAGGGTTTATTGTTTTGATCTTCTGATGTCAATTAAAACACTTGGTTATTCATTTTAATAAATATTTTACTTATAAAGATTTGAACTTTTGAAGATTCCAGCTTACTTGTAAGTTTCTAAGGGTCAGGTCCTCTCCATTGTTGCTGGACTAAGGTTTAGTTCACCATATAGCAATGTATATATTGACCTATGTTCCCCTCGACTTTCTGTGATTCCCTACATCTCACCTTTCTTTGCAGACAAGCCATTTGAAATACCCTTAACTTATTTCACAGCCAATAAGTCATTGAAATAATGTGTATTTTTTAGAGAAATCTTCTTATATAATTAGGCAGAAAATCTCACCTGCCATAGTTTTTAAAACAGCATAATTTCACTCTTCTCAATGCTTAATCTGTTGTACTACACAACCTTTGAGTATTTAGCTTTATCAATGACATGTACTTTAAAAATGTTTTAGAGATCCTACCAGTCTTTGAAAACATCCTTGTTCCTGGTTTCAGTTCCAGTTTTATGTATATTTTCAGCCTTGCACCTGACTATTCCAACAATTGATGGATGACCTTGGGAATCTAATTCTGGTATTGATAGATTTTGCTGGTTGTCTCCCCTTGTAGCTGATTTCTTCATTATTGTGTAAATTTAGATCATGAGCTCATGTTTAGCTAAACAGCTGACCTTGTAAGACGCTTAGGTGTGAACGCTCGTAAGCTTCAGCAGAAAGTCGGCAAAGATTTATTTGTGTCCCTCCAATGAGTTGCCCGGGAGAACCCCGTTTTCTACAAGTGTTGTTCCAATACTCCCTCAATAGGCAGGGGATTCCGACAGGGCTGCTTGGCGGCCCCCGATCTGGGGCAGGGGCAGTGGGCGGCCTGTGGCCCAGGCAGAAGCCTCTCTGCATGTGTCCCAGGGACCCATCTGCCTGCGAACTTCGGTCACCTGGCAGGAAGCTACGATGCCCAGACCTATATTAGCTGAGCAGCGAGGTGTACTGCGCGGACAGGTTCCTCACACACTTCAAGTAAGAGGTCGTCCTGAGTGGAAAGGTGAGAGTTTGGGCAGCTGTGCAGACAAAGAAGGCGCCCTTTGGCCTGGGCCTAAATGATTGTGACACCCCACTGGACCTGCCGGGCTCTGAGGGCCCTGCCCTGGGCCCCCTGCTCCCCTGACCTTTGTTCAGTCACAGCAGAGATGGCCACACCCACTCCCTCAGTGAGGGGAGTGTTCCAACCTCCCTCAGCCCCGCCCCCTCTCCGCAGGTTTCCATGGACTACAGATGCTGCATTCTGAGGCCAGGGCGTTCTGAGAATGCCAAGGGCCGACATGATGACCTTAAATGATTTCCTCTTGTGTCAGGATTGTTAAAATTTAGGAGCTAGGAAATGGTCCACTTTACAGAAATGTTCAAATTTACTGGCATTTCTTATATTCTCTGCTATAACATTGTCCTGATTCTTTCTGTATATTCTTTACTTATGTTTTTGTTTTCCTTAATCAAAGTGTGTCTTTTCAATCTTTTCAAAGAAGATTCTTTGGACTTACTAAATCACCTCAATTTTATACGTTTTCTGTTGTATTAAGTTCTGCTCATATCTTTGTTTATCTTTTTTCTATGTTCTCAGGGTTTATTGTTTTGATCTTCTGGTGTCAATTAAAACACTTGGTTATTCATTTTAATAAATATTATACTTATAAAGATTTGAACTTTTGAAGATTCCAGCTTACTAGTAAGTTTCTAAGGGTCAGGTCCTCTCCATTGTTGCTGGCCTAAGGTTTAGTTCACCATATAGCAATGTATATATTGACCTATTTTCCCCTCGACTTTCTGTGATTCCCTACATCTCACCTTTCTTTGCAGACAAGCCATTTGAAATACCCTTAACTTATTTCACAGCCAATAAGTCATTGAAATAATGTGTATTTTTTAGAGAAATCTTCTTATATAATTAGGCAGAAAATCTCACCTGCCATAGTTTTCAAAACAGCATAATTTCACTCTTCTCAATGCTTCATCTGTTGTATTACACAACCTTTGAGTATTTAGCTTTATCAATGACATGTACTTTAAAAATGTTTTAGAGATCCTACCAGTCTTTGAAAACATCCTTGTGCCTTGTTTCAGTTCCAGTTTTATGTATATTTTCTGCCTTGCACCTGATTATTCCAACAATTGATGGATGGCCTTGGGAATCTAATTCTGGTATTGATAGTTTTTGCTGGTTGTCTCCCCTTGTAGCTGATTTCTTCATTATTGTTTTAAAATAGATCATGAGCTCAAGTTTACCTAAACAGCTGACCTTGTCAGACGCTTAGGTGTGAACGCTCGTAAGATTCAGCAGAAAGTCGGTAAAGATTTATTAGTGTCCCTCCAATGAGTTGCCAGCGAGAACGACGTTTTCTACAAGTGTTGGTCCAATACTCCCTCAAGAGGCAGGGGATTCCGACAGGGTGGCTTGGCAGCCCCCGATCTGGGGCAGGGGCAGTGGGCGGCCTGTGGACCAGGCAGAAGCCTCTCTGCATGTGTCGCAGGGACCCATCTGCCTGCGAACTTCGGTCACCTGGCAGGAAGCTACAATGCCCAGACCTATATTAGCTGTGCAGCGAGGTGTACTGCGCGGACAGGTTCCACACACACTTCAAGTAAGAGGTCGGCCTGAGTGGAAAGGTGAGAGTTTGGGCAGCTGTGCAGACAAAGAAGGCGCCCTTTGGCCTGGGCCTAAATGCTTGTGACACCCCACTGGACCTGCCGGGCTCTGATGGCCCTGCCCTGGGCCCACTGCTCCCCTGCCCTTTGTTCAGTCACAGCAGAGATGGCCACACTCACTCCCTCAGTGAGGGCAGTGTTCCAACCTCCCTCAGCCCTGCCCCCTCTCCGCAGGTTACCATGGACTACAGAGGCTGCATCATGAGGCCAGGGCGTTCCGAGAATGCCAAGGCCAGACATGATGACCTTAAATGATTTCCTCTTGTGTCAGGTTTGGTAAACTTTAGGAGCTAGGAAATGGTCCACTTTACAGAAATGTTTAAATTTACTGGCATTTCTTATATTCTCTGCTATAACATTGTCCTGATTCTTTCTGTATATTCTTTACTTATGTTTTTGTTTTCCTTAATCAAAGTGTGTCTTTTCAATCTTTTCAAAGAAGATTCTTTGGACTTACTAAATCACCTCAATTTTATACGTTTTCTGTTGAATTAAGTTCTGCTCATATGTTTATTTTTCTTTTTTCTATGTTCTCAGGGTTTATTGTTTTGGTCTTCTGATGTCAATTAAAACACTTGGTTATTCATTTTAGTAAATATTTTACTTATAAAGATTTGAACTTTTGAAGATTCCAGCTTACTTGTAAGTTTCTAAGGGTCAGGTCCTCTCCATTGTTGCTGGCCTAAGGTTTAGTTCAACATATAGCAATGTATATATTGACCTATTTTCCCCGCGACTTTCTGTGATTCCCTACATCTCACCTTTCTTTGCAGACAAGCCATTTGAAATACCCTTAACTTATTTCACAGCCGATAAGTCATTGAAATAATGTGTATTTTTTAGAGAAATCTTCTTATATAATTAGGCAGAAAATCTCACCTGCCATAGTTTTCAAAACAGCATAATTTCACTCTTCTCAATGCTTAATCTGTTGTATTACACAACCTTTGAGTATTTAGCTTTATCAATGACATGTACTTTAAAAATGTTTTAGAGATCCTACCAGTCTTTGAA
This sequence comes from Mesoplodon mirus, assembly GCF_964341445.2. Classification (NCBI taxonomy): domain Eukaryota; kingdom Metazoa; phylum Chordata; class Mammalia; order Artiodactyla; family Ziphiidae; genus Mesoplodon; species Mesoplodon mirus. Next base: position 106,054,493 of record NC_138976.1, on the reverse strand, counting down.
AACATCCTTGTTCCTTGTTTCAGTTCCAGTTTTATGGATATTTTCTGCCTTGCACCTGATTATTCCAACAATTGATGGATGGCCTTGGGAATCTAATTCTGGTATTGATAGCTTTTGCTGGTTGTCTCCTCTTGTAGGTCATTTCTTCATTATTGTGTAAATTTAGATCATGAGCTCATGTTTAGCTAAACAGCTGAACTAGTAAGATGCTTAGGTGTGAACGCTCGTAAGCTTCAGCAGAAAGTCGGCAAAGATTTATTTGTGTCCCTCCAATGAGTTGCCCGCGAGAACCCCGTTTTCTACAAGTGTTGGTCCAATACTCCCTCAAGAGGCAGGGGACTCCGACAGGGCTGCTTGGCGGCCCCCGGTCTGTGGCAGGGGCAGTGGGCGGCCTGTGGCCCAGGCAGGAGTCTATCTGCATGTGTCCCAGGGACCCATCTGCCTGCGAACTTCGGTCACCTGGCAGGAAGCTACGATGCCCAGACCTATGGTTAGCTGTGCAGCGAGGTGTACTGCACGGACAGCTTCCACACACACTTCAAGTAAGAGGTCGGCCTGAATGGAAAGGTGAGAGTTTGGGCAGCTGTGCAGACAAAGAAGGCGCACTTTGGTCTGGGCCTAAATGCTTGTGACACCCCACTGGGCCTGCCGGGCTCTGAGGGCCCTGCCCTGGGCCCCCTGCTCCCCTGCCCTTTGTTCAGTCACAGCACAGATGGCCACACCCACTCCCTCAGTGAGGGCAGTGTTCCAACCTCCCTCAGCCCCGCCCCCTCTCCACAGGTTACCATGGACTACAGATGCTGCATTCAGAGGCCAGGGCGTTCCGAGAATGCCAAGGGCAGACATGATGACCTTAAATGATTTCCTCTTGTGTCAGGTTTGGTAAACTTTAGGAGCTAGGAAATGGTCCACTTTACAGAAATGTTCAATTTTACTGGCATTTCTTATATTCTCTGCTAGAACATTGTCCTGATTCTTTCTGAATATTCTTTACTTATGTTTTTGTTTTCCTTAATCAAAGTGTGTCTTTTCAATCTTTTCAAAGAAGATTCTTTGGACTTACTAAATCACCTCAATTTTATACGTTTTCTGTTGTATTAAGTTCTGCTCATATCTTTATTTATCTTTTTTCTATGTTCTCAGGGTTTATTGTTTTGATCTTCTGATGTCAATTAAAACACTTGGTTATTCATTTTAATAAATATTTTACTTATAAAGATTTGAACTTTTGAAGATTCCAGCTTACTTGTAAGTTTCTAAGGGTCAGGTCCTCTCCATTGTTGCTGGCCTAAGATTTAGTTCACCATATAGCAATGTATATATTGACCTATTTTCCCCTCGACTTTCTGTGATTCCCTACATCTCACCTTTCTTTGCAGACAAGCCATTTGAAATACCCTTAACTTATTTCACAGCCAATAAGTCATTGAAATAATGTGTATTTTTTAGAGAAATCTTCTTATATAATTAGGCAGAAAATCTCACCTGCCATAGTTTTCAAAACAGCATAATTTCACTCTTCTCAATGCTTAAACTGTTGTATTACACAACCTTTGAGTATTTAGCTTTATCAATGACATGTACTTTAAAAATGTTTTAGAGATCCTACCAGTCTTTGAAAACATCCTTGTTCCTTGTTTCAGTTCCAGTTTTATGTATATTTTCTGCCTTGCACCTGATTATTCCAACAATTGATGGATGGCCTTGGGAATCTAATTCTGGTATTGATAGTTTTTGCTGATTGTCTCCCCTTGTAGCTGATTTCTTCATTATTGTGTAAATTTAGATCATGAGCTCATGTTTAGCTAAACAGATGACCTTGTAAGACGCTTAGGTGTGAACGCTCGTAAGCTTCAGCAGAAAGTCGGCAAAGATTTATTTGTGTCCCTCCAATGAGTTGCCCGTGAGAACCCCGTTTTCTACAAGTGTTGGTCCAATACTCCCTCAAGAGGTAGGGGATTCCGACAGGGCTGCTTGGCAGTCTGCAATCTGGGGCAGGGGCAGTGGACGGCCTGTGGACCAGGCAGAAGCCTCACTGCATGTGTCCCAGGGACCCATCTGCCTGCAAACTTCGGTCACCTGGCAGGAAGCTACGATGCCCAGACTTATGTTTAGCTGTGCAGCGAGGTGTACTGCGCGGACAGGTTCCACACACACTTCAAGTAAGTGGTCGGCCTGAGTGGAAAGGTGAGAGTTTGGGCAGCTGTGCAGACAAAGAAGGCGCCCTTTGGCCTGGGCCTAAATGCTTGTGACACCCCACTGGACCTGCCGGGCTCTGAGGGCCCTGCCCTGGGCCCTCTGCTCCCCTGCCCTTTGTTAAGTCACAGCGGAGATGGCCACACCCACTCCCTCAGTGAGGGCAGTGTTCCAACCTCCCTCAGCCCCGACCCCTCTCCGCAGGTTACCATGGACTACAGAGGCTGCATTCTGAGGCCAGGGCGTTCCGAGAATGCCAAGGGCAGACATGATGACCTTAAATGATTTCCTCTTGTGTCAGCTTTGGTAAACTTTAGGAGCTAGGAAATGGTCCACTTTACAGAAATGTTCAAATTTACTGGCATTTCATATATTCTCTGCGATAACATTGTCCTGATTCTTTCTGTATATTCTTTACTTATGTTTTTGTTTTCCTTAATCAAAGTGTGTCTTTTCAATCTTTTCAAAGAAGATACTTTGGACTTACTAAATCACCTCAATTTTATACGTTTTCTGTTGTATTAAGTTCTGCTCATATCTTTATTTATCTTTTTTCTATGTTCTCAGGGTTTATTGTTTTGATCTTCTGATGTCAATTAAAACACTTGGTTATTCATTTTAATAAATATTTTACTTATAAAGATTTGAACTTTTGAAGATTCCAGCTTACTTGTAAGTTTCTAAGGGTCAGGTCCTCTCCATTGTTGCTGGACTAAGGTTTAGTTCACCATATAGCAATGTATATATTGACCTATGTTCCCCTCGACTTTCTGTGATTCCCTACATCTCACCTTTCTTTGCAGACAAGCCATTTGAAATACCCTTAACTTATTTCACAGCCAATAAGTCATTGAAATAATGTGTATTTTTTAGAGAAATCTTCTTATATAATTAGGCAGAAAATCTCACCTGCCATAGTTTTTAAAACAGCATAATTTCACTCTTCTCAATGCTTAATCTGTTGTACTACACAACCTTTGAGTATTTAGCTTTATCAATGACATGTACTTTAAAAATGTTTTAGAGATCCTACCAGTCTTTGAGAACATCCTTGTTCCTGGTTTCAGTTCCAGTTTTATGTATATTTTCAGCCTTGCACCTGACTATTCCAACAATTGATGGATGACCTTGGGAATCTAATTCTGGTATTGATAGATTTTGCTGGTTGTCTCCCCTTGTAGCTGATTTCTTCATTATTGTGTAAATTTAGATCATGAGCTCATGTTTAGCTAAACAGCTGACCTTGTAAGACGCTTAGGTGTGAACGCTCGTAAGCTTCAGCAGAAAGTCGGCAAAGATTTATTTGTGTCCCTCCAATGAGTTGCCCGGGAGAACCCCGTTTTCTACAAGTGTTGTTCCAATACTCCCTCAATAGGCAGGGGATTCCGACAAGGCTGCTTGGCGGCCCCCGATCTGGGGCAGGGGCAGTGGGCGGCCTGTGGCCCAGGCAGAAGCCTCTCTGCATGTGTCCCAGGGACCCATCTGCCTGCGAACTTCGGTCACCTGGCAGGAAGCTACGATGCCCAGACCTATATTAGCTGAGCAGCGAGGTGTACTGCGCGGACAGGTTCCTCACACACTTCAAGTAAGAGGTCGTCCTGAGTGGAAAGGTGAGAGTTTGAGCAGCTGTGCAGACAAAGAAGGCGCCCTTTGGCCTGGGCCTAAATGATTGTGACACCCCACTGGACCTGCCGGGCTCTGAGGGCCCTGCCCTGGGCCCCCTGCTCCCCTGACCTTTGTTCAGTCACAGCAGAGATGGCCACACCCACTCCCTCAGTGAGGGGAGTGTTCCAACCTCCCTCAGCCCCGCCCCCTCTCCGCAGGTTTCCATGGACTACAGATGCTGCATTCTGAGGCCAGGGCGTTCTGAGAATGCCAAGGGCCGACATGATGACCTTAAATGATTTCCTCTTGTGTCAGGATTGTTAAAATTTAGGAGCTAGGAAATGGTCCACTTTACAGAAATGTTCAAATTTACTGGCATTTCATATATTCTCTGCGATAACATTGTCCTGATTCTTTCTGTATATTCTTTACTTATGTTTTTGTTTTCCTTAATCAAAGTGTGTCTTTTCAATCTTTTCAAAGAAGATTCTTTGGACTTACTAAATCACCTCAATTTTATACGTTTTCTGTTGTATTAAGTTCTGCTCATATCTTTGTTTATCTTTTTTCTATGTTCTCAGGGTTTATTGTTTTGATCTTCTGGTGTCAATTAAAACACTTGGTTATTCATTTTAATAAATATTATACTTATAAAGATTTGAACTTTTGAAGATTCCAGCTTACTAGTAAGTTTCTAAGGGTCAGGTCCTCTCCATTGTTGCTGGCCTAAGGTTTAGTTCACCATATAGCAATGTATATATTGACCTATTTTCCCCTCGACTTTCTGTGATTCCCTACATCTCACCTTTCTTTGCAGACAAGCCATTTGAAATACCCTTAACTTATTTCACAGCCAATAAGTCATTGAAATAATGTGTATTTTTAAGAGAAATCTTCTTATATAATTAGGCAGAAAATCTCACCTGCCATAGTTTTCAAAACAGCATAATTTCACTCTTCTCAATGCTTCATCTGTTGTATTACACAACCTTTGAGTATTTAGCTTTATCAATGACATGTACTTTAAAAATGTTTTAGAGATCCTACCAGTCTTTGAAAACATCCTTGTGCCTTGTTTCAGTTCCAGTTTTATGTATATTTTCTGCCTTGCACCTGATTATTCCAACAATTGATGGATGGCCTTGGGAATCTAATTCTGGTATTGATAGTTTTTGCTGGTTGTCTCCCCTTGTAGCTGATTTCTTCATTATTGTTTTAAAATAGATCATGAGCTCAAGTTTACCTAAACAGCTGACCTTGTCAGACGCTTAGGTGTGAACGCTCGTAAGATTCAGCAGAAAGTCGGTAAAGATTTATTAGTGTCCCTCCAATGAGTTGCCAGCGAGAACGACGTTTTCTACAAGTGTTGGTCCAATACTCCCTCAAGAGGCAGGGGATTCCGACAGGGTGGCTTGGCAGCCCCCGATCTGGGGCAGGGGCAGTGGGCGGCCTGTGGACCAGGCAGAAGCCTCTCTGCATGTGTCGCAGGGACCCATCTGCCTGCGAACTTCGGTCACCTGGCAGGAAGCTACAATGCCCAGACCTATATTAGCTGTGCAGCGAGGTGTACTGCGCGGACAGGTTCCACACACACTTCAAGTAAGAGGTCGGCCTGAGTGGAAAGGTGAGAGTTTGGGCAGCTGTGCAGACAAAGAAGGCGCCCTTTGGCCTGGGCCTAAATGCTTGTGACACCCCACTGGACCTGCCGGGCTCTGATGGCCCTGCCCTGGGCCCACTGCTCCCCTGCCCTTTGTTCAGTCACAGCAGAGATGGCCACACTCACTCCCTCAGTGAGGGCAGTGTTCCAACCTCCCTCAGCCCTGCCCCCTCTCCGCAGGTTACCATGGACTACAGAGGCTGCATCATGAGGCCAGGGCGTTCCGAGAATGCCAAGGCCAGACATGATGACCTTAAATGATTTCCTCTTGTGTCAGGTTTGGTAAACTTTAGGAGCTAGGAAATGGTCCACTTTACAGAAATGTTTAAATTTACTGGCATTTCTTATATTCTCTGCTATAACATTGTCCTGATTCTTTCTGTATATTCTTTACTTATGTTTTTGTTTTCCTTAATCAAAGTGTGTCTTTTCAATCTTTTCAAAGAAGATTCTTTGGACTTACTAAATCACCTCAATTTTATACGTTTTCTGTTGTATTAAGTTCTGCTCATATCTTTATTTATCTTTTTTCTATGTTCTCAGGGTTTATTGTTTTGATCTTCTGATGTCAATTAAAACACTTGGTTATTCATTTTAATAAATATTTTACTTATAAAGATTTGAACTTTTGAAGATTCCAGCTTACTTGTAAGTTTCTAAGGGTCAGGTTCTCTCCATTGTTGCTGGCCTAAGGTTTAGTTCACCATATAGCAATGTATATATTGACCTATGTTCCCCTCGACTTTCTGTGATTCCCTACATCTCACCTTTCTTGGCAGACAAGCCATTTGAAATACCCTTAACTTATTTCACAGCCGATAAGTCATTGAAATAATGTGTATTTTTTAGAGAAATCTTCTTATATAATTAGGCAGAAAATCTCACCTGCCATAGTTTTCAAAACAGCATAATTTTACTCTTCTCAATGCTTAATCTGTTGTATTACACAACCTTTGAGTATTTAGCTTTATCAATGACATGTATTTTAAAAATGTTTTAGAGATCCTACCAGTCTTTGAAAACATCCTTGTTCCTTGTTTCAGTTCCAGTTTTATGGATATTTTCTGCCTTGCACCTGATTATTCCAACAATTGATGGATGGCCTTGGGAATCTAATTCTGGTATTGATAGTTTTTGCTGGTTGTCTCCTCTTGTAGCTCATTTCTTCATTATTGTGTAAATTTAGATCATGAGCTCATGTTTAGCTAAGCTGCTGAACTAGTAAGACGCTTAGGTTTGAACGCTCGTAAGCTTCAGCAGAAAGTCGGCAAAGATTTATTTGTGTCCCTCCAATGAGTTGCCCGCGAGAACGCCGTTTTCTACAAGTGTTGGTCCAATACTCCCTCAAGAGGCAGGGGACTCCAACAGGGCTGCTTGGCGGCCCCCGGTCTGTGGCAGTGGCAGTGGGCGGCATGTGGCCCAGGCAGGAGCCTCTGTGCATGTGTCCCAGGGACCCATCTGCCTGCGAACTTCGGTCACCTGGCAGGAAGCTACGATGCCCAGACCTATGGTTAGCTGTGCAGGGAGGTGTACTGCACAGACAGCTTCCACACACACTTCAAGTAAGAGGTCGGCCTGAATGGAAAGGTGAGAGTTTGGGCAGCTGTGCAGACAAAGAAGGCGCCCTTTGGTCTGGGCCTAAATGCTTGTGACACCCCACTGGGCCTGCCGGGCTCTGAGGGCCCTGCCCTGGGCCCCCTGCTCCCCTGCCCTTTGTTCAATCACAGCAGAGATGGCCACACCCACTCCCTCAGTGAGGGCAGTGTTCCAACCTCCCTCAGCCCCGCCCCCTCTCCGCAGGTTACCATGGACTACAGATGCTGCATTCTGAGGCCAGGGCATTCCGAGAATGCCAAGGGCAGACATGATGACCTTAAATGATTTCCTCTTGTGTCAGGTTTGGTAAACTTTAGGAGCTAGGAAATGGTCCACTTTACAGAAATGTTCAAATTTACTGGCATTTCATGTATTCTCTGCGATAACATTGTCCTGATTCTTTCTGTATATTCTTTACTTATGTTTGTGTTTTCCTTAATCAAAGTGTGTCTTTTCAATCTTTTCAAAGAAGATTCTTTGGACTTACTAAATCACCTCAATTTTATACGTTTTCTGTTGTATTAAGTTCTGCTCATATCTTTATTTATCTTTTTTCTATGTTCTCAGGGTTTATTGTTTTGATCTTCTGATGTCAATTAAAACACTTGGTTATTCATTTTAATAAATATTTTACTTATAAAGATTTGAACTTTTGAAGATTCCAGCTTACTTGTAAGTTTCTAAGGGTTAGGTCCTCTCCATTGTTGCTGGCCTAAGGTTTAGTTCACCATATAGCAATGTATATATTGACCTATTTTCCCCTCGACTTTCTGTGATTCCCTACATCTCACCTTTCTTTGCAGACAAGCCATTTGAAATACCCTTAACTTATTTCACAGCCAATAAGGCTTTGAAATAATGTGTATTTTTTAGAGAAATCTTCTTATATAATTAGGCAGAAAATCTCACCTGCCATAGTTTTCAAAACAGCATAATTTCACTCTTCTCAATGCTTAATCTGTTGTATTACACAACCTTTGAGTATTTAGCTTTATCAATGACATGTACTTTAAAAATGTTTTAGAGATCCTACCAGTCTTTGAAAACATCCTTGTTCCTTGTTTCAGTTCCAGTTTTATGTATATTTTCTGCCTTGCACCTGATTATTCCAACAATTGATGGATGGCCTTGGGAATCTAATTTTGGTATTGATAGTTTTTGCTGGTTGTCTCCCCTTGTAGCTGATTTCTTCATTATTGTGTAAATTTAGATCAGGAGCTCATGTTTAGCTAAACAGCTGACCTAGTAAGACACTTAGGAGTGAACGCTCGTAAACTTCAGCAGAATGTGGGCAAAGATTTATTTGTGTCCCTCCAATGAGTTGCCCGCGAGAACCCCGTTTTCTACAAGTGTTGGTCCAATACTCCCTCAAGAGGCAGGGGACTCCGACAGGGCTGCTTTGCGGCCCCCGGTCTGTGGCAGGGGTAGTGGGCGGCCTGTGGCCCAGGCAGGAGTCTATCTGCATGTGTCCCAGGGACCCATCTGCCTGCGAACTTCGGTCACCTGCCAGGATGCTACGATGCCCAGACCTATGGTTAGCTGTGCAGCGAGGTGTACTGCGCGGACAGCTTCCCCACACACTTCAAATAAGCGTTCGGCCTGAATGGAAAGGTGAGAGTTTGGGCAGCTGTGCAGACAAAGAAAGCGCCCTTTGGTCTGGGCCTAAATGCTTGTGACACCCCACTGGGCCTGCCGGGCTCTGAGGGCCTTGCACTGGGCCCACTGCTCCCCTGACCTTTGTTCAGTCACAGCAGAGATGGCCACAGCCACTCCCTCAGTGAGGGCAGTGTTCCAACCTCCCTCAGCCCCGCTCCCTCTCCGCAGGTTACCATGGACTACAGATGCTGCATTCTGAGGCCAGGGCGTTCCGAGAATGCCAAGGGCAGACATGATGACCTTAAATGATTTCCTCTTGTGTCAGGTTTGGTAAACTTTAGGAGCTAGGAAATGGTCCACTTTACAGAAATGTTCAAATTTACTTGCATTTCATATATTCTCTGCGATAACATTGTCCTGATTCTTTCTGTATATTCTTTACTTATGTTTGTGTTTTCCTTAATCAAAGTGTGTCTTTTCAATCTTTTCAAAGAAGATTCTTTGGACTTACTAAATCACCTCAATTTTATACGTTTTCTGTTGTATTAAGTTCTGCTCATATCTTTATTTATCTTTTTTCTATGTTCTCAGGGTTTATTGTTTTGATCTTCTGATGTCAATTAAAACACTTGGTTATTCATTTTAATAAATATTTTACTTATAAAGATTTGAACTTTTGAAGATTCCAGCTTACTTGTAAGTTTCTAAGGGTCAGGTCCTCTCCATTGTTGCTGGCCTAAGGTTTAGTTCACCATATAGCAATGTATATATTGACCTATTTTCCCCTCGACTTTCTGTGATTCCCTACATCTCACCTTTCTTTGCAGACAAGCCATTTGAAATACCCTTAACTTATTTCACAGCCAATAAGTCATTGAAATAATGTGTATTTTTTAGAGAAATCTTCTTATATAATTAGGCAGAAAATCTCACCTGCCATAGTTTTCAAAACAGCATAATTTCACTCTTCTCAATGCTTAATCTGTTGTATTACATAACCTTTGAGTACTTAGCTTTATCAATGACATGTACTTTAAAAATGTTTTAGAGATCCTACCAGTCTTTGAAAACATCCTTGTTCCTTGTTTCAGTTCCAGTTTTATGTATATTTTCTGCCTTGCACCTGATTATTCCAACAATTGATGGATGGCCTTGGGAATCTAATTCTGGTATTGATAGTTTTTGCTGATGGTCTCCCCTTGTAGCTGATTTCTTCATCATTGTGTAAATTTAGATCATGAGCTCATGTTTAGCTAAACAGCTGACCTTGTAAGACGCTTAGGTGTGAACGCTAGTAAGCTTCAGCAGAAAGTCGGCAAAGATTTATTTGTGTCCCTCCAATGAGTTGCCCGCGAGAACCCCGTTTTCTACAAGTGTTGGTCCAATACTCCCTCAAGAGGCAGGGGACTCCGACAGGGCTGCTTGGCGGCCCCCGGTCTGTGGCAGGGGCAGTGGGCGGCCTGTGGCACAGGCAGAAGCCTATCTGCATGTGTCCCAGGGACCCATCTGCCTGCGAACTTCGGTCACCTGGCAGGAAGCTACGATGCCCAGACCTATGGTTAGCTGTGCAGCTAGGTGTACTGCACGGACAGGTTCCACACACACTTCAAGTAAGAGGTCGGCCTGAATGGAAAGGTGAGAGTTTGGGCAGCTGTGCAGACAAAGAAGGCGCCCTTTGGTCTGGGCCTAAATGCTTGTGACACCCCACTGGGCCTGCCGGGCTCTGAGGCACCTGCCCTGGGCCCCCTGCTCCCCTGCCCTTTGTTCAGTCACAGCAGAGATGGCCACACCCACTCCCTCAGTGAGGGCAGTGTTTCAAACTCCCTCAGCCCTGCCCCCTCTCCGCAGGTTACCATGGACTACAGATGCTGCATTCTGAGGCCAGGGCGTTACGAGAATACCAAGGGCAGACATGATGACCTTAAATGATTTCCTCTTGTGTCAGGTTTGGTAAACTTTAGGAGCTAGGAAATGGTCCACTTTACAGAAATGTTCAAATTTACTGGCATTTCATATATTCTCTGCGATAACATTGTCCTGACTCTTTCTGTATATTCTTTACTTATGTTTGTGTTTTCCTTAATCAAAGTGTGTCTTTTCAATCTTTTCAAAGAAGATTCTTTGGACTTACTAAATGACCTCAATTTTATACGTTTTCTGTTGTATTAAGTTCTGCTCATATCTTTATTTATCTTTTTTCTATGTTCTCAGGGTTTATTGTTTTGATCTTCTGATGTCAATTAAAACACTTGGTTATTCATTTTAATAAATATTTTACTTATAAAGATTTGAACTTTTGAAGATTCCAGCTTACTTGTAAGTTTCTAAGGGTCAGGTCCTCTCCATTGTTGCTGGCCTAAGGTTTAGTTCACCATATAGCAATGTATATATTGACCTATTTTCCCCTCGACTTTCTGTGATTCCCTACATCTCACCTTTCTTGTCAGACAAGCCATTTGAAATACCCTTAACTTATTTCACAGCCAATAAGTCATTGAAATAATGTGTATTTTTTAGAGAAATCTTCTTATATAATTAGGCAGAAAATCTCACCTGCCATAGTTTTCAAAACAGCATAATTTCACTCTTCTCAATGCTTAATCTGTTGTATTACACAACCTTTGAGTAGTTAGCTTTATCAATGACATGTCCTTTAAAAATGTTTTAGAGATCCTACCAGTCTTTGAAAACATCCTTGTTCCTTGTTTCAGTTCCAGTTTTATGTATATTTTCTGCCTTGCACCTGATTATTCCAACAATTGATGGATGGCCTTGGGAATCTAATTCTGGTATTGATAGTTTTTGCTGATTGTCTCCCCTTGTAGCTGATTTCTTCATTATTGTGTAAATTTAGATCATGAGCTCATGTTTAGCTAAACAGCTGACCTTGTAAGACGCTTAGGTGTGAACGCTCGTAAGCTTCAGCAGAAAGTGGGCAAAGATTTATTTGTGTCCCTCCAATGAGTTGCCTGCGAGAACCCCGTTTTCTACAAGTGTTGGTCCAATACTCCCTCAAGAGGCAGGGGACTCCGACAGGGCTGCTTGGCGAACCCCGGTCTGTGGCAGGGGCAGTGGGCGGCCTGTGGCCCAGGCAGAAGCCTATCTGCATGTGTCCCAGGGACCCATCTGCCTGCGAACTTCGGTCACCTGGCAGGAAGCTACGATGCCCAGACCTATGGTTAGCTGTGCAGCGAGGTGTACTGCGCGGACAGGTTCCACACACACTTCAAGTAAGAGGTCGGCCTGAATGGAAAGGTGAGAGTTTGGGCAGCTGTGCAGACAAAGAAGGCGCCCTTTGGTCTGGGCCTAAATGCTTGTGACACCTCACTGGACCTGCCCGGCTCTGAGGGCCCTGCTTTGGGCCCCCTGCTCCCCTGCCATTTGTTCAGTCACAGCAGAGATGGCCACACCCACTCCCTCAGTGAGGGCAGTGTTCCAACCTCCCTCAGCCCCGCCCCCTCTCCGCAGGTTACCATGGACTACAGATGCTGCATTCTGAGGCCAGGGCGTTCCGAGAATGCCAAGGGCAGACATGATGACCTTAAATGATTTCCCCTTTGTCAGGTTTGGTAAACTTTAGGAGCTAGGAAATGGTCCACTTTACAGAAATGTTTAAATTTACTGGCATTTAATATATTCTCTGCGATAACATTGTCCTGATTCTTTCTGTATATTCTTTACTTATGTTTGTGTTTTCCTTAATCAAAGTGTGTCTTTTCAATCTTTTCAAAGAAGATTCTTTGGACTTACTAAATCCCCTCAATTTTATACGTTTTTCTGTTGTATTAAGTTCTGCTCATATCTTTATTTATCTTTTTTCTATGTTCTCAGGGTTTATTGTTTTGGTCTTCTGATGTCAATTAAATCACTTGGTTATTCATTTTAGTAAATATTTTACTTATAAAGATTTGAACTTTTGAAGATTCCAGCTTCCTTGTAAGTTTCTAAGGGTCAGGACCTCTCCATTGTTGCTGGCCTAAGGTTTAGTTCAACATATAGCAATGTATATATTGACCTATTTTCCCCTCGACTTTCTGTGATTCCCTACATCTCACCTTTCTTTGCAGACAAGCCATTTGAAATACCCTTAACTTATTTCACAGCCGATAAGTCATTGAAATAATGTGTATTTTTTAGAGAAATCTTCTTATATAATTAGGCAGAAAATCTCACCTGCCATAGTTTTCAAAACAGCATAATTTCACTCTTCTCAATGCTTAATCTGTTGTATTACACAACCTTTGAGTATTTACCTTTATCAATGACATGTACTTTAAAGATGCTTTAGAGATCCTACCAGTCTTTGAAAACATCCTTGTTCCTTGTTTCAGTTCCAGTTTTATGGATATTTTCTGCCTTGCACCTGATTATTCCAACAATTGATGGATGGCCTTGGGAATCTAATTCTGGTATTGATAGTTTTTGCTGGTTGTCTCCTCTTGTAGCTCATTTCTTCATTATTGTGTAAATTTAGATCATGAGCTCATGTTTAGCTAAACAGCTGAACTAGTAAGATGCTTAGGTGTGAACGCTCGTAACCTTCAGCAGAAAGTCGGCAAAGATTTATTTGTGTCCCTCCAATGAGTTGCCCGCGAGAACGCCGTTTTCTACAAGTGTTGGTCCAATACTCCCTCAAGAGTCAGGGGACTCCGACAGGTTTGCTTGGCGGCCCCCGGTCTGTGGCAGGGGCAGTGGGCGGCCTGTGGCCCAGGCAGGAGTTTATCTGCATGTGTCCCAGGGACCCATCTTCCTGCGAACTTCGGTCACATGGCAGGAAGCTACGATGCCCAGACCTATGGTTAGCTGTGCAGCGAGGTGTACTGCACGGACAGCTTCCACACACACTTCAAGTAAGAGGTCGGCCTGAATGGAAAGGTGAGAGTTTGGGCAGCTGTGCAGACAAAGAAGGCGCCCTTTGGTCTGGGCCTAAATGCTTGTGACACCCCACTGGGCCTGCCGGTCTCTGAGGGCCCTGCCCTGGGCCCCCTGCTCCCCTGCCCTTTGTTCAGTCACAGCAGAGATGGCCACACCCACTCCCTCAGTGAGGGCAGTGTTTCAACCTCCCTCAGCCCCGCCCCCTCTCCAAAGGTTACCATGGACTACAGATGCTGCATTCTGAGGCCAGGGCGTTCTGAGAATGCCAAGGGCAGACATGATGACCTTAAATGATTTCCTCTTGTGTCAGGTTTGGTAAACTTTAGGAGCTAGGAAATGGTCCACTTTACAGAAATGTTCAAATTTACTGGCATTTCTTATATTCTCTGCTAGAACATTGTCCTGATTCTTTCTGAAAATTCTTTACTTATGTTTTTGTTTTCCTTAATCAAAGTGTGTCTTTTCAATCTTTTCAAAGAAGATTCTTTGGACTTACTAAATCACCTCAATTTTATAGGTTTTCTGTTGTATTAAGTTCTGCTCATATCTTTATTTATCTTTTTTCTATGTTCTCAGGGTTTATTGTTTTGATCTTCTGATGTCAATTAAAACACTTGGTTATTCATTTTAATAAATATTTTACTTATAAAGATTTGAACTTTTGAAGATTCCAGCTTACTTGTAAGTTTCTAAGGGTCAGGTCCTCTCCATTGTTGCTGGCCTAAGATTTAGTTCACCATATAGCAATGTATATATTGACCTATTTTCCCCTCGACTTTCTGTGATTCCCTACATCTCACCTTTCTTTGCAGACAAGCCATTTGAAATACCCTTAACTTATTTCACAGCCAATAAGTCATTGAAATAATGTGTATTTTTTAGAGAAATCTTCTTATATAATTAGGCAGAAAATCTCACCTGCCATAGTTTTCAAAACAGCATAATTTCACTCTTCTCAATGCTTAATCTGTTGTATTACACAACCTTTGAGTATTTAGCTTTATCAATGACATGTACTTTAAAAATGTTTTAGAGATCCTACCAGTCTTTGAAAACATCCTTGTTCCTTGTTTCAGTTCCAGTTTTATGTATATTTTCTGCCTTGCACCTGATTATTCCAACAATTGATGGATGGCCTTGGGAATCTAATTCTGGAATTGATAGTTTTTGCTGATTGTCTCCTCTTGTAGCTCATTTCTTCATTATTGTGTAAATTTAGATCATGAGCTCATGTTTAGCTAAGCAGCTGAACTAGTAAGATGCTTAGGTTTGAACGCTCGTAAGCTTCAGCAGAAAGTCGGCAAAGATTTATTTGTGTCCCTCCAATGAGTTGCCCGTGAGAACGCCGTTTTCTACAAGTGTTGGTCCAATACTCCCTCAAGAGGCAGGGGACTCCGACAGGGCTGCTTGGCGGCCCCCGATCTGTGGCAGGGGCAGTGGGCGGCCTGTGGCCCAGGCAGGAGCCTCTCTGCATGTGTCCCAGGGACCCATCTGCCTGCGAACTTCGGTCACCTGGCAGGAAGCTACGATGCCCAGACCTATGGTTAGCTGTGCAGCGAGGTGTACTGCGCGGACAGGTTCCACACACACTTCAAGTAAGAGGTCGGCCTGAATGGAAAGGTGAGAGTTTGGGCAGCTGTGCAGACAAAGAAGGCGCCCTTTGGTCTGGGCCTAAATGCTTGTGACACCCCACTGGACCTGCCCGGCTCTGAGGGCCCTGCCCTGGGCCCCGTGCTCCCCTGCCATTTGTTCAGTCACAGCAGAGATGGCCACACACACTCCCTCAGTGAGGGCAGTGTTCCAACCTCCCTCAGCCCCGCCCCCTTTCCACAGGTTACCATGGACTACAGTTGCTGCATTCTGAGGCCAGGGCGTTCCGAGAATGCCAAGGGCAGACATGATGACCTTAAATGATTAACCCTTTGTCAGGTTTGGTAAGTTTTAGGAGCTAGGAAATGGTCCACTTTACAGAAATGTTCAAATTTACTGGCATTTCATATATTCTCTGCGATAACATTGTCCTGATTCTTTCTGTATATTCTTTACTTATGTTTTTGTTTTCCTTAATCAAAGTGTGTCTTTTCAATCTTTTCAAAGAAGATTCTTTGGACTTACTAAATCACCTCAATTTTATACGTTTTCTGTTGAATTAAGTTCTGCTCATATCTTTATTTTTCTTTTTTCTATGTTCTCAGGGTTTATTGTTTTGGTTTTCTGATGTCAATTAAAACACTTGGTTATTCATTTTAGTAAATATTTTACTTATAAAGATTTGAACTTTTGAAGATTCCAGCTTCCTTGTAAGTTTCTAAGGGTCAGGTCCTCTCCATTGTTGCTGGCCTAAGGTTTAGTTCAACATATAGCAATGTATATATTGACCTATTTTCCCCTCGACTTTCTGTGATTCCCTACATCTCACCTTTCTTTGCAGACAAGCCATTTGAAATACCCTTAACTTATTTCACAGCCGATAAGTCATTGAAATAATGTGTAGTTTTTAGAGAAATCTTCTTATATAATTAGGCAGAAAATCTCACCTGTCATAGTTTTCAAAACAGCATAATTTCACTCTTCTCAATGCTTAATCTGTTGTATTACACAACCTTTGAGTATTTAGCTTTATCAATGACATGTACTTTAAAAATGTTTTAGAGATCCTACCAGTCTTTGAAAACATCCTTGTTCCTTGTTTCAGTTCCAGTTTTATGGATATTTTCTGCCTTGCACCTGATTATTCCAACAATTGATGGATGGCCTTGGGAATCTAATTCTGGTATTGATAGTTTTTGCTGGTTGTCTCCTCTTGTAGCTGATTTCTTCATTATTGTGTAAATTTAGATCATGCGCTCATGTTTAGCTAAACAGCTGAACTAGTAAGATGCTTAGGTGTGAACGCTCGTAAGCTTCAGCAGAAAGTCGGCAAAGATTTATTTGTGTCCCTCCAATGAGTTGCCCGCGAGAACGCCGTTTTCTACAAGTGTTGGTCCAATACTCCCTCAAGAGGCAGGGGACTCCGACAGGGTTGCTTGGCGGCCCCCGGTCTGTGGCAGGGGCAGTGGGCGGCCTGTGGCCCAGGCAGGAGTCTATCTGCATGTGTCCCAGGGACCCATCTGCCTGCGAACTTCGGTCACCTGGCAGGAAGCTACGATGCCCAGACCTATGGTTAGCTGTGCAGCGAGGTGTACTGCACGGACAGCTTCCACACACACTTCTAGTAAGAGGTCGGCCTGAATGGAAAGGTGAGAGTTTGGGCAGCTGTGCAGACAAAGAAGGCGCCCTTTGGTCTGGGCCTAAATGCTTGTGACACCCCACTGGGCCTGCCGGGCTCTGAGGGCCCTGCCCTGGGCCCCCTGCTCCCCTGCCCTTTGTTCAGTCACAGCAGAGATGGCCACACCCACTCCCTCAGTGAAGGCAGTGTTCCAACCTCCCTCAGCCCCGCCCCCTCTCCGCAGGTTACCATGGACTACAGATGCTGCATTCTGAGGCCAGGGCGTTCCGAGAATGCCAAGGGCAGACATGATGACCTTAAATGATTTCCTCTTGTGTCAGGTTTGGTAAACTTTAGGAGCTAGGAAATGGTCCCCTTTACAGAAATGTTCAAATTTACTGGCATTTCTTATATTCTCTGCTATAACATTGTCCTGATTCTTTCTGAATATTCTTTACTTATGTTTTTGTTTTCCTTAATCAAAGTGTGTCTTTTCAATCTTTTCAAAGAAGATTCTTTGGACTTACTAAATCACCTCAATTTTATACGTTTTCTGTTGTATTAAGTTCTGCTCATATCTTTATTTATCTGTTTTCTATATTCTCAGGGTTTATTGTTTTGATCTTCTGATGTCAATTAGAACACTTGGTTATTCATTTTAATAAATATTTTACTTATAAAGATTTGAACTTTTGAAGATTCCAGCTTACTTGTAAGTTTCTAAGGGTCAGGTCCTCTCCATTGTTGCTGGCCTAAGGTTTAGTTCAACATATAGCAATGTATATATTGACCTATTTTCCCCTCGACTTTCTGTGATTCCCTACATCTCACCTTTCTTTGCAGACAAGCCATTTGAAATACCCTTAACTTATTTCACAGCCAATAAGTCATTGAAATAATGTGTATTTTTTAGAGAAATCTTCTTATATAATTAGGCAGAAAATTTCACCTGCCATAGTTTTCAAAACTGCATAATTTCACTCTTCTCAATGCTTAATCTTTTGTATTACACAACCTTTGAGTATTTAGCTTTATCAATGACATGTACTTTAAAAATGTTTTAGAGATCCTACCAGTCTTTGAAAACATCCTTGTTCCTTGTTTCAGTTCCAGTTTTATGTATATTTTCTGCCTTGCACCTGATTATTCCAACAATTGATGGATGGCCTTGGGAATCTAATTCTGGTATTGACAGTTTTTGCTGATTGTCTCCCCTTGTAGCTGATTTCTTCATTATTGTGTAAATTTAGATCATGAGCTCATGTTTAGCTAAACAGCTGACCTTGTAAGACGCTTAGGTGTGAACGCTCGTAAGCTTCAGCAGAAAGTCGGCAAAGATTTATTTGTGTCCCTCCAATGAGTTGCCCGCGAGAACCCCGTTTTCTACAAGTGTTGGTCCAATACTCCCTCAAGAGGCAGGGGACTCTGACAGGGCTGCTTGGCGGCCCCCGGTCTGTGGCAGGGGCAGTGGGCGGCCTGTGTCCCAGGCAGAAGCCTATCTGCATGGGTCCCAGGGACCCATGTGCCTGCGAACTTCGGTCACCTTGCAGGAAGCTACGATGCCCAGACCTATGGTTAGCTGTGCAGCGAGGTGTACTGCGCGGATAGGTTCCACACACACTTCAAGTAAGAGGTCGGCCTGAATGGAAAGGTGAGTGTTTGGGCAGCTGTGCAGACAAAGAAGGCGCCCTTTGGTCTGGGCCTAAATGCTTGTGACACCCCACTGGACCTGCCCGGCTCTGAGTGCCCTGCCCTGGGCCCCCTGCTCCCCTGCCATTTGTTCAGTCACAGCAGAGATGGCCACACCCACTCCCTCAGTGAGGGCAGTTTTCCAACCTCCCTCAGCCCTGCCCCCTCTCCGCAGGTTACCATGGACTACAGATGCTGCATTCTGAGGCCAGGGCGTTCCGAGAATGCCAAGGGCAGACATGATGACCTTAAATGATTTCCTCTTTGTCAGGTTTGGTAAACTTTAGGAGCTAGGAAATGGTCCACTTTACAGAAATGTTCAAATTTACTGGCATTTCATATATTCTCTGCGATAACATTGTCCTGATTCTTTCTGTATATTCTTTACTTATGTTTTTGTTTTCCTTAAACAAAGTGTGTCTTTTCAATCTTTTCAAAGAACATTCTTTGGACTTACTAAATCACCTCAATTTTATACGTTTTCTGTTGTATTAAGTTCTGCTCATATCTTTATTTTTCTTTTTTCTATGTTCTCAGTGTTTATAGTTTTGGTCTTCTGATGTCAATTAAAACACTTGGTTATTCATTTTAATAAATATTTTACTTATAAAGATTTGAACTTTTGAAGATTCCAGCTTACTTGTAAGTTTCTAAGGGTCAGGTCCTCTCCATTGTTGCTGGCCTAAGGTTTAGTTCAACATATAGCAATGTATATATTGACCTATTTTCCCCTCGACTTTCTGTGATTCCATACATCTCACCTTTCTTTGCAGACAAGCCATTTGAAATACCCTTAACTTATTTCACAGCCAATAAGTCATTGAAATAATGTGTATTTTTTAGAGAAATCTTCTTATATAATTAGGCAGAAAATCTCACCTGCCATAGTTTTCAAAACAGCATAATTTCACTCTTCTCAATGCTTAATCTGTTGTATTACACAACCTTTGAGTATTTAGCTTTATCAATGACATGTACTTTAAAAATGTTTTAGAGATCCTACCAGTCTTTGAAAACATCCTTGTTCCTTGTTTCAGTTCCAGTTTTATGTATATTTTCTGCCTTGCACCTGATTATTCCAACAATTGATGGATGGCCTTGGGAATCTAATTCTGGAATTGATAGTTTTTGCTGATTGTCTCCTCTTGTAGCTCATTTCTTCATTATTGTGTAAATTTAGATCATGAGCTCATGTTTAGCTAAGCAGCTGAACTAGTAAGACGCTTAGGTTTGAACGCTCGTAAGCTTCAGCAGAAAGTCGGCAAAGATTTATTTGTGTCCCTCCAATGAGTTGCCCGCGAGAACCCCGTTTTCTACAAGTGATGGTCCAATACTCCCTCAAGAGGCAGGGGACTCCGACAGGGCTGCTTGGCGGCCCCCGGTCTGTGGCAGGGGCAGTGGGCGGCCAGTGGCCCAGGCAGGAGCCTCTCTGCATGTGTCCCAGGGACCCATCTGCCTGCGAACTTCGGTCACCTGGCAGGAAGCTACGATGCCCAGACCTATGGTTAGCTGTGCAGCGAGGTGTACTGCACGGACAGCTTCCACACACACTTCTAGTAAGAGGTCGGCCTGAATGGAAAGGTGACAGTTTGGGCAGCTGTGCAGACAAAGAAGGCGCCCTTTGGTCTGGGCCTAAATGCTTGTGACACCCCACTGGGCCTGCCGGGCTCTGAGGGCCCTGCCCTGGGCCCCCTGCTCCCCTGCCCTTTGTTCAGTCACAGCAGAGATGGCCACACCCACTCCCTCAGTGAAGGCAGTGTTCCAACCTCCCTCAGCCCCGCCCCCTCTCCGCAGGTTACCATGGACTACAGATGCTGCATTCTGAGGCAAGGGCGTTCCGAGAATGCCAAGGGCAGACATGATGACCTTAAATGATTTCCTCTTGTGTCAGGTTTGGTAAACTTTAGGAGCTAGGAAATGGTCCCCTTTACAGAAATGTTCAAATTTACTGGCATTTCTTATATTCTCTGCTATAACATTGTCCTGATTCTTTCTGAATATTCTTTACTTATGTTTTTGTTTTCCTTAATCAAAGTGTGTCTTTTCAATCTTTTCAAAGAAGATTCTTTGGACTTACTAAATCACCTCAATTTTATACGTTTTCTGTTGTATTAAGTTCTGCTCATATCTTTATTTATCTGTTTTCTATATTCTCAGGGTTTATTGTTTTGATCTTCTGATGTCAATTAGAACACTTGGTTATTCATTTTAATAAATATTTTACTTATAAAGATTTGAACTTTTGAAGATTCCAGCTTACTTGTAAGTTTCTAAGGGTCAGGTCCTCTCCATTGTTGCTGGCCTAAGGTTTAGTTCAACATATAGCAATGTATATATTGACCTATTTTCCCCTCGACTTTCTGTGATTCCCTACATCTCACCTTTCTTTGCAGACAAGCCATTTGAAATACCCTTAACTTATTTCACAGCCAATAAGTCATTGAAATAATGTGTATTTTTTAGAGAAATCTTCTTATATAATTAGGCAGAAAATTTCACCTGCCATAGTTTTCAAAACTGCATAATTTCACTCTTCTCAATGCTTAATCTTTTGTATTACACAACCTTTGAGTATTTAGCTTTATCAATGACATGTACTTTAAAAATGTTTTAGAGATCCTACCAGTCTTTGAAAACATCCTTGTTCCTTGTTTCAGTTCCAGTTTTATGTATATTTTCTGCCTTGCACCTGATTATTCCAACAATTGATGGATGGCCTTGGGAATCTAATTCTGGTATTGACAGTTTTTGCTGATTGTCTCCCCTTGTAGCTGATTTCTTCATTATTGTGTAAATTTAGATCATGAGCTCATGTTTAGCTAAACAGCTGACCTTGTAAGACGCTTAGGTGTGAACGCTCGTAAGCTTCAGCAGAAAGTCGGCAAAGATTTATTTGTGTCCCTCCAATGAGTTGCCCGCGAGAACCCCGTTTTCTACAAGTGTTGGTCCAATACTCCCTCAAGAGGCAGGGGACTCTGACAGGGCTGCTTGGCGGCCCCCGGTCTGTGGCAGGGGCAGTGGGCGGCCTGTGTCCCAGGCAGAAGCCTATCTGCATGTGTCCCAGGGACCCATCTGCCTGAGAACTTCGGTCACCTGGCAGGAAGCTACGATGCCCAGACCTATGGTTAGCTGTGCAGCGAGGTGTACTGCGCGGACAGCTTCCACACACACTTCAAGTAAGAGGTCGGCCTGAATGGAAAGGTGAGAGTTTGGGCAGCTGTGCAGACAAAGAAGGCGCCCTTTGGTCTGGGCCTAAATGCTTGTGACACCCCACTGGACCTGCCAGGCTCTGAGGGCACTGCCCTGGGACCCCTGCTCCCCTGCCCTTTGTTCAGTCACAGCAGAGATGGCCACACCCACTCCCTCAGTGAGGGCAGTGTTCCCACCTCCCTCAGCCCCACCCCCTCTCCGCAGGTTACCATGGACTACAGATGCTGCATTCTGAGGCCAGGGCGTTCCGAGAATGCCAAGGGCAGACATGATGACCTTAAATGATTTCCTCTTGTGTCAGGTTTGGTAAACTTTAGGAGCTAGGAAATGGTCCACTTTACAGAAATGTTCAAATTTACGGGCATTTCATATATTCTCTGCGATAACATTGTCCTGATTCTTTCTGTATATTCTTTACTTATGTTTGTGTTTTCCTTAATCAAAGTGTGTCTTTTCAATCTTTTCAAAGAAGATTCTTTGGACTTACTAAATCACCTCAATTTTATACGTTTTCTGTTGTATTAAGTTCTGCTCATATCTTTATTTATCTTTTTTCTATGTTCTCAGGGTTTATTGTTTTGGTCTTCTGATGTCAATTAAAACACTTGGTTATTCATTTTAATAAATATTTTACTTATAAAGATTTGAACTTTTGAAGATTCCAGCTTACTTGTAAGTTTCTAAGGGTCAGGTCCTCTCCATTGTTGCTGGCCTAACGTTTAGTTCAACATATAGCAATGTATATATTGACCTATTTTCCCCTCGACTTTCTGTGATTCCCTACATCTCACCTTTCTTTGAAGACAAGCCATTTGAAATACCCTTAACTTATTTCACAGCCAATAAGTCATTGAAATAATGTGTATTTTTTAGAGAAATCTTCTTATATAATTAGGCAGAAAATCTCACCTGCCATAGTTTTCAAAACAGCATAATTTCACTCTTCTCAATGCTTAATCTGTTGTATTACACAACCTTTGAGTATTTAGCTTTATCAATGACATGTACTTTAAAAATGTTTTAGAGATCCTACCAGTCTTTGAAAACATCCTTGTTCCTTGTTTCAGTTCCAGTTTTATGTATATTTTCTGCCTTGCACCTGATTATTCCAACAATTGATGGATGGCCTTGGGAATCTAATTCTGGAATTGATAGTTTTTGCTGATTGTCTCCTCTTGTAGCTCATTTCTTCATTATTGTGTAAATTTAGATCATGAGCTCATGTTTAGCTAAGCAGCTGAACTAGTAAGACGCTTAGGTTTGAACGCTCGTAAGCTTCAGCAGAAAGTCGGCAAAGATTTATTTGTGTCCCTCCAATGAGTTGCCCGCGAGAACCCCGTTTTCTACAAGTGATGGTCCAATACTCCCTCAAGAGGCAGGGGACTCCGACAGGGCTGCTTGGCGGCCCCCGGTCTGTGGCAGGGGCAGTGGGCGGCCAGTGGCCCAGGCAGGAGCCTCTCTGCATGTGTCCCAGGGACCCATCTGCCTGCGAACTTCGGTCACCTGGCAGGAAGCTACGATGCCCAGACCTATGGTTAGCTGTGCAGCGAGGTGTACTGCACGGACAGCTTCCACACACACTTCTAGTAAGAGGTCGGCCTGAATGGAAAGGTGACAGTTTGGGCAGCTGTGCAGACAAAGAAGGCGCCCTTTGGTCTGGGCCTAAATGCTTGTGACACCCCACTGGGCCTGCCGGGCTCTGAGGGCCCTGCCCTGGGCCCCCTGCTCCCCTGCCCTTTGTTCAGTCACAGCAGAGATGGCCACACCCACTCCCTCAGTGAAGGCAGTGTTCCAACCTCCCTCAGCCCCGCCCCCTCTCCGCAGGTTACCATGGACTACAGATGCTGCATTCTGAGGCAAGGGCGTTCCGAGAATGCCAAGGGCAGACATGATGACCTTAAATGATTTCCTCTTGTGTCAGGTTTGGTAAACTTTAGGAGCTAGGAAATGGTCCCCTTTACAGAAATGTTCAAATTTACTGGCATTTCTTATATTCTCTGCTATAACATTGTCCTGATTCTTTCTGAATATTCTTTACTTATGTTTTTGTTTTCCTTAATCAAAGTGTGTCTTTTCAATCTTTTCAAAGAAGATTCTTTGGACTTACTAAATCACCTCAATTTTATACGTTTTCTGTTGTATTAAGTTCTGCTCATATCTTTATTTATCTGTTTTCTATATTCTCAGGGTTTATTGTTTTGATCTTCTGATGTCAATTAGAACACTTGGTTATTCATTTTAATAAATATTTTACTTATAAAGATTTGAACTTTTGAAGATTCCAGCTTACTTGTAAGTTTCTAAGGGTCAGGTCCTCTCCATTGTTGCTGGCCTAAGGTTTAGTTCAACATATAGCAATGTATATATTGACCTATTTTCCCCTCGACTTTCTGTGATTCCCTACATCTCACCTTTCTTTGCAGACAAGCCATTTGAAATACCCTTAACTTATTTCACAGCCAATAAGTCATTGAAATAATGTGTATTTTTTAGAGAAATCTTCTTATATAATTAGGCAGAAAATTTCACCTGCCATAGTTTTCAAAACTGCATAATTTCACTCTTCTCAATGCTTAATCTTTTGTATTACACAACCTTTGAGTATTTAGCTTTATCAATGACATGTACTTTAAAAATGTTTTAGAGATCCTACCAGTCTTTGAAAACATCCTTGTTCCTTGTTTCAGTTCCAGTTTTATGTATATTTTCTGCCTTGCACCTGATTATTCCAACAATTGATGGATGGCCTTGGGAATCTAATTCTGGTATTGACAGTTTTTGCTGATTGTCTCCCCTTGTAGCTGATTTCTTCATTATTGTGTAAATTTAGATCATGAGCTCATGTTTAGCTAAACAGCTGACCTTGTAAGACGCTTAGGTGTGAACGCTCGTAAGCTTCAGCAGAAAGTCGGCAAAGATTTATTTGTGTCCCTCCAATGAGTTGCCCGCGAGAACCCCGTTTTCTACAAGTGTTGGTCCAATACTCCCTCAAGAGGCAGGGGACTCTGACAGGGCTGCTTGGCGGCCCCCGGTCTGTGGCAGGGGCAGTGGGCGGCCTGTGTCCCAGGCAGAAGCCTATCTGCATGTGTCCCAGGGACCCATCTGCCTGAGAACTTCGGTCACCTGGCAGGAAGCTACGATGCCCAGACCTATGGTTAGCTGTGCAGCGAGGTGTACTGCGCGGACAGCTTCCACACACACTTCAAGTAAGAGGTCGGCCTGAATGGAAAGGTGAGAGTTTGGGCAGCTGTGCAGACAAAGAAGGCGCCCTTTGGTCTGGGCCTAAATGCTTGTGACACCCCACTGGACCTGCCAGGCTCTGAGGGCACTGCCCTGGGACCCCTGCTCCCCTGCCCTTTGTTCAGTCACAGCAGAGATGGCCACACCCACTCCCTCAGTGAGGGCAGTGTTCCCACCTCCCTCAGCCCCACCCCCTCTCCGCAGGTTACCATGGACTACAGATGCTGCATTCTGAGGCCAGGGCGTTCCGAGAATGCCAAGGGCAGACATGATGACCTTAAATGATTTCCTCTTGTGTCAGGTTTGGTAAACTTTAGGAGCTAGGAAATGGTCCACTTTACAGAAATGTTCAAATTTACGGGCATTTCATATATTCTCTGCGATAACATTGTCCTGATTCTTTCTGTATATTCTTTACTTATGTTTGTGTTTTCCTTAATCAAAGTGTGTCTTTTCAATCTTTTCAAAGAAGATTCTTTGGACTTACTAAATCACCTCAATTTTATACGTTTTCTGTTGTATTAAGTTCTGCTCATATCTTTATTTATCTTTTTTCTATGTTCTCAGGGTTTATTGTTTTGATCTTGTGATGTCAATTAAAACACTTGGTTATTCATTTTAATAAATATTTTACTTATAAAGATTTGAACTTTTGAAGATTCCAGCTTACTTGTAAGTTTCTAAGGGTCAGGTCCTCTCCATTGTTGCTGGCCTAACGTTTAGTTCAACATATAGCAATGTATATATTGACCTATTTTCCCCTCGACTTTCTGTGATTCCCTACATCTCACCTTTCTTTGAAGACAAGCCATTTGAAATACCCTTAACTTATTTCACAGCCAATAAGTCATTGAAATAATGTGTATTTTTTAGAGAAATCTTCTTATATAATTAGGCAGAAAATCTCACCTGCCATAGTTTTCAAAACAGCATAATTTCACTCTTCTCCATGCTTAATCTGTTGTATTACACAAGCTTTGAGTATTTAGCTATATCAATGACATGTACTTTAAAAATGTTTTAGAGATCCTACCAGTCTTTGAAAACATCCTTGTTCCTTGTTTCAGTTCCAGTTTTATGTATATTTTCTGCCTTGCACCTGATTATTCCAACAATTGATGGATGGCCTTGGGAATCTAATTTTGGTATTGATAGTTTTTGCTGATTGTCTCCCCTTGTAGCTGATTTCTTCATTATTGTGTAAATTTAGATCATGAGCTCATGTTTAGCTAAACAGCTGACCTAGTAAGACACTTAGGTGTGAACGCTCGTAAGCTTCAGCAGAAAGTGGGCAAAGATTTATTTGTGTCCCTCCAATGAGTTGCCCGCGAGAACCCCGTTTTCTACAAGTGATGGTCCAATACTCCCTCAAGAGGCAGGGGACTCCGACAGGGCTGCTTGGCGGCCCCCGGTCTGTGGCAGGGGCAGTGGGCGGCCTGTGGCCCAGGCAGGAGCCTCTCTGCATGTGTCCCAGGGACCCATCTGCCTGCGAACTTCGGTCACATGGCAGGAAGCTACGATGCCCAGACCTATGGTTAGCTGTGCAGCGAGGTGTACTGCACGGACAGCTTCCACACACACTTCAAGTAAGAGGTCGGCCTGAATGGAAAGGTGAGAGTTTGGGCAGCTGTGCAGACAAAGAAGGCGCCCTTTGGTATGGGCCTAACTGCTTGTGACACCCCACTGGGCCTGCCGGGCACTGAGGGCCCTGCCCTGGGCCCACTGCTCCCCTGCCCTTTGTTCAGTCACAGCAGAGATGGCCACACCCACTCCCTCAGTGAGGGCAGTGTTCCAACCTCCCTCAGCCCCGCCCCCTCTCCGCAGGTTACCATGGACTACAGAGGCTGCATTCTGAGGCCAGGGCGTTCCGAGAATGCCAAGGGCAGACATGATGACCTTAAATGATTTCCTCTTGTGTCAGGTTTGGTAAACTTTAGGAGCTAGGAAATGGTCCCCTTTACAGAAATGTTCAAATTTACTGGCATTTCTTATATTCTCTGCTATAACATTGTCCTGATTCTTTCTGAATATTCTTTACTTATGTTTTTGTTTTCCTTAATCAAAGTGTGTCTTTTCAATCTTTTCGAAGAAGATTCTTTGGACTTACTAAATCACCTCAATTTTATACGTTTTCTGTTGTATTAAGTTCTGCTCATATCTTTATTTATCTTTTTTCTATGTTCTCAGGGTTTATTGTTTTGATCTTCTGATGTCAATTAGAACAGTTGGTTATTCATTTTAATAAATATTTTACTTATAAAGATTTGAACTTTTGAAGATTCCAGCTTACTTGTATGTTTCTAAGGGTCAGGTCCTCTCCATTGTTGCTGGCCGAAGGTTTAGTTCACCATATAGCAATGTATATATTGACCTATTTTCCCCTCGACTTTCTGTGATTCCCTACATCTCACCTTTCTTTGCAGACAAGCCATTTGAAATACCCTTAACTTATTTCACAGCCAATAAGTCATTGAAATAATGTGTATTTTTTAGAGAAATCTTCTTATATAATTAGGCAGAAAATTTCACCTGCCATAGTTTTCAAAACTGCATAATTTCACTCTTCTCAATGCTTAATCTTTTGTATTACACAACCTTTGAGTATTTAGCTTTATCAATGACATGTACTTTAAAAATGTTTTAGAGATCCTACCAGTCTTTGAAAACATCCTTGTTCCTTGTTTCAGTTCCAGTTTTATGTATATTTTCTGCCTTGCACCTGATTATTCCAACAATTGATGGATGGCCTTGGGAATCTAATTCTGGTATTGACAGTTTTTGCTGATTGTCTCCCCTTGTAGCTGATTTCTTCATTATTGTGTAAATTTAGATCATGAGCTCATGTTTAGCTAAACAGCTGACCTTGTAAGACGCTTAGGTGTGAACGCTCGTAAGCTTCAGCAGAAAGTCGGCAAAGATTTATTTGTGTCCCTCCAATGTGTTGCCCGCGAGAACCCCGTTTTCTACAAGTGTTGGTCCAATACTCCCTCAAGAGGCAGGGGACTCTGAGAGGGCTGCCTGGCGGCCCCCGGTCTGTGGCAGGGGCAGTGGGCGGCCTGTGGCCCAGGCAGGAGTCTATCTGCATGTGTCCCAGGGACCCATCTGCCTGAGAACTTCGGTCACCTGGCAGGAAGCTACGATGCCCAGACCTATGGTTAGCTGTGCAGCGAGGTGTACTGTGCGGACAGCTTCCACACACACTTCAAGTAAGAGGTCGGCCTGAATGGAAAGGTGAGAGTTTGGGCAGCTGTGCAGACAAAGAAGGCGCCCTTTGGTCTGGGCCTAAATGCTTGTGACACCCCACTGGACCTGCCGGGCTCTGAGGGCCCTGCCCTGGGGCCCCTGCTCCCCTGCCCTTTGTTCAGTCACAGCAGAGATGGCCACACCCACTCCCTCAGTGAGGGCTGTGTTCCAACCTCCCTCAGCCCCACCCCCTCTCCGCAGGTTACCATGGACTACAGATGCTGCATTCTGAGGCCAGGGCGTTCCGAGAATGCCAAGGGCAGACATGATGACCTTAAATGATTTCCTCTTGTGTCAGGTTTGGTAAACTTTAGGAGCTAGGAAATGGTCCACTTTACAGAAATGTTCAAATTTACGGGCATTTCATATATTCTCTGCGATAACATTGTCCTGATTCTTTCTGTATATTCTTTACTTATGTTTGTGTTTTCCTTAATCAAAGTGTGTCTTTTCAATCTTTTCAAAGAAGATTCTTTGGACTTACTAAATCACCTCAATTTTATACGTTTTCTGTTGTATTAAGTTCTGCTCATATCTTTATTTTTCTTTTTTCTATGTTCTCAGGGTTTATTGTTTTGATCTTGTGATGTCAATTAAAACACTTGGTTATTCATTTTAATAAATATTTTACTTATAAAGATTTGAACTTTTGAAGATTCCAGCTTACTTGTAAGTTTCTAAGGGTCAGGTCCTCTCCATTGTTGCTGGCCTAACGTTTAGTTCACCATATAGCAATGTATATATTGACCTATTTTCCCCTCGACTTTCTGTGATTCCCTACATCTCACCTTTCTTTGCAGACAAGCCATTTGAAATACCCTTAACTTATTTCACAGCCAATAAGTCATTGAAATAATGTGTATTTTTTAGAGAAATCTTCTTATATAATTAGGCAGAAAATCTCACCTGCCATAGTTTTCAAAACAGCATAATTTCACTCTTCTCAATGCTTAATCTTTTGTATCACACAACCTTTGAGTATGTAGCTTTATCAATGACATGTACTTTAAAAATGTTTTAGATATCCTACCAGTCCTTGAAAACATCCTTGTTCCTTGTTTCAGTTCCAGTTTTATGTATATTGTCTGCCTTGCACCTGATTATTCCAACAATTGATGGATGGCCTTGGGAATCTAATTCTGGTATTGATAGTTTTTTCTGGTTGTCTCCCCTTGTAGCTGATTTCTTCATTATTGTGTAAATTTAGATCATGAGCTCATGTTTAGCTAAACAGCTGAACTAGTAAGACGCTTAGGTGTGAACGCTCGTAAGCTTCAGCAGAAAGTCGGCAAAGATTTATTTGTGTCCCTCCAATGAGTTGCCTGCGAGAACGCCATTTTCTACAAGTGTTGGTCCAATACTCCCTCAAGAGGCAGGGGACTCTGACAGGGCTGCTTGGCGGCCCCCGGTCTGGGGCAGGGGCAGTGGGCGGCCTGTGGCCCAGGCAGGAGCCTCTGTGCATGTGTCCCAGGGACCCATCTGCCTGCGAACTTCGGTCACCTGGCAGGAAGCTACGATGCCCAGACCTATGGTTAGCTGTGCAGCGAGGTGTATTGCACGGACAGCTTCCACACACACTTCAAGTAAGAGGTCGGCCTGAATGGAAAGGTGAGAGTTTGGGCAGCTGTGCAGACAAAGAAGGCGCCCTTTGGTCTGGGCTTAAATGCTTGTGACACCCCACAGGGCCTGCCGAGCTCCGAGGGCCCTGCCCTGGGCCCCCTGCTCCCCTGCCCTTTGTTCAGTCACAGCAGAGATGGCCACACCCACTCCCTCAGTGAGGGCAGTGTTCCAACCTCCCTCAGCCCCGCCCCCTCTCCGCAGGTTACCATGGACTACAGATGCTGCATTCTGAGGCCAGGGCGTTCCGAGAATGCCAAGGGCAGACATGATGACCTTAAATGATTTCCTCTTGTGTCAGGTTTGGTAAACTTTAGGAGCTAGGAAATGGTCCACTTTACAGAAATGTTCAAATTTACTGGCATTTCATGTATTCTCTGTGATAACATTGTCCTGATTCTTTCTGTATATTCTTTACTTATGTTTGTGTTTTCCTTAATCAAAGTGTGTCTTTTCAATCTTTTCAAAGAAGATTCTTTGGACTTACTAAATCACCTCAATTTTATACGTTTTATGTTGTATTAAGTTCTGCTCATATCTTTATTTATCTTTTTTCTATGTTCTCAGGGTTTATTGTTTTGATCTTGTGATGTCAATTAAAACACTTGGTTATTCATTTTAATAAATATTTTACTTATAAAGATTTGAACTTTTGAAGATTCCAGCTTACTTGTAAGTTTCTAAGGGTCAGGTCCTCTCCATTGTTGCTGGCCTAACATTTAGTTCACCATATAGCAATGTATATATTGACCTATTTTCCCCTCGACTTTCTGTGATTCCCTACATCTCACCTTTCTTTGCAGACAAGCCATTTGAAATACCCTTAACTTATTTCACAGCCAATAAGTCATTGAAATAATGTTTATTTTTTAGAGAAATCTTCTTATATAATTAGACAGAAAATCTCACCTGCCATAGTTTTCAAAACAGCATAATTTCACTCTTCTCCATGCTTAATCTGTTGTATTACACAAGCTTTGAGTATTTAGCTTTATCAATGACATGTACTTTAAAAATGTTTTAGAGATCGTACCAGTCTTTGAAAACATCCTTGTTCCTTGTTTCAGTTCCAGTTTTATGTATATTTTCTGCCTTGCACCTGATTATTCCAACAATTGATGGATGGCCTTGGGAATCTAATTTTGGTATTGATAGTTTTTGCTGATTGTCTCCTCTTGTAGCTCATTTCTTCATTATTGTGTAAATTTAGATCATGAGCTCACGTTTAGCTAAGCAGCTGACCTAGTAAGACACTTAGGTGTGAACGCTCGTAAGCTTCAGCAGAAAGTCAGCAAAGATTTAGTTGTGTCCCTCCAATGAGTTGCCCGCGAGAACCCCGTTTTCTACAAGTGTTGGTCCAATACTCCCTCAAGAGGCAGGGGACTCCGACAGGGCTGCTTGGCGGCCCCCGATCTGGGGCAGGGGCAGTGGGCGGCCTGTGGCCCAGGCAGGAGCCTCTCTGCATGTGTCCCAGGGACCCATATGCCTGCGAACTTCGGTCACCTGTCAGGAAGCTACGATGCCCAGACCTATGGTTAGTTGTTCAGCGAGGTGTACTGCGCGGACAGGTTCCACACACACTTCAAGTAAGAGGGCGGCCTGAGTGGAAAGGTGAGAGTTTGGGCAGCTGTGCAGACAAAGAAGGCGCCCTTTGGCCTGGGCCTAAATGCTTGTGACACCCCACTGGACCTGCCCGGCTCTGAGGGCCCTGCCCTGGGCCCCCTGCTCCCCTGCCCTTTGTTCAGTCACAGCAGAGATGGCCACAGCCACTCCCTCAGTGAGGGCAGTGTTCCAAGCTCCCTCTGCCCCGCCCCCTCTCCGCATGTTACCATGGACTACAGATGTTGCATTCTGAGGCCAGGGCGTTCCGAGAATGCCAAGGGCAGACATGATGACCTTAAATGATTTCCTCTTGTGTCAGGTTTGGTAAACTTTAGGAGCTAGGAAATGGTCCACTTTACAGAAATGTTCAAATTTACTGGCATTTCATATATTCTCTGCTATAACATTTTCCTGCTTCTTTCTGTATATTCTTTACTTATGTTTTTGTTTTCCTTAATCAAAGTGTGTCTTTTCAATCTTTTCAAAGAAGATTCTTTGGACTTACTAAATCACCTCAATTTTATACGTCATCTGTTGTATTAAGTTCTGCTCATATCTTTATTTATCTTTTTTCTATGTTCTCAGGGTTTATTGTTTTGATCTTCTGATGTCAATTAAAACACTTGGTTATTCATTTTAATAAATATTTTACTTATAAAGATTTGAACTTTTGAAGATTCCAGCTTACTTCTAAGTTTCTAAGGGTCAGGTCCTCTCCATTGTTGCTGGCCTAAGGTTTAGTTCACCATATAGCAATGTATATATTGACCTATTTTCCCCTCGACTTTCTGTGATTCCCTACATCTCACCTTTCTTTGCAGACAAGCCATTTGAAATACCCTTAACTTATTTCACAGCCAATAAGTCATGGAAATAATGTGTATTTTTTAGAGAAATCTTCTTATATAATTAGGCAGAAAATCTCACCTGCCATAGTTTTCAAATCAGCATAATTTCACTCTTCTCAATGCTTAATCTGTTGTATTACACAACCTTTGAGTATTTAGCTTTATCAATGACATGTACTTAAAAAATGTTTTAGAGATCCTACCAGTCTTTGAAAACATCCTTGTTCCTTGTTTCAGTTCCAGTTTTATGTATATTTTCTGCCTTGCACCTGATTATTCCAACAATTGATGGATGGCCTTGGGAATCTAATTCTGGTATTGATAGTTTTTGCTGATTGTCTCCCCTTGTAGCTGATTTCTTCATTATTGTGTAAATTTAGATCATGAGCTCACGTTTAGCTAAGCAGCTGACCTAGTAAGACACTTAGGTGTGAACGCTCGTAAGCTTCAGCAGAAAGTCGGCAAAGATTTATTTGTGTCCCTGCAATTTGTTGCCCACGAGAACCCCGTTTTCTACAAGTGTTGGTCCAATACTCCCTCAAGAGGCAGGGGACTGCGACAGGGCTCCTTGGCGGCCCCCGATCTGGGGCAGGGGCAGTGGGCGGCCTGTGGCCCAGGCAGGAGCCTCTCTGCATGTGTCCCAGGGACCCATCTGCCTGCGAACTTCGGTCACCTGGCAGGAAGCTACGATGCCCAGACCTATGGTTAGCTGTGCAGCGAGGTGTACTGCGCGGACAGCTTCCACACACACTTCAAGTAAGAGGTCGGCCTGAATGGAAAGGTGAGATTTTGGGCAGCTGTGCAGACAAAGAAGGCGCCCTTTGGCCTGGGCCTAAATGCTTGTGACACCCCACTGGGCCTGCCGGGCTCTGAGGGCCTTGCTCTGGGCCCACTGCTCCCCTGCACTTTGTTCAGTCACAGCAGAGATGGCCACACCCACTCCCTCAGTGAGGGCAGTGTTCCAACCTCCCTCAGCCCCGCCCCCTCTCCGCAGGTTACCATGGACTACAGATGCTGCGTTCTGAGGCCAGGGCGTTCCGAGAATGCCAAGGGCAGACATGATGACCTTAAATGATTTCCTCTCGTGTCAGGTTTGGTAAACTTTAGGAGCTGGGAAATGGTCCACTTTACAGAAATGTTCAAATTTACTGGCATTTCATATATTCTCTGCTCTAACATTGTCCTGACTCTTTCTGTATATTCTTTACTTACGTTTTTGTTTTCCTTAATCAAAGTGTGTCTTTTCCATCTTTTCAAAGAAGATTCTTTGGACTTACTAAATCACCTCAATTTTATACGTTTTCTGTTGTATTAAGTTCTGCTCATATCTTTATTTTTCTTTTTTCTATGTTCTCAGGGTTTATTGTTTTGATCTTCTGATGTCAATTAAAACACTTGGTTATTCATTTTAATAAATATTTTACTTATAAAGATTTGAACTTTTGAAGATTCCAGCTTACTTGTAAGTTTCTAAGGGTCAGGTCCTCTCCATTGTTGCTGGCCTAAGGTTTAGTTCACCATAGAGCAATGTATATATTGACCTATTTTCCCCTCGACTTTCTGTGATTCCCTACATCTCACCTTTCTTTGCAGACAAGCCATTTGAAATACCCTTAACTTATTTCACAGCCAATAAGTCATGGAAATAATGTGTATTTTTTAGAGAAATCTTCTTATATAATTAGGCAGAAAATTTCACCTGCCATAGTTTTCAAAACTGCATAATTTCACTCTTCTCAATGCTTAATCTTTTGTATTACACAACCTTTGAGTATTTAGCTTTATCAATGACATGTACTTTAAAAATGTTTTAGAGATCCTACCAGTCTTTGAAAACATCCTTGTTCCTTGTTTCAGTTCCAGTTTTATGTATATTTTCTGCCTTGCACCTGATTATTCCAACAATTGATGGATGGCCTTGGGAATCTAATTCTGGTATTGACAGTTTTTGCTGATTGTCTCCCCTTGTAGCTGATTTCTTCATTATTGTGTAAATTTAGATCATGAGCTCATGTTTAGCTAAACAGCTGACCTTGTAAGACGCTTAGGTGTGAACGCTCGTAAGCTTCAGCAGAAAGTCGGCAAAGATTTATTTGTGTCCCTCCAATGTGTTGCCCGCGAGAACCCCGTTTTCTACAAGTGTTGGTC
This sequence comes from Mesoplodon mirus, assembly GCF_964341445.2. Lineage (NCBI taxonomy): Eukaryota > Metazoa > Chordata > Mammalia > Artiodactyla > Ziphiidae > Mesoplodon > Mesoplodon mirus. Next base: position 106,020,163 of record NC_138976.1, on the reverse strand, counting down.
CAATACTCCCTCAAGAGGCAGGGGACTCTGAGAGGGCTGCCTGGCGGCCCCCGGTCTGTGGCAGGGGCAGTGGGCGGCCTGTGGCCCAGGCAGGAGTCTATCTGCATGTGTCCCAGGGACCCATCTGCCTGAGAACTTCGGTCACCTGGCAGGAAGCTACGATGCCCAGACCTATGGTTAGCTGTGCAGCGAGGTGTACTGTGCGGACAGCTTCCACACACACTTCAAGTAAGAGGTCGGCCTGAATGGAAAGGTGAGAGTTTGGGCAGCTGTGCAGACAAAGAAGGCGCCCTTTGGTCTGGGCCTAAATGCTTGTGACACCCCACTGGACCTGCCGGGCTCTGAGGGCCCTGCCCTGGGCCCCCTGCTCCCCTGCCCTTTGTTCAGTCACAGCAGAGATGGCCACACCCACTCCCTCAGTGAGGGCTGTGTTCCAACCTCCCTCAGCCCCACCCCCTCTCCGCAGGTTACCATGGACTACAGATGCTGCATTCTGAGGCCAGGGCGTTCCGAGAATGCCAAGGGCAGACATGATGACCTTAAATGATTTCCTCTTGTGTCAGGTTTGGTAAACTTTAGGAGCTAGGAAATGGTCCACTTTACAGAAATGTTCAAATTTACGGGCATTTCATATATTCTCTGCGATAACATTGTCCTGATTCTTTCTGTATATTCTTTACTTATGTTTGTGTTTTCCTTAATCAAAGTGTGTCTTTTCAATCTTTTCAAAGAAGATTCTTTGGACTTACTAAATCACCTCAATTTTATACGTTTTCTGTTGTATTAAGTTCTGCTCATATCTTTATTTTTCTTTTTTCTATGTTCTCTGGGTTTATTGTTTTGATCTTGTGATGTCAATTAAAACACTTGGTTATTCATTTTAATAAATATTTTACTTATAAAGATTTGAACTTTTGAAGATTCCAGCTTACTTGTAAGTTTCTAAGGGTCAGGTCCTCTCCATTGTTGCTGGCCTAACGTTTAGTTCACCATATAGCAATGTATATATTGACCTATTTTCCCCTCGACTTTCTGTGATTCCCTACATCTCACCTTTCTTTGCAGACAAGCCATTTGAAATACCCTTAACTTATTTCACAGCCAATAAGTCATTGAAATAATGTGTATTTTTTAGAGAAATCTTCTTATATAATTAGGCAGAAAATCTCACCTGCCATAGTTTTCAAAACAGCATAATTTCACTCTTCTCAATGCTTAATCTTTTGTATCACACAACCTTTGAGTATGTAGCTTTATCAATGACATGTACTTTAAAAATGTTTTAGATATCCTACCAGTCCTTGAAAACATCCTTGTTCCTTGTTTCAGTTCCTGTTTTATGTATATTGTCTGCCTTGCACCTGATTATTCCAACAACTGATGGATGGCCTTGGGAATCTAATTCTGGTATTGATAGTTTTTTCTGGTTGTCTCCCCTTGTAGCTGATTTCTTCATTATTGTGTAAATTTAGATCATGAGCTCATGTTTAGCTAAACAGCTGAACTAGTAAGACGCTTAGGTGTGAACGCTCGTAAGCTTCAGCAGAAAGTCGGCAAAGATTTATTTGTGTCCCTCCAATGAGTTGCCTGCGAGAACGCCATTTTCTACAAGTGTTGGTCCAATACTCCCTCAAGAGGCAGGGGACTCTGACAGGGCTGCTTGGCGGCCCCCGGTCTGGGGCAGGGGCAGTGGGCGGCCTGTGGCCCAGGCAGGAGCCTCTGTGCATGTGTCCCAGGGACCCATCTACCTGCGAACTTCGGTCACCTGGCAGGAAGCTACAATGCCCAGACCTATGGTTAGCTGTGCAGCGAGGTGTATTGCACGGACAGCTTCCACACACACTTCAAGTAAGAGGTCGGCCTGAATGGAAAGGTGAGAGTTTGGGCAGCTGTGCAGACAAAGAAGGCGCCCTTTGGTCTGGGCTTAAATGCTTGTGACACCCCACAGGGCCTGCCGAGCTCCGAGGGCCCTGCCCTGGGCCCCCTGCTCCCCTGCCCTTTGTTCAGTCACAGCAGAGATGGCCACACCCACTCCCTCAGTGAGGGCAGTGTTCCAACCTCCCTCAGCCCCGCCCCCTCTCCGCAGGTTACCATGGACTACAGATGCTGCATTCTGAGGCCAGGGCGTTCCGAGAATGCCAAGGGCAGACATGATGACCTTAAATGATTTCCTCTTGTGTCAGGTTTGGTAAACTTTAGGAGCTAGGAAATGGTCCACTTTACAGAAATGTTCAAATTTACTGGCATTTCATGTATTCTCTATGATAACATTGTCCTGATTCTTTCTGTATATTCTTTACTTATGTTTGTGTTTTCCTTAATCAAAGTGTGTCTTTTCAATCTTTTCAAAGAAGATTCTTTGGACTTACTAAATCACCTCAATTTTATACGTTTTATGTTGTATTAAGTTCTGCTCATATCTTTATTTATCTTTTTTCTATGTTCTCAGGGTTTATTGTTTTGATCTTGTGATGTCAATTAAAACACTTGGTTATTCATTTTAATAAATATTTTACTTATAAAGATTTGAACTTTTGAAGATTCCAGCTTACTTGTAAGTTTCTAAGGGTCAGGTCCTCTCCATTGTTGCTGGCCTAACATTTAGTTCACCATATAGCAATGTATATATTGACCTATTTTCCCCTCGACTTTCTGTGATTCCCTACATCTCACCTTTCTTTGCAGACAAGCCATTTGAAATACCCTTAACTTATTTCACAGCCAATAAGTCATTGAAATAATGTTTATTTTTTAGAGAAATCTTCTTATATAATTAGACAGAAAATCTCACCTGCCATAGTTTTCAAAACAGCATAATTTCACTCTTCTCCATGCTTAATCTGTTGTATTACACAAGCTTTGAGTATTTAGCTTTATCAATGACATGTACTTTAAAAATGTTTTAGAGATCGTACCAGTCTTTGAAAACATCCTTGTTCCTTATTTCAGTTCCAGTTTTATGTATATTTTCTGCCTTGCACCTGATTATTCCAACAATTGATGGATGGCCTTGGGAATCTAATTTTGGTATTGATAGTTTTTGCTGATTGTCTCCTCTTGTAGCTCATTTCTTCATTATTGTGTAAATTTAGATCATGAGCTCACGTTTAGCTAAGCAGCTGACCTAGTAAGACACTTAGGTGTGAACGCTCGTAAGCTTCAGCAGAAAGTCAGCAAAGATTTAGTTGTGTCCCTCCAATGAGTTGCCCGCGAGAACCCCGTTTTCTACAAGTGTTGGTCCAATACTCCCTCAAGAGGCAGGGGACTCCGACAGGGCTGCTTGGCGGCCCCCGATCTGGGGCAGGGGCAGTGGGCGGCCTGTGGCCCAGGCAGGAGCCTCTCTGCATGTGTCCCAGGGACCCATATGCCTGCGAACTTCGGTCACCTGTCAGGAAGCTACGATGCCCAGACCTATGGTTAGTTGTTCAGCGAGGTGTACTGCGCGGACAGGTTCCACACACACTTCAAGGAAGAGGGCGGCCTGAGTGGAAAGGTGAGAGTTTGGGCAGCTGTGCAGACAAAGAAGGCGCCCTTTGGCCTGGGCCTAAATGCTTGTGACACCCCACTGGACCTGCCCGGCTCTGAGGGCCCTGCCCTGGGCCCCCTGCTCCCCTGCCCTTTGTTCAGTCACAGCAGAGATGGCCACAGCCACTCCCTCAGTGAGGGCAGTGTTCCAAGCTCCCTCTGCCCCGCCCCCTCTCCGCATGTTACCATGGACTACAGATGTTGCAATCTGAGGCCAGGGCGTTCCGAGAATGCCAAGGGCAGACATGATGACCTTAAATGATTTCCTCTTGTGTCAGGTTTGGTAAACTTTAGGAGCTAGGAAATGGTCCACTTTACAGAAATGTTCAAATTTACTGGCATTTCATATATTCTCTGCTATAACATTGTCCTGCTTCTTTCTGTATATTCTTTACTTATGTTTTTGTTTTCCTTAATCAAAGTGTGTCTTTTCAATCTTTTCAAAGAAGATTCTTTGGACTTACTAAATCACCTCAATTTTATACGTCATCTGTTGTATTAAGTTCTGCTCATATCTTTATTTATCTTTTTTCTATGTTCTCAGGGTTTATTGTTTTGATCTTCTGATGTCAATTAAAACACTTGGTTATTCATTTTAATAAATATTTTACTTATAAAGATTTGAACTTTTGAAGATTCCAGCTTACTTCTAAGTTTCTAAGGGTCAGGTCCTCTCCATTGTTGCTGACCTAAGGTTTAGTTCACCATATAGCAATGTATATATTGACCTATTTTCCCCTCGACTTTCTGTGATTCCCTACATCTCACCTTTCTTTGCAGACAAGCCATTTGAAATACCCTTAACTTATTTCACAGCCAATAAGTCATGGAAATAATGTGTATTTTTTAGAGAAATCTTCTTATATAATTAGGCAGAAAATCTCACCTGCCATAGTTTTCAAATCAGCATAATTTCACTCTTCTCAATGCTTAATCTGTTGTATTACACAACCTTTGAGTATTTAGCTTTATCAATGACATGTACTTAAAAAATGTTTTAGAGATCCTACCAGTCTTTGAAAACATCCTTGTTCCTTGTTTCAGTTCCAGTTTTATGTATATTTTCTGCCTTGCACCTGATTATTCCAACAATTGATGGATGGCCTTGGGAATCTAATTCTGGTATTGATAGTTTTTTCTGGTTGTCTCCCCTTGTAGCTGATTTCTTCATTATTGTGTAAATTTAGATCATGAGCTCACGTTTAGCTAAGCAGCTGACCTAGTAAGACACTTAGGTGTGAACGCTCGTAAGCTTCAGCAGAAAGTCGGCAAAGATTTATTTGTGTCCCTGCAATTTGTTGCCCACGAGAACCCCGTTTTCTACAAGTGTTGGTCCAATACTCCCTCAAGAGGCAGGGGACTCCGACAGGGCTCCTTGGCGGCCCCCGATCTGGGGCAGGGGCAGTGGGCGGCCTGTGGCCCAGGCAGGAGCCTCTCTGCATGTGTCCCAGGGACCCATCTGCCTGCGAACTTCGGTCACCTGGAAGGAAGCTACGATGCCCAGACCTATGGTTAGCTGTGCAGCGAGGTGTACTGCGCGGACAGCTTCCACACACACTTCAAGTAAGAGGTCGGCCTGAATGGAAAGGTGAGATTTTGGGCAGCTGTGCAGACAAAGAAGGCGCCCTTTGGCCTGGGCCTAAATGCTTGTGACACCCCACTGGGCCTGCCGGGCTCTGAGGGCCTTGCTCTGGGCCCACTGCTCCCCTGCACTTTGTTCAGTCACAGCAGAGATGGCCACACCCACTCCCTCAGTGAGGGCAGTGTTCCAACCTCCCTCAGCCCCGCCCCCTCTCCGCAGGTTACCATGGACTACAGATGCTGCGTTCTGAGGCCAGGGCGTTCCGAGAATGCCAAGGGCAGACATGATGACCTTAAATGATTTCCTCTCGTGTCAGGTTTGGTAAACTTTAGGAGCTGGGAAATGGTCCACTTTACAGAAATGTTCAAATTTACTGGCATTTCATATATTCTCTGCTCTAACATTGTCCTGACTCTTTCTGTATATTCTTTACTTACGTTTTTGTTTTCCTTAATCAAAGTGTGTCTTTTCAATCTTTTCAAAGAAGATTCTTTGGACTTACTAAATCACCTCAATTTTATACGTTTTCTGTTGTATTAAGTTCTGCTCATATCTTTATTTATCTTTTTTCTATGTTCTCAGGGTTTATTGTTTTGATCTTCTGATGTCAATTAAAACACTTGGTTATTCATTTTAATAAATATTTTACTTATAAAGATTTGAACTTTTGAAGATTCCAGCTTACTTGTAAGTTTCTAAGGGTCAGGTCCTCTCCATTGTTGCTGGCCTAAGGTTTAGTTCACCATATAGCAATGTATATATTGACCTATTTTCCCCTCGACTTTCTGTGATTCCCTACATCTCACCTTTCTTTGCAGACAAGCCATTTGAAATACCCTTAACTTATTTCACAGCCAATAAGTCATTGAAATAATGTGTATTTTTTAGAGAAATCTTCTTATATAATTAGGCAGAAAATCTCACCTGCCATAGTTTTCAAAACAGCATAATTTCACTCTTCTCAATGCTTAATCTGTTGTATTACACGACCTTTGAGTATTTAGCTTTATCAATGACATGTACTTTAAAAATGTTTTAGAGATCCTACCAGTCTTTGAAAACATCCTTGTTCCTTGTTTCAGTTCCAGTTTTATGTATATTTTCTGCCTTGCACCTGATTATTCCAACAATTGATGGATGGCCTTGGGAATCTAATTCTGGTATTGACAGTTTTTGCTGATTGTCTCCCCTTGTAGCTGATTTCTTCATTATTGTGTAAATTTAGATCATGAGCTCATGTTTAGCTAAACAGCTGACCTTGTAAGACGCTTAGGTGTGAACGCTCGTAAGCTTCAGCAGAAAGTCGGCAAAGATTTATTTGTGTCCCTCCAATGTGTTGCCCGCGAGAACCCCGTTTTCTACAAGTGTTGGTCCAATACTCCCTCAAGAGGCAGGGGACTCTGAGAGGGCTGCCTGGCGGCCCCCGGTCTGTGGCAGGGGCAGTGGGCGGCCTGTGGCCCAGGCAGGAGTCTATCTGCATGTGTCCCAGGGACCCATCTGCCTGAGAACTTCGGTCACCTGGCAGGAAGCTACGATGCCCAGACCTATGGTTAGCTGTGCAGCGAGGTGTACTGTGCGGACAGCTTCCACACACACTTCAAGTAAGAGGTCGGCCTGAATGGAAAGGTGAGAGTTTGGGCAGCTGTGCAGACAAAGAAGGCGCCCTTTGGTCTGGGCCTAAATGCTTGTGACACCCCACTGGACCTGCCGGGCTCTGAGGGCCCTGCCCTGGGCCCCCTGCTCCCCTGCCCTTTGTTCAGTCACAGCAGAGATGGCCACACCCACTCCCTCAGTGAGGGCTGTGTTCCAACCTCCCTCAGCCCCACCCCCTCTCCGCAGGTTACCATGGACTACAGATGCTGCATTCTGAGGCCAGGGCGTTCCGAGAATGCCAAGGGCAGACATGATGACCTTAAATGATTTCCTCTTGTGTCAGGTTTGGTAAACTTTAGGAGCTAGGAAATGGTCCACTTTACAGAAATGTTCAAATTTACGGGCATTTCATATATTCTCTGCGATAACATTGTCCTGATTCTTTCTGTATATTCTTTACTTATGTTTGTGTTTTCCTTAATCAAAGTGTGTCTTTTCAATCTTTTCAAAGAAGATTCTTTGGACTTACTAAATCACCTCAATTTTATACGTTTTCTGTTGTATTAAGTTCTGCTCATATCTTTATTTTTCTTTTTTCTATGTTCTCAGGGTTTATTGTTTTGATCTTGTGATGTCAATTAAAACACTTGGTTATTCATTTTAATAAATATTTTACTTATAAAGATTTGAACTTTTGAAGATTCCAGCTTACTTGTAAGTTTCTAAGGGTCAGGTCCTCTCCATTGTTGCTGGCCTAACGTTTAGTTCACCATATAGCAATGTATATATTGACCTATTTTCCCCTCGACTTTCTGTGATTCCCTACATCTCACCTTTCTTTGCAGACAAGCCATTTGAAATACCCTTAACTTATTTCACAGCCAATAAGTCATTGAAATAATGTGTATTTTTTAGAGAAATCTTCTTATATAATTAGGCAGAAAATCTCACCTGCCATAGTTTTCAAAACAGCATAATTTCACTCTTCTCAATGCTTAATCTTTTGTATCACACAACCTTTGAGTATGTAGCTTTATCAATGACATGTACTTTAAAAATGTTTTAGATATCCTACCAGTCCTTGAAAACATCCTTGTTCCTTGTTTCAGTTCCAGTTTTATGTATATTGTCTGCCTTGCACCTGATTATTCCAACAATTGATGGATGGCCTTGGGAATCTAATTCTGGTATTGATAGTTTTTTCTGGTTGTCTCCCCTTGTAGCTGATTTCTTCATTATTGTGTAAATTTAGATCATGAGCTCATGTTTAGCTAAACAGCTGAACTAGTAAGACGCTTAGGTGTGAACGCTCGTAAGCTTCAGCAGAAAGTCGGCAAAGATTTATTTGTGTCCCTCCAATGAGTTGCCTGCGAGAACGCCATTTTCTACAAGTGTTGGTCCAATACTCCCTCAAGAGGCAGGGGACTCTGACAGGGCTGCTTGGCGGCCCCCGGTCTGGGGCAGGGGCAGTGGGCGGCCTGTGGCCCAGGCAGGAGCCTCTGTGCATGTGTCCCAGGGACCCATCTGCCTGCGAACTTCGGTCACCTGGCAGGAAGCTACGATGCCCAGACCTATGGTTAGCTGTGCAGCGAGGTGTATTGCACGGACAGCTTCCACACACACTTCAAGTAAGAGGTCGGCCTGAATGGAAAGGTGAGAGTTTGGGCAGCTGTGCAGACAAAGAAGGCGCCCTTTGGTCTGGGCTTAAATGCTTGTGACACCCCACAGGGCCTGCCGAGCTCCGAGGGCCCTGCCCTGGGCCCCCTGCTCCCCTGCCCTTTGTTCAGTCACAGCAGAGATGGCCACACCCACTCCCTCAGTGAGGGCAGTGTTCCAACCTCCCTCAGCCCCGCCCCCTCTCCGCAGGTTACCATGGACTACAGATGCTGCATTCTGAGGCCAGGGCGTTCCGAGAATGCCAAGGGCAGACATGATGACCTTAAATGATTTCCTCTTGTGTCAGGTTTGGTAAACTTTAGGAGCTAGGAAATGGTCCACTTTACAGAAATGTTCAAATTTACTGGCATTTCATGTATTCTCTGTGATAACATTGTCCTGATTCTTTCTGTATATTCTTTACTTATGTTTGTGTTTTCCTTAATCAAAGTGTGTCTTTTCAATCTTTTCAAAGAAGATTCTTTGGACTTACTAAATCACCTCAATTTTATACGTTTTATGTTGTATTAAGTTCTGCTCATATCTTTATTTATCTTTTTTCTATGTTCTCAGGGTTTATTGTTTTGATCTTGTGATGTCAATTAAAACACTTGGTTATTCATTTTAATAAATATTTTACTTATAAAGATTTGAACTTTTGAAGATTCCAGCTTACTTGTAAGTTTCTAAGGGTCAGGTCCTCTCCATTGTTGCTGGCCTAACATTTAGTTCACCATATAGCAATGTATATATTGACCTATTTTCCCCTCGACTTTCTGTGATTCCCTACATCTCACCTTTCTTTGCAGACAAGCCATTTGAAATACCCTTAACTTATTTCACAGCCAATAAGTCATTGAAATAATGTTTATTTTTTAGAGAAATCTTCTTATATAATTAGACAGAAAATCTCACCTGCCATAGTTTTCAAAACAGCATAATTTCACTCTTCTCCATGCTTAATCTGTTGTATTACACAAGCTTTGAGTATTTAGCTTTATCAATGACATGTACTTTAAAAATGTTTTAGAGATCGTACCAGTCTTTGAAAACATCCTTGTTCCTTGTTTCAGTTCCAGTTTTATGTATATTTTCTGCCTTGCACCTGATTATTCCAACAATTGATGGATGGCCTTGGGAATCTAATTTTGGTATTGATAGTTTTTGCTGATTGTCTCCTCTTGTAGCTCATTTCTTCATTATTGTGTAAATTTAGATCATGAGCTCACGTTTAGCTAAGCAGCTGACCTAGTAAGACACTTAGGTGTGAACGCTCGTAAGCTTCAGCAGAAAGTCAGCAAAGATTTAGTTGTGTCCCTCCAATGAGTTGCCCGCGAGAACCCCGTTTTCTACAAGTGTTGGTCCAATACTCCCTCAAGAGGCAGGGGACTCCGACAGGGCTGCTTGGCGGCCCCCGATCTGGGGCAGGGGCAGTGGGCGGCCTGTGGCCCAGGCAGGAGCCTCTCTGCATGTGTCCCAGGGACCCATATGCCTGCGAACTTCGGTCACCTGTCAGGAAGCTACGATGCCCAGACCTATGGTTAGTTGTTCAGCGAGGTGTACTGCGCGGACAGGTTCCACACACACTTCAAGTAAGAGGGCGGCCTGAGTGGAAAGGTGAGAGTTTGGGCAGCTGTGCAGACAAAGAAGGCGCCCTTTGGCCTGGGCCTAAATGCTTGTGACACCCCACTGGACCTGCCCGGCTCTGAGGGCCCTGCCCTGGGCCCCCTGCTCCCCTGCCCTTTGTTCAGTCACAGCAGAGATGGCCACAGCCACTCCCTCAGTGAGGGCAGTGTTCCAAGCTCCCTCTGCCCCGCCCCCTCTCCGCATGTTACCATGGACTACAGATGTTGCATTCTGAGGCCAGGGCGTTCCGAGAATGCCAAGGGCAGACATGATGACCTTAAATGATTTCCTCTTGTGTCAGGTTTGGTAAACTTTAGGAGCTAGGAAATGGTCCACTTTACAGAAATGTTCAAATTTACTGGCATTTCATATATTCTCTGCTATAACATTGTCCTGCTTCTTTCTGTATATTCTTTACTTATGTTTTTGTTTTCCTTAATCAAAGTGTGTCTTTTCAATCTTTTCAAAGAAGATTCTTTGGACTTACTAAATCACCTCAATTTTATACGTCATCTGTTGTATTAAGTTCTGCTCATATCTTTATTTATCTTTTTTCTATGTTCTCAGGGTTTATTGTTTTGATCTTCTGATGTCAATTAAAACACTTGGTTATTCATTTTAATAAATATTTTACTTATAAAGATTTGAACTTTTGAAGATTCCAGCTTACTTCTAAGTTTCTAAGGGTCAGGTCCTCTCCATTGTTGCTGACCTAAGGTTTAGTTCACCATATAGCAATGTATATATTGACCTATTTTCCCCTCGACTTTCTGTGATTCCCTACATCTCACCTTTCTTTGCAGACAAGCCATTTGAAATACCCTTAACTTATTTCACAGCCAATAAGTCATGGAAATAATGTGTATTTTTTAGAGAAATCTTCTTATATAATTAGGCAGAAAATCTCACCTGCCATAGTTTTCAAATCAGCATAATTTCACTCTTCTCAATGCTTAATCTGTTGTATTACACAACCTTTGAGTATTTAGCTTTATCAATGACATGTACTTAAAAAATGTTTTAGAGATCCTACCAGTCTTTGAAAACATCCTTGTTCCTTGTTTCAGTTCCAGTTTTATGTATATTTTCTGCCTTGCACCTGATTATTCCAACAATTGATGGATGGCCTTGGGAATCTAATTCTGGTATTGATAGTTTTTTCTGGTTGTCTCCCCTTGTAGCTGATTTCTTCATTATTTGTAAATTTAGATCATGAGCTCACGTTTAGCTAAGCAGCTGACCTAGTAAGACACTTAGGTGTGAACGCTCGTAAGCTTCAGCAGAAAGTCGGCAAAGATTTATTTGTGTCCCTGCAATTTGTTGCCCACGAGAACCCCGTTTTCTACAAGTGTTGCTCCAATACTCCCTCAAGAGGCAGGGGACTCCGACAGGGCTCCTTGGCGGCCCCCGATCTGGGGCAGGGGCAGTGGGCGGCCTGTGGCCCAGGCAGGAGCCTCTCTGCATGTGTCCCAGGGACCCATCTGCCTGCGAACTTCGGTCACCTGGCAGGAAGCTACGATGCCCAGACCTATGGTTAGCTGTGCAGCGAGGTGTACTGCGCGGACAGCTTCCACACACACTTCAAGTAAGAGGTCGGCCTGAATGGAAAGGTGAGATTTTGGGCAGCTGTGCAGACAAAGAAGGCGCCCTTTGGCCTGGGCCTAAATGCTTGTGACACCCCACTGGGCCTGCCGGGCTCTGAGGGCCTTGCTCTGGGCCCACTGCTCCCCTGCACTTTGTTCAGTCACAGCAGAGATGGCCACACCCACTCCCTCAGTGAGGGCAGTGTTCCAACCTCCCTCAGCCCCGCCCCCTCTCCGCAGGTTACCATGGACTACAGATGCTGCGTTCTGAGGCCAGGGCGTTCCGAGAATGCCAAGGGCAGACATGATGACCTTAAATGATTTCCTCTCGTGTCAGGTTTGGTAAACTTTAGGAGCTGGGAAATGGTCCACTTTACAGAAATGTTCAAATTTACTGGCATTTCATATATTCTCTGCTCTAACATTGTCCTGACTCTTTCTGTATATTCTTTACTTACGTTTTTGTTTTCCTTAATCAAAGTGTGTCTTTTCAATCTTTTCAAAGAAGATTCTTTGGACTTACTAAATCACCTCAATTTTATACGTTTTCTGTTGTATTAAGTTCTGCTCATATCTTTATTTATCTTTTTTCTATGTTCTCAGGGTTTATTGTTTTGATCTTCTGATGTCAATTAAAACACTTGGTTATTCATTTTAATAAATATTTTACTTATAAAGATTTGAACTTTTGAAGATTCCAGCTTACTTGTAAGTTTCTAAGGGTCAGGTCCTCTCCATTGTTGCTGGCCTAAGGTTTAGTTCACCATATAGCAATGTATATATTGACCTATTTTCCCCTCGACTTTCTGTGATTCCCTACATCTCACCTTTCTTTGCAGACAAGCCATTTGAAATACCCTTAACTTATTTCACAGCCAATAAGTCATGGAAATAATGTGTATTTTTTAGAGAAATCTTCTTATATAATTAGGCAGAAAATCTCACCTGCCATAGTTTTCAAAACAGCATAATTTCACTCTTCTCAATGCTTAATCTGTTGTATTACACGACCTTTGAGTATTTAGCTTTATCAATGACATGTACTTAAAAAATGTTTTAGAGATCCTACCAGTCTTTGAAAACATCCTTGTTCCTTGTTTCAGTTCCAGTTTTATGTATATTTTCTGCCTTGCACCTGATTATTCCAACAATTGATGGATGGCCTTGGGAATCTAATTCTGGTATTGATAGTTTTTGCTGGTTGTCTCCCCTTGTAGCTGATTTCTTCATTATTTGTAAATTTAGATCATGAGCTCACGTTTAGCTAAGCAGCTGACCTAATAAGACACTTAGGTGTGAACGCTCGTAAGCTTCAGCAGAAAGTCGGCAAAGATTTATTTGTGTCCCTCCAATTTGTTGCCCACGAGAACCACGTTTTCTACAAGTGTTGGTCCAATACTCCCTCAAGAGGCAGGGAAATCCTACAGGGCTGCTTGGCGGCCCCCGATCTGGGGCATGGACAGTGGGCGGCCTGTGGCCCAGGCAGGAGCCTCTCTGCATGTGTCCCAGGGACCCATCTGCCTGCGAACTTCGGTCACCTGGCAGGAAGCTACGATGCCCAGACCTATGGTTAGCTCTGCAGCGAGGTGTACTGCGCGGACAGCTTCCACACACACTTCAAGTAAGTGGTCGGCCTGAATGTAAAGGTGAGAGTTTGGGCAGCTGTGCAGACAAAGAAGGCGCCCTTTGGTCTGGGCCTAAATGCTTGTGACACCCCACTGGGCCTGCCGGGCTCTGAGGGCCTTGCCATGGGCCCACTGCTCCCCTGCCCTTTGTTCAGTCACAGCAGAGATGGCCACAGCCACTCCCTCAGTGAGGGCAGTGTTCCAACCTCCCTCAGCTCCTTCCCCTCTCCGCAGGTTACCATGGACTACAGATGCGGCATTCTGAGGCCAGGGCGTTCCGAGAATGCCAAGGGCAGACATGATGACCTTAAATGATTTCCTCTCGTGTCAGGTTTGGTAAACTTTAGGAGCTGGGAAATGGTCCACTTTACAGAAATATTCAAATTTACTGGCATTTCATATAGTCTCTGCTCTAACATTGTCCTGACTCTTTCTGTATATTCTTTACTTACGTTTTTGTTTTCCTTAATCAAAGTGTGTCTTTTCAATCTTTTCAAAGAAGATTCTTTGGACTTACTAAATCACCTCAATTTTATACGTCTTCTGTTGTATTAAGTTCTGCTCATATCTTTATTTATCTTTTTTCTATGTTCTCAGGGTTTATTGTTTTGATCTTCTGATGTCAATTAAAACACTTGGTTATTCATTTTAATAAATATTTTACTTATAAAGATTTGAACTTTTGAAGATTCCAGCTTACTTGTAAGTTTCTAAGGGTCAGGTCCTCTCCATTGTTGCTGGCCTAAGGTTTAGTTCACCATATAGCAGTGTATATATTGACCTATTTTCCCCTCGACTTTCTGTGATTCCCTACATCTCACCTTTCTTTGCAGACAAGCCATTTGAAATACCCTTAACTTATTTCACAGCCAATAAGTCATTGAAATAATGTGTATTTTTCAGAGAAATATTCTTATATAATTAGGCAGAAAATCACACCTGCCTTAGTTTTCAAAACAGCATAATTTCACTCTTCTCAATGCTTAATCTGTTGTATTACACAACATTTGAGTATTTAGCTTTATCAATGACATGTACTTTAAAAATGTTTTAGAGATCCTACCAGTCTTTGAAAACATCCTTGTTCCATATTTCAGTTCCAGTTTTATGTATATTTTCTGCCTTGCACCTGATTATTCCAACAATTGATGGATGGCCTTGGGAATCTAATTCTGGTATTGATAGTTTTTTCTGGTTGTCTCCCCTTGTAGCTGATTTCTTCATTATTGTGTAAATTTAGATCATGAGCTCACGTTTAGCTAAGCAGCTGACTTAGTAAGACACTTAGGTGTGAACGCTCGTAAGCTTCAGCAGAAAGTCAGCAAAGATTTATTTGTGTCCCTCCAATGAGTTGCCCGCGAGAACCCCGTTTTCTACAAGTGTTGGTCCAATACTCCCTCAAGAGGCAGGGGATTCCGACAGGGCTGCTTGGCGGCCCCCGATCTGGGGCAGGGGCAGTGGGCGGCCTGTGGCCCAGGCAGGAGCCTCTCTGCATGTGTCCCAGGGACCCATATGCCTGCGAACTTCAGTCACCTGGCAGGAAGCTACGATGCCCAGACCTATGGTTAGCTGTTCAGCGAGGTGTACTGCGCGGACAGGTTCCACACACACTTCAAGTAAGAGGGCGGCCTGAGTGGAAAGGTGAGAGTTTGGGCAGCTGTGCAGACAAAGAAGGCGCCCTTTGGCCTGGGCCTAAATGCTTGTGACACCCCACTGGACCTGCCCGGCTCTGAGGGCCCTGCCCTGGGCCCCCTGCTCCCCTGCCCTTTGTTCAGTCACAGCAGAGATGGCCACAGCCACTCCCTCAGTGAGGGCAGTGTTCCAAGCTCCCTCAGCCCCGCCCCCTCTCCGCATGTTACCATGGACTACAGATGTTGCATTCTGAGTCCAGGGCGTTCCGAGAATGCCAAGGGCAGACATGATGACCTTAAATGATTTCCTCTTGTGTCAGGTTTGGTAAACTTTAGGAGCTAGGAAATGGTCCACTTTACAGAAATGTTCAAATTTACTGGCATTTCATATATTCTCTGCAATAACATTGTCCTGCTTCTTTCTGTATATTCTTTACTTATGTTTTTGTTTTCCTTAATCAAAGTGTGTCTTTTCAATCTTTTCAAGGAAGATTCTTTGGACTTACTAAATCACCTCAATTTTATACGTCATCTGTTGTATTACGTTCTGCTCATATCTTTATTTATCTTTTTTCTATGTTCTCAGGGTTTATTGTTTTGATCTTCTGATGTCAATTAAAACACTTGGTTATTCATTTTAATAAATATTTTACTTATAAAGATTTGAACTTTTGAAGATTCCAGCTTACTTCTAAGTTTCTAAGGGTCAGGTCCTCTCCATTGTTGCTGGCCTAAGGTTTAGTTCACCATATAGCAATGTATATATTGACCTATTTTCCCCTCGACTTTCTGTGATTCCCTACATCTCACCTTTCTTTGCAGACAAGCCATTTGAAATACCCTTAACTTATTTCACAGCCAATAAGTCATTGAAATAATGTGTATTTTTTAGAGAAATCTTCTTATATAATTAGGCAGAAAATCTCACCTACCATAGTTTTCAAAACAGCATAATTTCACTCTTCTCAATGCTTAATCTGTTGTATTACACAACCTTTGAGTATTTAGCTTTATCAATGACATGTACTTTAAAAATGTTTTAGAGATCCTACCAGTCTTTGAAAACATCCTTGTTCCTTGTTTCAGTTCCAGTTTTATGTATATTTTCTGCCTTGCACCTGATTATTCCAACAATTGATGGATGGCCTTGGGAATCTAATTCTGGTATTGATAGTTTTTTCTGGTTGTCTCCCCTTGTAGCTGATTTCTTCATTATTGTGTAAATTTAGATCATGAGCTCACGTTTAGCTAAGCAGCTGACCTAGTAAGACACTTAGGTGTGAACGCTCGTAAGCTTCAGCAGAAAGTCGGCAACGATTTATTTGTGTCCCTGCAATTTGTTGCCCACGAGAACCCCGTTTTCTACAAGTGTGGGTCCAATACTCCCTCAAGAGGCAAGGGACTCCGACAGGGCTGCTTGGCGGCCCCCGATCTGGGGCAGGGGCAGTGGGCGGCCTGTGGCCCAGGCAGGAGCCTCTCTGCATGTGTCCCAGGGACCCATCTGCCTGCGAACTTCGGTCACCTGGCAGGAAGCTACGATGCCCAGACCTATGGTTAGCTGTGCAGCGAGGTGTACTGCGCGGACAGCTTCCACACACACTTCAAGTAAGAGGTCGGCCTGAGTGGAAAGGTGAGAGTTTGGGCAGCTGTGCAGACAAAGAAGGCGCCCTTTGGCCTGGGCCTAAATGCTTGTGACACCCCACTGGGCCTGCCGGGCTCTGAGGGCCCTGCCCTGGGCCCCCTGCTCCCCTGCCCTTTGTTCAGTCACAGCAGAGATGGCCACAGCCACTCCCTCAGTGAGGGCAGTGTTCCAAGCTCCCTCAGCCCCGCCCCCTCTGCGCATATTACCATGGACTACAGATGTTGCATTCTGAGGCCAGGGCGTTCCGAGAATGCCAAGGGCAGACATGATGACCTTAAATGATTTCCTCTCGTGTCAGGTTTGGTAAACTTTAGGAGCTAGGAAATGGTCCACTTTACAGAAATGTTCAAATTTACTGGCATTTCATATATTCTCTGCTATAACATTGTCCTGATTCTTTCAGTATATTCTCTACTTATGTTTTTGTTTTCCTTAATCAAAGTGTGTCTTTTCAATCTTTTCAAAGAAGATTCTTTGGACTTACTAAATCACCTCAATTTTATACGTCTTCTGTTGTATTAAGTTCTGCTCATATCTTTATTTATCTTTTTTCTATGTTCTCAGGGTTTATTGTTTTGATCTTCTGATATCAATTAAAACACTTGGTTATTCATTTTAATAAATATTTTACTTATAAAGATTTGAACTTTTGAAGATTCCAGCTTACTTGTAAGTTTCTAAGGGTCAGGTCCTCTCCATTGTTGCTGGCCTAATGTTTAGTTCACCATATAGCAATGTATATATTGACCTATTTTCCCCTCGACTTTCTGTGATTCCCTACATCTCACCTTTCTTTGCAGACAAGCCATTTGAAATACCCTTAACTTATTTCACAGCCAATAAGTCATTGAAATAATGTGTAGTTTTCAGAGAAATCTTCTTATATAATTAGGCAGAAAATCTCACCTGCCATAGTTTTCAAAACAGCATAATTTCACTCTTCTCAATGCTTAATCTGTTGTATTACACAACCTTTGAGTATTTAGCTTTATCAATGACATGTACTTTAAAAATGTTTTAGAGATCCTACCAGTCTTTGAAAACATCCTTGTTCCTTGTTTCAGTTCCAGTTTTATGTATATTTTCTGCCTTGCACCTGATTATTCCAACAATTGATGGATGGCCTTGGGAATCTAATTCTGGTATTGATAGTATTTTCTGGTTGTCTCCCCTTGTAGCTGATTTCTTCATTATTGTGTAAATTTAGATCATGAGCTCACGTTTAGCTAAGCAGCTGACCTAGTAAGACACTTAGGTGTGAACGCTCGTAAGCTTCAGCAGAAAGTCGGCAAAGATTTATTTGTGTCCCTGAAATTTGTTGCCCAAGAGAACCCCGTTTTCTACAAGTGTTGGTCCAATACTCCCTCAAGAGGCAGGGGACTCCGACAGGGCTGCTTGGCGGCCCCCGATCTGGGGCAGGGTCAGTGGGCGGCCTGTGGCCCAGGCAGGAGACTCTCTGCATGTGTCCCAGGGACCCATCTGCCTGCGAACTTCGGTCACCTGGCAGGAAGCTACGATGCCCAGACCTATGGTTAGCTGTTCAGCGAGGTGTACTGCGCGGACAGGTTCCACACACACTTCAAGTAAGAGGGCGGCCTGAGTGGAAAGGTGAGAGTTTGGGCAGCTGTGCAGACAAAGAAGGCGCCCTTTGGCCTGGGCCTAAATGCTTGTGACACCCCACTGGGCCTGCCGGGCTCTGAGGGCCCTGCCCTGGGCCCCCTGCTCCCCTGCCCTTTGTTCAGTCACAGCAGAGATGGCCACAGCCACTCCCTCAGTGAGGGCAGTGTTCCAAGCTCCCTCAGCCCCGCCCCCTCTCCGCATATTACCATGGACTACAGATGTTGCATTCTGAGGCCAGGGCGTTCCGAGAATGCCAAGGGCAGACATGATGACCTTAAATGATTTCCTCTCGTGTCAGGTTTGGTAAATTTTAGGAGCTAGGAAATGGTCCACTTTACAGAAATGTTCAAATTTACTGGCATTTCATATATTCTCTGCTATAACATTGTCCTGATTCTTTCAGTATATTCTCTACTTATGTTTTTGTTTTCCTTAATCAAAGTGTGTCTTTTCAATCTTTTCAAAGAAGATTCTTTGGACTTACTAAATCACCTCAATTTTATACGTCTTCTGTTGTATTAAGTTCTGCTCATATCTTTATTTATCTTTTTTCTATGTTCTCAGGGTTTATTGTTTTGATCTTCTGATGTCAATTAAAACACTTGGTTATTCATTTTAATAAATATTTTACTTATAAAGATTTGAACTTTTGAAGATTCCAGCTTACTTGTAAGTTTCTAAGGGTCAGGTCCTCTCCATTGTTGCTGGCCTAAGGTTTAGTTCACCATATAGCAATGTATATATTGACCTATTTTCCCCTCGACTTTCTGTGATTCCCTACATCTCACCTTTCTTTGCAGACAAGCCATTTGAAATACCCTTAACTTATTTCACAGCCAATAAGTCATGGAAATAATGTGTAGTTTTTAGAGAAATCTTCTTATATAATTAGGCAGAAAATCTCACCTGCCATAGTTTTCAAAACAGCATAATTTCACTCTTCTCAATGCTTAATCTGTTGTATTACACAACCTTTGAGTATTTAGCTTTATCAATGACATGTACTTTAAAAATGTTTTAGAGATCCTACCAGTCTTTGAAAACATCCTTGTTCCTTGTTTCAGTTCCAGTTTTATGTATATTTTCTGCCTTGCACCTGATTATTCCAACAATTGATGGATGGCCTTGGGAATCTAATTCTGGTATTGATAGTTTTTGCTGGTTGTCTCCTCTTGTAGCTCATTTCTTCATTATTCTGTAAATTTAGATCATGAGCTCACGTTTAGCTAAGCAGCTGACCTAGTAAGACACTTAGGTGTGAACGCTCCTAAGCTTCAGCAGAAAGTCGGCAAAGATTTATTTGTGTCCCTCCAATTTGTTGCCCACGAGAACCACGTTTTCTACAAGTGTTGGTCCAATACTCCCTCAAGAGGCAGGGGACTCCGACAGGGCTGCTTGGCGGCCCCCGATCTGGGGCAGGGACAGTGGGCGGCCTGTGGCCCAGGCAGGAGCCTCTCTGCATGTGTCCCAGGGACCCATCTGCCTGCGAACTTCGGTCACCTGGCAGGAAGCTACGATGCCCAGACCTATGGTTAGCTGTGCAGCGAGGTGTACTGCGCGGACAGCTTCCACACACACTTCAAGTAAGTGGTCGGCCTGAATGGAAAGGTGAGAGTTTGGGCAGCTGTGCAGACAAAGAAGGCGCCCTTTGGTCTGGGCCTAAATGCTTGTGACACCCCACTGGGCCTGCCGGGCTCTGAGGGCCTTGCCATGGGCCCACTGCTCCCCTGCACTTTGTTCAGTCACAGCAGAGATGGCCACAGCCACTCCCTCAGTGAGGGCAGTGTTCCAACCTCCCTCAGCTCCTTCCCCTCTCCGCAGGTTACCATGGACTACAGATGCGGCATTCTGAGGCCAGGGCGTTCCGAGAATGCCAAGGGCAGACATGATGACCTTAAATGATTTCCTCTCGTGTCAGGTTTGGTAAACTTTAGGAGCTGGGAAATGGTCCACTTTACAGAAATATTCAAATTTACTGGCATTTCATATATTCTCTGCTCTAACATTGTCCTGACTCTTTCTGTATATTCTTTACTTACGTTTTTGTTTTCCTTAATCAAAGTGTGTCTTTTCAATCTTTTCAAAGAAGATTCTTTGGACTTACTAAATCACCTCAATTTTATACGTTTTCTGTTGTATTAAGTTCTGCTCATATCTTTATTTATCTTTTTTCTATGTTCTCAGGGTTTATTGTTTTGATCTTCTGATGTCAATTAAAACACTTGGTTATTCATTTTAATAAATATTTTACTTATAAAGATTTGAACTTTTGAAGATTCCAGCTTACTTGTAAGTTTCTAAGGGTCAGGTCCTCTCCATTGTTGCTGGCCTAAGGTTTAGTTCACCATATAGCAGTGTATATATTGACCTATTTTCCCCTCGACTTTCTGTGATTCCCTACATCTCACCTTTCTTTGCAGACAAGCCATTTGAAATACCCTTAACTTATTTCACAGCCAATAAGTCATTGAAATAATGTGTATTTTTCAGAGAAATCTTCTTATATAATTAGGCAGAAAATCTCACCTGCCATAGTTTTCAAAACAGCATAATTTCACTCTTCTCAATGCTTAATCTGTTGTAGTACACAACATTTGAGTATTTAGCTTTATCAATGACATGTACTTTAAAAATGTTTTAGAGATCCTACCAGTCTTTGAAAACATCCTTTTTCCATATTTCAGTTCCAGTTTTATGTATATTTTCTGCCTTGCACCTGATTATTCCAACAATTGATGGATGGCCTTGGGAATCTAATTCTGGTATTGATAGTTTTTTCTGGTTGTCTCCCCTTGTAGCTGATTTCTTCATTATTGTGTAAATTTAGATCATGAGCTCACGTTTAGCTAAGCAGCTGACCTAGTAAGACACTTAGGTGTGAACGCTCGTAAGCTTCAGCAGAAAGTCAGCAAAGATTTATTTGTGTCCCTCCAATGAGTTGCCCGCGAGAACCCCGTTTTCTACAAGTGTTGGTCCAATACTCCCTCAAGAGGCAGGGGACTCCGACAGGGCTGCTTGGCGGCCCCCGATGTGGGGCAGGGTCAGTGGGCGGCCTGTGGCCCAGGCAGGAGCCTCTCTGCATGTGTCCCAGGGACCCATATGCCTGCGAACTTCGGTCACCTGTCAGGAAGCTACGATGCCCAGACCTATGGTTAGCTGTTCAGCGAGGTGTACTGCGCGGACAGGTTCCACACACACTTCAAGTAAGAGGGCGGCCTGAGTGGAAAGGTGAGAGTTTGGGCAGCTGTGCAGACAAAGAAGGCGCCCTTTGGCCTGGGCCTAAATGCTTGTGACACCCCACTGGACCTGCCCGGCTCTGAGGGCCCTGCCCTGGGCCCCCTGCTCCCCTGCCCTTTGTTCAGTCACAGCAGAGATGGCCACAGCCACTCCCTCAGTGAGGGCAGTGTTCCAAGCTCCCTCAGCCCCGCCCCCTCTCCGCATGTTACCATGGACTACAGATGTTGCATTCTGAGGCCAGGGCGTTCCGAGAATGCCAAGGGCAGACATGATGACCTTAAATGATTTCCTCTTGTGTCAGGTTTGGTAAACTTTAGGAGCTAGGAAATGGTCCACTTTACAGAAATGTTCAAATTTACTGGCATTTCATATATTCTCTGCTATAACATTGTCCTGATTCTTTCAGTATATTCTCTACTTATGTTTTTGTTTTCCTTAATCAAAGTGTGTCTTTTCAATCTTTTCAAAGAAGATTCTTTGGACTTACTAAATCACCTCAATTTTATACGTCTTCTGTTGTATTAAGTTCTGCTCATATCTTTATTTATCTTTTTTCTATGTTCTCAGGGTTTATTGTTTTGATCTTCTGATGTCAATTAAAACACTTGGTTATTCATTTTAATAAATATTTTACTTATAAAGATTTGAACTTTTGAAGATTCCAGCTTACTTGTAAGTTTCTAAGGGTCAGGTCCTCTCCATTGTTGCTGGCCTAAGGTTTAGTTCACCATATAGCAATGTATATATTGACCTATTTTCCCCTCGACTTTCTGTGATTCCCTACATCTCACCTTTCTTTGCAGACAAGCCATTTGAAATACCCTTAACTTATTTCACAGCCAATAAGTCATTGAAATAATGTGTATTTTTCAGAGAAATCTTCTTATATAATTAGGCAGAAAATCTCACCTGCCATAGTTTTCAAAACAGCATAATTTCACTCTTCTCAATGCTTAATCTGTTGTAGTACACAACATTTGAGTATTTAGCTTTATCAATGACATGTACTTTAAAAATGTTTTAGAGATCCTACCAGTCTTTGAAAACATCCTTTTTCCATATTTCAGTTCCAGTTTTATGTATATTTTCTGCCTTGCACCTGATTATTCCAACAATTGATGGATGGCCTTGGGAATCTAATTCTGGTATTGATAGTTTTTTCTGGTTGTCTCCCCTTGTAGCTGATTTCTTCATTATTGTGTAAATTTAGATCATGAGCTCACGTTTAGCTAAGCAGCTGACCTAGTAAGACACTTAGGTGTGAACGCTCGTAAGCTTCAGCAGAAAGTCAGCAAAGATTTATTTGTGTCCCTCCAATGAGTTGCCCGCGAGAACCCCGTTTTCTACAAGTGTTGGTCCAATACTCCCTCAAGAGGCAGGGGACTCCGACAGGGCTGCTTGGCGGCCCCCGATGTGGGGCAGGGTCAGTGGGCGGCCTGTGGCCCAGGCAGGAGCCTCTCTGCATGTGTCCCAGGGACCCATATGCCTGCGAACTTCGGTCACCTGTCAGGAAGCTACGATGCCCAGACCTATGGTTAGCTGTTCAGCGAGGTGTACTGCGCGGACAGGTTCCACACACACTTCAAGTAAGAGGGCGGCCTGAGTGGAAAGGTGAGAGTTTGGGCAGCTGTGCAGACAAAGAAGGCGCCCTTTGGCCTGGGCCTAAATGCTTGTGACACCCCACTGGACCTGCCCGGCTCTGAGGGCCCTGCCCTGGGCCCCCTGCTCCCCTGCCCTTTGTTCAGTCACAGCAGAGATGGCCACAGCCACTCCCTCAGTGAGGGCAGTGTTCCAAGCTCCCTCAGCCCCGCCCCCTCTCCGCATGTTACCATGGACTACAGATGTTGCATTCTGAGGCCAGGGCGTTCCGAGAATGCCAAGGGCAGACATGATGACCTTAAATGATTTCCTCTTGTGTCAGGTTTGGTAAACTTTAGGAGCTAGGAAATGGTCCACTTTACAGAAATGTTCAAATTTACTGGCATTTCATATATTCTCTGCTATAACATTGTCCTGATTCTTTCAGTATATTCTCTACTTATGTTTTTGTTTTCCTTAATCAAAGTGTGTCTTTTCAATCTTTTCAAAGAAGATTCTTTGGACTTACTAAATCACCTCAATTTTATACGTCTTCTGTTGTATTAAGTTCTGCTCATATCTTTATTTATCTTTTTTCTATGTTCTCAGGGTTTATTGTTTTGATCTTCTGATGTCAATTAAAACACTTGGTTATTCATTTTAATAAATATTTTACTTATAAAGATTTGAACTTTTGAAGATTCCAGCTTACTTGTAAGTTTCTAAGGGTCAGGTCCTCTCCATTGTTGCTGGCCTAAGGTTTAGTTCACCATATAGCAATGTATATATTGACCTATTTTCCCCTCGACTTTCTGTGATTCCCTACATCTCACCTTTCTTTGCAGACAAGCCATTTGAAATACCCTTAACTTATTTCACAGCCAATAAGTCATGGAAATAATGTGTAGTTTTTAGAGAAATCTTCTTATATAATTAGGCAGAAAATCTCACCTGCCATAGTTTTCAAAACAGCATAATTTCACTCTTCTCAATGCTTAATCTGTTGTATTACACAACCTTTGAGTATTTAGCTTTATCAATGACATGTACTTTAAAAATGTTTTAGAGATCCTACCAGTCTTTGAAAACATCCTTGTTCCTTGTTTCAGTTCCAGTTTTATGTATATTTTCTGCCTTGCACCTGATTATTCCAACAATTGATGGATGGCCTTGGGAATCTAATTCTGGTATTGATAGTTTTTGCTGGTTGTCTCCTCTTGTAGCTCATTTCTTCATTATTGTGTAAATTTAGATCATGAGCTCACGTTTAGCTAAGCAGCTGACCTAGTAAGACACTTAGGTGTGAACGCTCCTAAGCTTCAGCAGAAAGTCGGCAAAGATTTATTTGTGTCCCTCCAATTTGTTGCCCACGAGAACCACGTTTTCTACAAGTGTTGGTCCAATACTCCCTCAAGAGGCAGGGGACTCCGACAGGGCTGCTTGGCGGCCCCCGATCTGGGGCAGGGACAGTGGGCGGCCTGTGGCCCAGGCAGGAGCCTCTCTGCATGTGTCCCAGGGACCCATCTGCCTGCGAACTTCGGTCACCTGGCAGGAAGCTACGATGCCCAGACCTATGGTTAGCTGTGCAGCGAGGTGTACTGCGCGGACAGCTTCCACACACACTTCAAGTAAGTGGTCGGCCTGAATGTAAAGGTGAGAGTTTGGGCAGCTGTGCAGACAAAGAAGGCGCCCTTTGGTCTGGGCCTAAATGCTTGTGACACCCCACTGGGCCTGCCGGGCTCTGAGGGCCTTGCCATGGGCCCACTGCTCCCCTGCACTTTGTTCAGTCACAGCAGAGATGGCCACAGCCACTCCCTCAGTGAGGGCAGTGTTCCAACCTCCCTCAGCTCCTTCCCCTCTCCGCAGGTTACCATGGACTACAGATGCGGCATTCTGAGGCCAGGGCGTTCCGAGAATGCCAAGGGCAGACATGATGACCTTAAATGATTTCCTCTCGTGTCAGGTTTGGTAAACTTTAGGAGCTGGGAAATGGTCCACTTTACAGAAATATTCAAATTTACTGGCATTTCATATATTCTCTGCTCTAACATTGTCCTGACTCTTTCTGTATATTCTTTACTTACGTTTTTGTTTTCCTTAATCAAAGTGTGTCTTTTCAATCTTTTCAAAGAAGATTCTTTGGACTTACTAAATCACCTCAATTTTATACGTTTTCTGTTGTATTAAGTTCTGCTCATATCTTTATTTATCTTTTTTCTATGTTCTCAGGGTTTATTGTTTTGATCTTCTGATGTCAATTAAAACACTTGGTTATTCATTTTAATAAATATTTTACTTATAAAGATTTGAACTTTTGAAGATTCCAGCTTACTTGTAAGTTTCTAAGGGTCAGGTCCTCTCCATTGTTGCTGGCCTAAGGTTTAGTTCACCATATAGCAGTGTATATATTGACCTATTTTCCCCTCGACTTTCTGTGATTCCCTACATCTCACCTTTCTTTGCAGACAAGCCATTTGAAATACCCTTAACTTATTTCACAGCCAATAAGTCATTGAAATAATGTGTATTTTTCAGAGAAATCTTCTTATATAATTAGGCAGAAAATCTCACCTGCCATAGTTTTCAAAACAGCATAATTTCACTCTTCTCAATGCTTAATCTGTTGTAGTACACAACATTTGAGTATTTAGCTTTATCAATGACATGTACTTTAAAAATGTTTTAGAGATCCTACCAGTCTTTGAAAACATCCTTGTTCCATATTTCAGTTCCAGTTTTATGTATATTTTCTGCCTTGCACCTGATTATTCCAACAATTGATGGATGGCCTTGGGAATCTAATTCTGGTATTGATAGTTTTTTCTGGTTGTCTTCCCTTGTAGCTGATTTCTTCATTATTGTGTAAATTTAGATCATGAGCTCACGTTTAGCTAAGCAGCTGACCTAGTAAGACACTTAGGTGTGAACGCTCGTAAGCTTCAGCAGAAAGTCAGCAAAGATTTATTTGTGTCCCTCCAATGAGTTGCCCGCGAGAACCCCGTTTTCTACAAGTGTTGGTCCAATACTCCCTCAAGAGGCAGGGGACTCCGACAGGGCTGCTTGGCGGCCCCCGATGTGGGGCAGGGTCAGTGGGCGGCCTGTGGCCCAGGCAGGAGCCTCTCTGCATGTGTCCCAGGGACCCATATGCCTGCGAACTTCGGTCACCTGTCAGGAAGCTACGATGCCCAGACCTATGGTTAGCTGTTCAGCGAGGTGTACTGCGCAGACAGGTTCCACACACACTTCAAGTAAGAGGGCGGCCTGAGTGGAAAGGTGAGAGTTTGGGCAGCTGTGCAGACAAAGAAGGCGCCCTTTGGCCTGGGCCTAAATGCTTGTGACACCCCACTGGACCTGCCCGGCTCTGAGGGCCCTGCCCTGGGCCCCCTGCTCCCCTGCCCTTTGTTCAGTCACAGCAGAGATGGCCACAGCCACTCCCTCAGTGAGGGCAGTGTTCCAAGCTCCCTCAGCCCCGCCCCCTCTCCGCATGTTACCATGGACTACAGATGTTGCATTCTGAGGCCAGGGCGTTCCGAGAATGCCAAGGGCAGACATGATGACCTTAAATGATTTCCTCTTGTGTCAGGTTTGGTAAACTTTAGGAGCTAGGAAATGGTCCACTTTACAGAAATGTTCAAATTTACTGGCATTTCATATATTCTCTGCTATAACATTGTCCTGCTTCTTTCTGTATATTCTTTACTTATGTTTTTGTTTTCCTTAATCAAAGTGTGTCTTTTCAATCTTTTCAAAGAAGATTCTTTGGACTTACTAAATCACCTCAATTTTATACGTCATCTGTTGTATTAAGTTCTGCTCATATCTTTATTTATCTTTTTTCTATGTTCTCAGGGTTTATTGTTTTGATCTTCTGATGTCAATTAAAACACTTGGTTATTCATTTTAATAAATATTTTACTTATAAAGATTTGAACTTTTGAAGATTCCAGCTTACTTCTAAGTTTCTAAGGGTCAGGTCCTCTCCATTGTTGCTGGCTTAAGGTTTAGTTCACCATATAGCAATGTATATATTGACCTATTTTCCCCTCGACTTTCTGTGATTCCCTACATCTCACCTTTCTTTGCAGACAAGCCATTTGAAATACCCTTAACTTATTTCACAGCCAATAAGTCATTGAAAAAATGTGTATTTTTTAGAGAAATCTTCTTATATAATTAGGCAGAAAATCTCACCTGCCATAGTTTTCAAAACAGCATAATTTCACTCTTCTCAATGCTTAATCTGTTGTATTACACAACCTTTGAGTATTTAGCTTTATCAATGACATGTACTTTAAAAATGTTTTAGAGATCCTACCAGTCTTTGAAAACATCCTTGTTCCTTGTTTCAGTTCCAGTTTTATGTATATTTTCTGCCTTGCACCTGATTATTCCAACAATTGATGGATGGCCTTGGGAATCTAATTCTGGTATTGATAGTTTTTTCTGGTTGTCTCCCCTTGAAGCTGATTTCTTCATTATTGTGTAAATTTAGATCATGAGCTCACGTTTAGCTAAGCAGCTGACTTAGTAAGACACTTAGGTGTGAACGCTCGTAAGCTTCAGCAGAAAGTCGGCAAAGATTTATTTGTGTCCCTGCAATTTGTTGCCCACGAGAACCCCGTTTTCTACAAGTGTTGGTCCAATACTCCCTCAAGAGGCAGGGGACTCCGACAGGGCTGCTTGGCGGCCCCCGATCTGGGGCAGGGGCAGTGGGCGGCCTGTGGCCCAGGCAGGAGACTCTCTGCATGTGTCCCAGGGACCCATCTGCCTGCGAACTTCGGTCACCTGGCAGGAAGCTACGATGCCCAGACCTATGGTTAGCTGTGCAGCGAGGTGTACTGCGCGGACAGCTTCCACACACATTTCAAGTAAGAGGTCGGCCTGAATGGAAAGGTGAGAGTTTGGGCAGCTGTGCAGACAAAGAAGGCGCCCTTTGGTCTGGGCCTAAATGCTTGTGACACCCCACTGGGCCTGCCGGGCTCTGAGGGCCTTGCCCTGGGCCCACTGCTCCCCTGCACTTTGTTCAGTCACAGCAGAGATGGCCACACCCACTCCCTCAGTGAGGGCAGTGTTCCAACCTCCCTCAGCCCCTTCCCCTCTCCGCAGGTTACCATGGACTACAGATGCTGCATTCTGAGGCCAGGGCGTTCCGAGAATGCCAAGGGCAGACATGATGACCTTAAATGATTTCCTCTCGTGTCAGGTTTGGTAAACTTTAGGAGCTGGGAAATGGTCCACTTTACAGAAATATTCAAATTTACTGGCATTTCATATATTCTCTGCTCTAACATTGTCCTGACTCTTTCTGTATATTCTTTACTTACGTTTTTGTTTTCCTTAATCAAAGTGTGTCTTTTCAATCTTTTCAAAGAAGATTCTTTGGACTTACTAAATCACCTCAATTTTATACGTTTTCTGTTGTATTAAGTTCTGCTCATATCTTTATTTATCTTTTTTCTATGTTCTCAGGGTTTATTGTTTTGATCTTCTGATGTCAATTAAAACACTTGGTTATTCATTTTAATAAATATTTTACTTATAAAGATTTGAAGTTTTGAAGATTCCAGCTTACTTGTAAGTTTCTAAGGGTCAGGTCCTCTCCATTGTTGCTGGCCTAAGGTTTAGTTCACCATATAGCAATGTATATATTGACCTATTTTCCCCTCGACTTTCTGTGATTCCCTACATCTCACCTTTCTTTGCAGACAAGCCATTTGAAATGCCCTTAACTTATTTCACAGCCAATAAGTCATTGAAATAATGTTTATTTTTTAGAGAAATCTTCTTATATAATTAGACAGAAAATCTCACCTGCCATAGTTTTCAAAACAGCATAATTTCACTCTTCTCAATGCTTAATCTGTTGTATTACACAACCTTTGAGTATTTAGCTTTATCAATGACATGTACTTTAAAAATGTTTTAGAGATCCTACCAGTCTTTGAAAACATCCTTGTTCCTTGTTTCAGTTCCAGTTTTATGTATATTTTCTGCCTTGCACCTGATTATTCCAACAATTGATGGATGGCCTTGGGAATCTAATTCTGGTATTGATAGTTTTTTCTGGTTGTCTCCCCTTGAAGCTGATTTCTTCATTATTGTGTAAATTTAGATCATGAGCTCACGTTTAGCTAAGCAGCTGACTTAGTAAGACACTTAGGTGTGAACGCTCGTAAGCTTCAGCAGAAAGTCGGCAAAGATTTATTTGTGTCCCTGCAATTTGTTGCCCACGAGAACCCCGTTTTCTACAAGTGTTGGTCCAATACTCCCTCAAGAGGCAGGGGACTCCGACAGGGCTGCTTGGCGGCCCCCGATCTGGGGCAGGGGCAGTGGGCGGCCTGTGGCCCAGGCAGGAGACTCTCTGCATGTGTCCCAGGGACCCATCTGCCTGCGAACTTCGGTCACCTGGCAGGAAGCTACGATGCCCAGACCTATGGTTAGCTGTGCAGCGAGGTGTACTGCGCGGACAGCTTCCACACACATTTCAAGTAAGAGGTCGGCCTGAATGGAAAGGTGAGAGTTTGGGCAGCTGTGCAGACAAAGAAGGCGCCCTTTGGTCTGGGCCTAAATGCTTGTGACACCCCACTGGGCCTGCCGGGCTCTGAGGGCCTTGCCCTGGGCCCACTGCTCCCCTGCACTTTGTTCAGTCACAGCAGAGATGGCCACACCCACTCCCTCAGTGAGGGCAGTGTTCCAACCTCCCTCAGCCCCTTCCCCTCTCCGCAGGTTACCATGGACTACAGATGCTGCATTCTGAGGCCAGGGCGTTCCGAGAATGCCAAGGGCAGACATGATGACCTTAAATGATTTCCTCTCGTGTCAGGTTTGGTAAACTTTAGGAGCTGGGAAATGGTCCACTTTACAGAAATATTCAAATTTACTGGCATTTCATATATTCTCTGCTCTAACATTGTCCTGACTCTTTCTGTATATTCTTTACTTACGTTTTTGTTTTCCTTAATCAAAGTGTGTCTTTTCAATCTTTTCAAAGAAGATTCTTTGGACTTACTAAATCACCTCAATTTTATACGTTTTCTGTTGTATTAAGTTCTGCTCATATCTTTATTTATCTTTTTTCTATGTTCTCAGGGTTTATTGTTTTGATCTTCTGATGTCAATTAAAACACTTGGTTATTCATTTTAATAAATATTTTACTTATAAAGATTTGAAGTTTTGAAGATTCCAGCTTACTTGTAAGTTTCTAAGGGTCAGGTCCTCTCCATTGTTGCTGGCCTAAGGTTTAGTTCACCATATAGCAATGTATATATTGACCTATTTTCCCCTCGACTTTCTGTGATTCCCTACATCTCACCTTTCTTTGCAGACAAGCCATTTGAAATGCCCTTAACTTATTTCACATCCAATAAGTCATTGAAATAATGTGTATTTTTTAGAGAAATCTTCTTATATAATTAGGCAGAAAATCTCACCTGCCATAGTTTTCAAAACAGCATAATTTCACTCTTCTCAATGCTTAATCTGTTGTATTACATGACCTTTGAGTATTTAGCTTTATCAATGACATGTACTTTAAAAATGTTTTAGAGATCCTACCAGTCTTTGAAAACATCCTTGTTCCTTGTTTCAGTTCCAGTTTTATGTATATTTTCTGCCTTGCACCTGATTATTCCAACAATTGATGGATGGCCTTGGGAATCTAATTCTGGTATTGTTAGTTTTTTCTGGTTGTCTCCCCTTGTAGCTGATTTCTTCATTATTGTGTAAATTTAGATCATGAGCTCACGTTTAGCTAAGCAGCTGACCTAGTAAGACACTTAGGTGTGAACGCTCGTAAGCTTCAGCAGAAAGTCGGCAAAGATTTATTTGTGTCCCTGCAATTTGTTGCCCACGAGAACCCCGTTTTCTACAAGTGTTGGTCCAATACTCCCTCAAGAGGCAGGGGACTCCGACAGGGCTCCTTGGCGGCCCCCGATCTGGGGCAGGGGCAGTGGGCGGCCTGTGGCCCAGGCAGGAGCCTCTCTGCATGTGTCCCAGGGACCCATCTGCCTGCGAACTTCGGTCACCTGGCAGGAAGCTACGATGCCCACACCTATGGTTAGCTGTGCAGCGAGGTGTACTGCGCGGACAGCTTCCACACACACTTCAAGTAAGAGGTCGGCCTGAATGGAAAGGTGAGAGTTTGGGCAGCTGTGCAGACAAAGAAGGCGCCCTTTGGTCTGGGCCTAAATGCTTGTGACACCCCACTGGGCCTGCCGGGCTCTGAGGGCCTTGCCCTGGGCCCACTGCTCCCCTGCACTTTGTTCAGTCACAGCAGAGATGGCCACACCCACTCCCTCAGTGAGGGCAGTGTTCCAACCTCCCTCAGCCCCTTCCCCTCTCCGCAGGTTACCATGGACTACAGATGCTGCATTCTGAGGCCAGGGCGTTCCGAGAATGCCAAGGGCAGACATGATGACCTTAAATGATTTCCTCTCGTGTCAGGTTTGGTAAACTTTAGGAGCTGGGAAATGGTCCACTTTACAGAAATATTGAAATTTACTGGCATTTCATATATTCTCTGCTCTAACATTGTCCTGACTCTTTCTGTATATTCTTTACTTACGTTTTTGTTTTCCTTACTCAAAGTGTGTCTTTTCAATCTTTTCAAAGAAGATTCTTTGGACTTACTAAATCACCTCAATTTTATACGTCTTCTGTTGTATTAAGTTCTGCTCATATCTTTATTTATCTTTTTTCTATGTTCTCAGGGTTTATTGTTTTGATCTTCTGATGTCAATTAAAACACTTGGTTATTCATTTTAATAAATATTTTACTTATAAAGATTTGAACTTTTGAAGATTCCAGCTTACTTGTAAGTTTCTAAGGGTCAGGTCCTCTCCATTGTTGCTGGCCTAAGGTTTAGTTCACCATATAGCAATGTATATATTGACCTATTTTCCCCTCGACTTTCTGTGATTCCCTATATCTCACCTTTCTTTGCAGACAAGCCATTTGAAATACCCTTAACTTATTTCACAGCCAATAAGTCATGGAAATAATGTGTATTTTTTAGAGAAATCTTCTTATAGAATTAGGCAGAAAATCTCACCTGCCATAGTTTTCAAAACAGCATAATTTCACTCTTCTCAATGCTTAATCTGTTGTATTACACAACCTTTGAGTATTTAGCTTTATCAATGACATGTACTTAAAAAATGTTTTAGAGATCCTACCAGTCTTTGAAAACATCCTTGTTCCTTGTTTCAGTTCCAGTTTTATGTATATTTTCTGCCTTGCACCTGATTATTCCAACAACTGATGGATGGCCTTGGGAATCTAATTCTGGTATTGATAGTTTTTTCTGGTTGTCTCCCCTTGTAGCTGATTTCTTCATTATTGTGTAAATTTAGATCATGAGCTCACGTTTAGCTAAGCAGCTGACCAAGTAAGACACTTAGGTGTGAACGCTCGTAAGCTTCAGCAGAAAGTCGGCAAAGATTTATTTGTGTCCCTCCAATTTGTTGCCCACGAGAACCACGTTTTCTACAAGTGTTGGTCCAATACTCCCTCAAGAGGCAGGGGACTCCTACAGGGCTGCTTGGCGGCCCCCGATCTGGGGCATGGACAGTGGGCGGCCTGTGGCCCAGGCAGGAGCCTCTCTGCATGTGTCCCAGGGACCCATCTGCCTGCGAACTTCGGTCAACTGGCAGGAAGCTACGATGCCCAGACCTATGGTTAGCTGTGCAGCGAGGTGTACTGCGCGGACAGCTTCCACACACACTTCAAGTAAGTGGTCGGCCTGAATGGAAAGGTGAGAGTTTGGGCAGCTGTGCAGACAAAGAAGGCGCCCTTTGGTCTGGGCCTAAATGCTTGTGACACCCCACTTGGCCTGCCGGGCTCTGAGGGCCTTGCCATGGGCCCACTGCTCCCCTGCCCTTTGTTCAGTCACAGCAGAGATGGCCACAGCCACTCCCACAGTGAGGGCAGTGTTCCAACCTCCCTCAGCTCCTTCCCCTCTCCGCAGGTTACCATGGACTACAGATGCGGCATTCTGAGGCCAGGGCGTTCCGAGAATGCCAAGGGCAGACATGATGACCTTAAATGATTTCCTCTCGTGTCAGGTTTGGTAAACTTTAGGAGCTAGGAAATGGTCCACTTTACAGAAATGTTCAAATTTACTGGCATTTCATATATTCTCTGCTATAACATTGTCCTGATTCTTTCAGTATATTCTCTACATATGTTTTTGTTTTCCTTAATCAAAGTGTGTCTTTTCAATCTTTTCAAAGAAGATTCTTTGGACTTACTAAATCACCTCAATTTTATACGTCTTCTGTTGTATTAAGTTCTGCTCATATCTTTATTTATCTTTTTTCTATGTTCTCAGGGTTTATTGTTTTGATCTTCTGATGTCAATTAAAACACTTGGTTATTCATTTTAATAAATATTTTACTTATAAAGATTTGAACTTTTGAAGATTCCAGCTTACTTGTAAGTTTCTAAGGGTCAGGTCCTCTCCATTGTTGCTGGCCTAAGGTTTAGTTCACCATATAGCAGTGTATATATTGACCTATTTTCCCCTCGACTTTCTGTGATTCCCTACATCTCACCTTTCTTTGCAGACAAGCCATTTGAAATACCCTTAACTTATTTCACAGCCAATAAGTCATTGAAATAATGTGTAGTTTTCAGAGAAATCTTCTTATATAATTAGGCAGAAAATCTCACCTGCCATAGTTTTCAAAACAGCATAATTTCACTCTTCTCAATGCTTAATCTGTTGTATTACACAACCTTTGAGTATTTAGCTTTATCAATGACATGTACTTTAAAAATGTTTTAGAGATCCTACCAGTCTTTGAAAACATCCTTGTTCCTTGTTTCAGTTCCAGTTTTATGTATATTTTCTGCCTTGCACCTGATTATTCCTACAATTGATGGATGGCCTTGGGAATCAAATTCTGGTATTGATAGTTTTTTCTGGTTGTCTCACCTTGTAGCTGATTTCTTCATTATTGTGTAAATTTAGATCATGAGCTCACGTTTAGCTAAGCAGCTGACCTAGTAAGACACTTAGGTGTGAACGCTCGTAAGCTTCAGCAGAAAGTCGGCAAAGATTTATTTGTGTCCCTGCAATTTGTTGCCCACGAGAACCCCGTTTTCTACAAGTGTTGGTCCAATACTCCCTCAAGAGGCAGGGGAATCCAACAGGGCTCCTTTGCGGCCCCCGATCTGGGGCAGGGGCTGTGGGCGGCCTGTGGCCCAGGCAGGAGCCTCTCTGCATGTGTCCCAGGGACCCATCTGCCTGCGAACTTCGGTCACCTGGCAGGAAGCTACGATGCCCAGACCTATGGTTAGCTGTGCAGCGAGGTGTACTGTGCGGACAGCTTCCACACACACTTCAAGTAAGAGGTCGGCCTGAATGGAAAGGTGAGAGTTTGGGCAGCTGTGCAGACAAAGAAGGCGCCCTTTGGTCTGGGCCTAAATGCTTGTGACACCCCACTGGGCCTGCCAGGCTCTGAGGGCCCTGCCCTGGGCCCTCTGCTCCCCTGCACTTTGTTCAGTCACAGCAGAAATGGCCACACCCACTCCCTCAGTGAGGGCAGTGTTCCAACCTCCCTCAGCCCCTTCCCGTCTCCGCAGGTTACCATGGACTACAGATGCTGCGTTCTGAGACCAGGGCGTTCCAAGAATGCCAAGGGCAGACATGATGACCTTAAATGATTTCCTCTCGTGTCAGGTTTGGTAAACTTTAGGAGCTGGGAAATGGTCCACTTTACAGAAATATTCAAATTTACTGGCATTTCATATATTCTCTGCTCTAACATTGTCCTGACTCTTTCTGTATATTCTTTACTTACGTTTTTGTTTTCCTTAATCAAAGTGTGTCTTTTCAATCTTTTCAAAGAAGATTCTTTGGACTTACTAAATCACCTCAATTTTATACGTTTTCTGTTGTATTAAGTTCTGCTCATAACTTTATTTATCTTTTTTCTATGTTCTCAGGGTTTATTGTTTTGATCTTCTGATGTCAATTAAAACACTTGGTTATTCATTTTAATAAATATTTTACTTATAAAGATTTGAACTTTTGAAGATTCCAGCTTACTTGTAAGTTTCTAAGGGTCAGGTCCTCTCCATTGTTGCTGGCCTAAGGTTTAGTTCACCATATAGCAATGTATATATTGACCTATTTTCCCCTCGACTTTCTGTGATTCCCTATATCTCACCTTTCTTTGCAGACAAGCCATTTGAAATACCCTTAACTTATTTCACAGCCAATAAGTCATTGAAATAATGTGTATTTTTCAGAGAAATCTTCTTATATAATTAGGCAGAAAATCTCACCTGCCATAGTTTTCAAAACAGCATAATTTCACTCTTCTCAATGCTTAATCTGTTGTATTACACAACATTTGAGTATTTAGCTTTATCAATGACATGTACTTTAAAAATGTTTTAGAGATCCTACCAGTCTTTGAAAACATCCTTGTTCCATATTTCAGTTCCAGTTTTATGTATATTTTCTGCCTTGCACCTGATTATTCCAACAATTGTTGGATGGCCTTGGAAATCTAATTCTGGTATTGATAGTTTTTTCTGGTTGTCTCCCCTTGTAGCTGATTTCTTCATTATTGTGTAAATTTAGATCATGAGCTCACGTTTAGCTAAGCAGCTGACCTAGTAAGACACTTAGGTGTGAACGCTCGTAAGCTTCAGCAGAAATTCAGCAAAGATTTATTTGTGTCCCTCCAATGAGTTGCCCGCGAGAACCCCGTTTTCTACAAGTGTTGGTCCAATACTCCCTCAAGAGGCAGGGGACTCCGACAGGGCTGCTTGGCGGCCCCCGATCTGGGGCAGGGGCAGTGGGCGGCCTGTGGCCCAGGTAGGAGACTCTCTGCATGTGTCCCAGGGACCCATCTGCCTGCGAACTTCGGTCACCTGGCAGGAAGCTACGATGCCCAGACCTATGGTTAGCTGTTCAGCGAGGTGTACTGCACGGACAGGTTCCACACACACTTCAAGGAAGAGGGCGGCCTGAGTGGAAAGGTGAGAGTTTGGGCAGCTGTGCAGACAAAGAAGGCGCCCTTTGGCCTGGGCCTAAATGCTTGTGACACCCCACTGGACCTGCCCGGCTCTGAGGGCCCTGCCCTGGGCCCCCTGCTCCCCTGCCCTTTGTTCAGTCACAGCAGAGATGGCCACAGCCACTCCCTCAGTGAGGGCAGTGTTCCAAGCTCCCTCAGCCCCGCCCCCTCTCCGCATATTACCATGGACTACAGATGTTGCATTCTGAGGCCAGGGCGTTCCGAGAATGCCAAGGGCAGACATGATGACCTTAAATGATTTCCTCTCGTGTCAGGTTTGGTAAACTTTAGGAGCTAGGAAATGGTCCACTTTACAGAAATGTTCAAATTTACTGGCATTTCATATATTCTCTGCTATAAAATTGTCCTGATTCTTTCAGTATATTCTCTACTTATGTTTTTGTTTTCCTTAATCAAAGTGTGTCTTTTCAATCTTTTCAAAGAAGATTCTTTGGACTTACTAAATCACCTCAATTTTATACGTCTTCTGTTGTATTAAGTTCTGCTCATATCTTTATTTATCTTTTTTCTATGTTCTCAGGGTTTATTGTTTTGATCTTCTGATGTCAATTAAAACACTTGGTTATTCATTTTAATAAATATTTTACTTATAAAGATTTGAACTTTTGAAGATTCCAGCTTACTTGTAAGTTTCTAAGGGTCAGGTCCTCTCCATTGTTGCTGGCCTAAGGTTTAGTTCACCATATAGCAATGTATATATTGACCTATTTTCCCCTCGACTTTCTGTGATTCCCTACATCTCACCTTTCTTTGCAGACAAGCCATTTGAAATACCCTTAACTTATTTCACAGCCAATAAGTCATTGAAATAATGTGTAGTTTTTAGAGAAATCTTCTTATATAATTAGGCAGAAAATCTCACCTGCCATAGTTTTCAAAACAGCATAATTTCACTCTTCTCAATGCTTAATCTGTTGTATTATACAACCTTTGAGTATTTAGCTTTATCAATGACATGTACTTTAAAAATGTTTTAGAGATCCTACCAGTCTTTGAAAACATCCTTGTTCCTTGTTTCAGTTCCAGTTTTATGTATATTTTCTGCCTTGCACCTGATTATTCCAACAATTGATGGATGGCCTTGGGAATCTAATTCTGGTATTGATAGTTTTTGCTGGTTGTCTCCCCTTGTAGCTGATTTCTTCATTATTGTGTAAATTTAGATCATGAGCTCACGTTTAGCTAAGCAGCTGACCTAGTAAGACACTTAGGTGTGAACGCTCGTAAGCTTCAGCAGAAAGTCGGCAAAGATTTATTTGTGTCCCTGCAATTTGTTGCCCACGAGAACCCCGTTTTCTACAAGTGTTGGTCCAATACTCCTTCAAGAGGCAGGGGACTCCGACAGGGCTGCTTGGCGGCCCCCGATCTGGGGCAGGGGCAGTGGGCGGCCTGTGGCCCAGGCAGGAGCCTCTCTGCATGTGTCCCAGGGACCCATCTGCCTGCGAACTTCGGTCACCTGGCAGGAAGCTACGATGCCCAGACCTATGGTTAGCTGTGCAGCGAGGTGTACTGCGCGGACAGCTTCCACACACACTTCAAGTAAGAGGGCGGCCTGAGTGGAAAGGTGAGAGTTTGGGCAGCTGTGCAGACAAAGAAGGCGCCCTTTGGTCTGGGCCTAAATGCTTGTGACACCCCACTGGGCCTGCCGGGCTCTGAGGGCCTTGCCCTGGGCCCACTGCTCCCCTGCACTTTGTTCAGTCACAGCAGAGATGGCCACACCCACTCCCTCAGTGAGGGCAGTGTTCCAACCTCCCTCAGCCCCTTCCCCTCTCCGCAGGTTACCATGGACTACAGATGCTGCGTTCTGAGGCCAGGGCGTTCCGAGAATGCCAAGGGCAGACATGATGACCTTAAATGATTTCCTCTCGTGTCAGGTTTGGTAAATTTTAGGAGCTGGGAAATGGTCCACTTTACAGAAATATTCAAATTTACTGGCATTTCATATATTCTCTGCTCTAACATTGTCCTGACTCTTTCTGTATATTCTTTACTTACGTTTTTGTTTTCCTTAATCAAAGTGTGTCTTTTCAATCTTTTCAAAGAAGATTTTTTGGACTTACTAAATCACCTCAATTTTATACGTTTTCTGTTGTATTATGTTCTGCTCATATCTTTATTTATCTTTTTTCTATGTTCTCAGGGTTTATTGTTTTGATCTTCTGATGTCAATTAAAACACTTGGTTATTCATTTTAATAAATATTTTACTTATAAAGATTTGAACTTTTGAAGATTCCAGCTTACTTGTAAGTTTCTAAGGGTCAGGTCCTCTCCATTGTTGCTGGCCTAAGGTTTAGTTCACCATATAGCAATGTATATATTGACCTATTTTCCCCTTGACTTTCTGTGATTCCCTACATCTCACCTTTCTTTGCAGACAAGCCATTTGAAATACCCTTAACTTATTTCACAGCCAATAAGTCATGGAAATAATGTGTATTTTTTAGAGAAATCTTCTTATATAATTAGGCAGAAAATCTCACCTGCCATAGTTTTCAAAACAGCATAATTTCACTCTTCTCAATGCTTAATCTGTTGTATTACACAACCTTTGAGTATTTAGCTTTATCAATGACATGTACTTAAAAAATATTTTAGAGATCCTACCAGTCTTTGAAAACATCCTTGTTCCTTGTTTCAGTTCCAGTTTTATGTATATTTTCTGCCTTGCACCTGATTATTCCAACAACTGATGGATGGCCTTGGGAATCTAATTCTGGTATTGATAGTTTTTGCTGGTTGTCTCCCCTTGTAGCTGATTTCTTCATTATTGTGTAAATTTAGATCATGAGCTCACGTTTAGCTAAGCAGCTCACCTAGTAAGACACTTAGGTGTGAACGCTCGTAAGCTTCAGCAGAAAGTCGGCAAAGATTTATTTGTGTCCCTCCAATTTGTTGCCCACGAGAACCACGTTTTCTACAAGTGTTGGTCGAATACTCCCTCAAGAGGCAGGGGACTCCTACAGGGCTGCTTGGCGGACCCCGATCTGGGGCATGGACAGTGGGCGGCCTGTGGCCCAGGCAGGAGCCTCTCTGCATGTGTCCCAGGGACCCATCTGCCTGCGAACTTCGGTCAACTGGCAGGAAGCTACGATGCCCAGACCTATGGTTAGCTGTGCAGCGAGGTGTACTGCGCGGACAGCTTCCACACACACTTCAAGTAAGTGGTCGGCCTGAATGGAAAGGTGAGAGTTTGGGCAGCTGTGCAGACAAAGAAGGCGCCCTTTGGTCTGGGCCTAAATGCTTGTGACACCCCACTGGGCCTGCCGGGCTCTGAGGGCCTTGCCATGGGCCCACTGCTCCCCTGCCCTTTGTTCAGTCACAGCAGAGATGGCCACAGCCACTCCCTCAGTGAGGGCAGTGTTCCAACCTCCCTCAGCTCCTTCCCCTCTCCGCAGGTTACCATGGACTACAGATGCGGCATTCTGAGGCCAGGGCGTTCCGAGAATGCCAAGGGCAGACATGATGACCTTAAATGATTTCCTCTCGTGTCAGGTTTGGTAAACTTTAGGAGCTAGGAAATGGTCCACTTTACAGAAATGTTCAAATTTACTGGCATTTCATATATTCTCTGCTATAACATTGTCCTGATTCTTTCAGTATATTCTCTACATATGTTTTTGTTTTCCTTAATCAAAGTGTGTCTTTTCAATCTTTTCAAAGAAGATTCTTTGGACTTACTAAATCACCTCAATTTTATACGTCTTCTGTTGTATTAAGTTCTGCTCATATCTTTATTTATCTTTTTTCTATGTTCTCAGGGTTTATTGTTTTGATCTTCTGATGTCAATTAAAACACTTGGTTATTCATTTTAATAAATATTTTACTTATAAAGATTTGAACTTTTGAAGATTCCAGCTTACTTGTAAGTTTCTAAGGGTCAGGTCCTCTCCATTGTTGCTGGCCTAAGGTTTAGTTCACCATATAGCAGTGTATATATTGACCTATTTTCCCCTCGACTTTCTGTGATTCCCTACATCTCACCTTTCTTTGCAGACAAGCCATTTGAAATACCCTTAACTTATTTCACAGCCAATAAGTCATTGAAATAATGTGTAGTTTTCAGAGAAATCTTCTTATATAATTAGGCAGAAAATCTCACCTGCCATAGTTTTCAAAACAGCATAATTTCACTCTTCTCAATGCTTAATCTGTTGTATTACACAACCTTTGAGTATTTAGCTTTATCAATGACATGTACTTTAAAAATGTTTTAGAGATCCTACCAGTCTTTGAAAACATCCTTGTTCCTTGTTTCAGTTCCAGTTTTATGTATATTTTCTGCCTTGCACCTGATTATTCCTACAATTGATGGATGGCCTTGGGAATCAAATTCTGGTATTGATAGTTTTTTCTGGTTGTCTCACCTTGTAGCTGATTTCTTCATTATTGTGTAAATTTAGATCATGAGCTCACGTTTAGCTAAGCAGCTGACCTAGTAAGACACTTAGGTGTGAACGCTCGTAAGCTTCAGCAGAAAGTCGGCAAAGATTTATTTGTGTCCCTGCAATTTGTTGCCCACGAGAACCCCGTTTTCTACAAGTGTTGGTCCAATACTCCCTCAAGAGGCAGGGGAATCCAACAGGGCTCCTTTGCGGCCCCCGATCTGGGGCAGGGGCTGTGGGCGGCCTGTGGCCCAGGCAGGAGCCTCTCTGCATGTGTCCCAGGGACCCATCTGCCTGCGAACTTCGGTCACCTGGCAGGAAGCTACGATGCCCAGACCTATGGTTAGCTGTGCAGCGAGGTGTACTGTGCGGACAGCTTCCACACACACTTCAAGTAAGAGGTCGGCCTGAATGGAAAGGTGAGAGTTTGGGCAGCTGTGCAGACAAAGAAGGCGCCCTTTGGTCTGGGCCTAAATGCTTGTGACACCCCACTGGGCCTGCCAGGCTCTGAGGGCCCTGCCCTGGGCCCTCTGCTCCCCTGCACTTTGTTCAGTCACAGCAGAAATGGCCACACCCACTCCCTCAGTGAGGGCAGTGTTCCAACCTCCCTCAGCCCCTTCCCGTCTCCGCAGGTTACCATGGACTACAGATGCTGCGTTCTGAGACCAGGGCGTTCCAAGAATGCCAAGGGCAGACATGATGACCTTAAATGATTTCCTCTCGTGTCAGGTTTGGTAAACTTTAGGAGCTGGGAAATGGT
This sequence comes from Mesoplodon mirus, assembly GCF_964341445.2. Taxonomy (NCBI): domain Eukaryota; kingdom Metazoa; phylum Chordata; class Mammalia; order Artiodactyla; family Ziphiidae; genus Mesoplodon; species Mesoplodon mirus. Next base: position 105,979,071 of record NC_138976.1, on the reverse strand, counting down.
CCACTTTACAGAAATATTCAAATTTACTGGCATTTCATATATTCTCTGCTCTAACATTGTCCTGACTCTTTCTGTATATTCTTTACTTACGTTTTTGTTTTCCTTAATCAAAGTGTGTCTTTTCAATCTTTTCAAAGAAGATTCTTTGGACTTACTAAATCACCTCAATTTTATACGTTTTCTGTTGTATTAAGTTCTGCTCATAACTTTATTTATCTTTTTTCTATGTTCTCAGGGTTTATTGTTTTGATCTTCTGATGTCAATTAAAACACTTGGTTATTCATTTTAATAAATATTTTACTTATAAAGATTTGAACTTTTGAAGATTCCAGCTTACTTGTAAGTTTCTAAGGGTCAGGTCCTCTCCATTGTTGCTGGCCTAAGGTTTAGTTCACCATATAGCAATGTATATATTGACCTATTTTCCCCTCGACTTTCTGTGATTCCCTATATCTCACCTTTCTTTGCAGACAAGCCATTTGAAATACCCTTAACTTATTTCACAGCCAATAAGTCATTGAAATAATGTGTATTTTTCAGAGAAATCTTCTTATATAATTAGGCAGAAAATCTCACCTGCCATAGTTTTCAAAACAGCATAATTTCACTCTTCTCAATGCTTAATCTGTTGTATTACACAACATTTGAGTATTTAGCTTTATCAATGACATGTACTTTAAAAATGTTTTAGAGATCCTACCAGTCTTTGAAAACATCCTTGTTCCATATTTCAGTTCCAGTTTTATGTATATTTTCTGCCTTGCACCTGATTATTCCAACAATTGTTGGATGGCCTTGGAAATCTAATTCTGGTATTGATAGTTTTTTCTGGTTGTCTCCCCTTGTAGCTGATTTCTTCATTATTGTGTAAATTTAGATCATGAGCTCACGTTTAGCTAAGCAGCTGACCTAGTAAGACACTTAGGTGTGAACGCTCGTAAGCTTCAGCAGAAATTCAGCAAAGATTTATTTGTGTCCCTCCAATGAGTTGCCCGCGAGAACCCCGTTTTCTACAAGTGTTGGTCCAATACTCCCTCAAGAGGCAGGGGACTCCGACAGGGCTGCTTGGCGGCCCCCGATCTGGGGCAGGGGCAGTGGGCGGCCTGTGGCCCAGGTAGGAGACTCTCTGCATGTGTCCCAGGGACCCATCTGCCTGCGAACTTCGGTCACCTGGCAGGAAGCTACGATGCCCAGACCTATGGTTAGCTGTTCAGCGAGGTGTACTGCACGGACAGGTTCCACACACACTTCAAGGAAGAGGGCGGCCTGAGTGGAAAGGTGAGAGTTTGGGCAGCTGTGCAGACAAAGAAGGCGCCCTTTGGCCTGGGCCTAAATGCTTGTGACACCCCACTGGACCTGCCCGGCTCTGAGGGCCCTGCCCTGGGCCCCCTGCTCCCCTGCCCTTTGTTCAGTCACAGCAGAGATGGCCACAGCCACTCCCTCAGTGAGGGCAGTGTTCCAAGCTCCCTCAGCCCCGCCCCCTCTCCGCATATTACCATGGACTACAGATGTTGCATTCTGAGGCCAGGGCGTTCCGAGAATGCCAAGGGCAGACATGATGACCTTAAATGATTTCCTCTCGTGTCAGGTTTGGTAAACTTTAGGAGCTAGGAAATGGTCCACTTTACAGAAATGTTCAAATTTACTGGCATTTCATATATTCTCTGCTATAAAATTGTCCTGATTCTTTCAGTATATTCTCTACTTATGTTTTTGTTTTCCTTAATCAAAGTGTGTCTTTTCAATCTTTTCAAAGAAGATTCTTTGGACTTACTAAATCACCTCAATTTTATACGTCTTCTGTTGTATTAAGTTCTGCTCATATCTTTATTTATCTTTTTTCTATGTTCTCAGGGTTTATTGTTTTGATCTTCTGATGTCAATTAAAACACTTGGTTATTCATTTTAATAAATATTTTACTTATAAAGATTTGAACTTTTGAAGATTCCAGCTTACTTGTAAGTTTCTAAGGGTCAGGTCCTCTCCATTGTTGCTGGCCTAAGGTTTAGTTCACCATATAGCAATGTATATATTGACCTATTTTCCCCTCGACTTTCTGTGATTCCCTACATCTCACCTTTCTTTGCAGACAAGCCATTTGAAATACCCTTAACTTATTTCACAGCCAATAAGTCATTGAAATAATGTGTAGTTTTTAGAGAAATCTTCTTATATAATTAGGCAGAAAATCTCACCTGCCATAGTTTTCAAAACAGCATAATTTCACTCTTCTCAATGCTTAATCTGTTGTATTATACAACCTTTGAGTATTTAGCTTTATCAATGACATGTACTTTAAAAATGTTTTAGAGATCCTACCAGTCTTTGAAAACATCCTTGTTCCTTGTTTCAGTTCCAGTTTTATGTATATTTTCTGCCTTGCACCTGATTATTCCAACAATTGATGGATGGCCTTGGGAATCTAATTCTGGTATTGATAGTTTTTGCTGGTTGTCTCCCCTTGTAGCTGATTTCTTCATTATTGTGTAAATTTAGATCATGAGCTCACGTTTAGCTAAGCAGCTGACCTAGTAAGACACTTAGGTGTGAACGCTCGTAAGCTTCAGCAGAAAGTCGGCAAAGATTTATTTGTGTCCCTGCAATTTGTTGCCCACGAGAACCCCGTTTTCTACAAGTGTTGGTCCAATACTCCTTCAAGAGGCAGGGGACTCCGACAGGGCTGCTTGGCGGCCCCCGATCTGGGGCAGGGGCAGTGGGCGGCCTGTGGCCCAGGCAGGAGCCTCTCTGCATGTGTCCCAGGGACCCATCTGCCTGCGAACTTCGGTCACCTGGCAGGAAGCTACGATGCCCAGACCTATGGTTAGCTGTGCAGCGAGGTGTACTGCGCGGACAGCTTCCACACACACTTCAAGTAAGAGGGCGGCCTGAGTGGAAAGGTGAGAGTTTGGGCAGCTGTGCAGACAAAGAAGGCGCCCTTTGGTCTGGGCCTAAATGCTTGTGACACCCCACTGGGCCTGCCGGGCTCTGAGGGCCTTGCCCTGGGCCCACTGCTCCCCTGCACTTTGTTCAGTCACAGCAGAGATGGCCACACCCACTCCCTCAGTGAGGGCAGTGTTCCAACCTCCCTCAGCCCCTTCCCCTCTCCGCAGGTTACCATGGACTACAGATGCTGCGTTCTGAGGCCAGGGCGTTCCGAGAATGCCAAGGGCAGACATGATGACCTTAAATGATTTCCTCTCGTGTCAGGTTTGGTAAATTTTAGGAGCTGGGAAATGGTCCACTTTACAGAAATATTCAAATTTACTGGCATTTCATATATTCTCTGCTCTAACATTGTCCTGACTCTTTCTGTATATTCTTTACTTACGTTTTTGTTTTCCTTAATCAAAGTGTGTCTTTTCAATCTTTTCAAAGAAGATTTTTTGGACTTACTAAATCACCTCAATTTTATACGTTTTCTGTTGTATTATGTTCTGCTCATATCTTTATTTATCTTTTTTCTATGTTCTCAGGGTTTATTGTTTTGATCTTCTGATGTCAATTAAAACACTTGGTTATTCATTTTAATAAATATTTTACTTATAAAGATTTGAACTTTTGAAGATTCCAGCTTACTTGTAAGTTTCTAAGGGTCAGGTCCTCTCCATTGTTGCTGGCCTAAGGTTTAGTTCACCATATAGCAATGTATATATTGACCTATTTTCCCCTTGACTTTCTGTGATTCCCTACATCTCACCTTTCTTTGCAGACAAGCCATTTGAAATACCCTTAACTTATTTCACAGCCAATAAGTCATGGAAATAATGTGTATTTTTTAGAGAAATCTTCTTATATAATTAGGCAGAAAATCTCACCTGCCATAGTTTTCAAAACAGCATAATTTCACTCTTCTCAATGCTTAATCTGTTGTATTACACAACCTTTGAGTATTTAGCTTTATCAATGACATGTACTTAAAAAATATTTTAGAGATCCTACCAGTCTTTGAAAACATCCTTGTTCCTTGTTTCAGTTCCAGTTTTATGTATATTTTCTGCCTTGCACCTGATTATTCCAACAACTGATGGATGGCCTTGGGAATCTAATTCTGGTATTGATAGTTTTTGCTGGTTGTCTCCCCTTGTAGCTGATTTCTTCATTATTGTGTAAATTTAGATCATGAGCTCACGTTTAGCTAAGCAGCTCACCTAGTAAGACACTTAGGTGTGAACGCTCGTAAGCTTCAGCAGAAAGTCGGCAAAGATTTATTTGTGTCCCTCCAATTTGTTGCCCACGAGAACCACGTTTTCTACAAGTGTTGGTCGAATACTCCCTCAAGAGGCAGGGGACTCCTACAGGGCTGCTTGGCGGACCCCGATCTGGGGCATGGACAGTGGGCGGCCTGTGGCCCAGGCAGGAGCCTCTCTGCATGTGTCCCAGGGACCCATCTGCCTGCGAACTTCGGTCAACTGGCAGGAAGCTACGATGCCCAGACCTATGGTTAGCTGTGCAGCGAGGTGTACTGCGCGGACAGCTTCCACACACACTTCAAGTAAGTGGTCGGCCTGAATGGAAAGGTGAGAGTTTGGGCAGCTGTGCAGACAAAGAAGGCGCCCTTTGGTCTGGGCCTAAATGCTTGTGACACCCCACTGGGCCTGCCGGGCTCTGAGGGCCTTGCCATGGGCCCACTGCTCCCCTGCCCTTTGTTCAGTCACAGCAGAGATGGCCACAGCCACTCCCTCAGTGAGGGCAGTGTTCCAACCTCCCTCAGCTCCTTCCCCTCTCCGCAGGTTACCATGGACTACAGATGCGGCATTCTGAGGCCAGGGCGTTCCGAGAATGCCAAGGGCAGACATGATGACCTTAAATGATTTCCTCTCGTGTCAGGTTTGGTAAACTTTAGGAGCTAGGAAATGGTCCACTTTACAGAAATGTTCAAATTTACTGGCATTTCATATATTCTCTGCTATAACATTGTCCTGATTCTTTCAGTATATTCTCTACATATGTTTTTGTTTTCCTTAATCAAAGTGTGTTTTCAATCTTTTCAAAGAAGATTCTTTGGACTTACTAAATCACCTCAATTTTATACGTCTTCTGTTGTATTAAGTTCTGCTCATATCTTTATTTATCTTTTTTCTATGTTCTCAGGGTTTATTGTTTTGATCTTCTGATGTCAATTAAAACACTTGGTTATTCATTTTAATAAATATTTTACTTATAAAGATTTGAACTTTTGAAGATTCCAGCTTACTTGTAAGTTTCTAAGGGTCAGGTCCTCTCCATTGTTGCTGGCCTAAGGTTTAGTTCACCATATAGCAGTGTATATATTGACCTATTTTCCCCTCGACTTTCTGTGATTCCCTACATCTCACCTTTCTTTGCAGACAAGCCATTTGAAATACCCTTAACTTATTTCACAGCCAATAAGTCATTGAAATAATGTGTAGTTTTCAGAGAAATCTTCTTATATAATTAGGCAGAAAATCTCACCTGCCATAGTTTTCAAAACAGCATAATTTCACTCTTCTCAATGCTTAATCTGTTGTATTACACAACCTTTGAGTATTTAGCTTTATCAATGACATGTACTTTAAAAATGTTTTAGAGATCCTACCAGTCTTTGAAAACATCCTTGTTCCTTGTTTCAGTTCCAGTTTTATGTATATTTTCTGCCTTGCACCTGATTATTCCTACAATTGATGGATGGCCTTGGGAATCAAATTCTGGTATTGATAGTTTTTTCTGGTTGTCTCACCTTGTAGCTGATTTCTTCATTATTGTGTAAATTTAGATCATGAGCTCACGTTTAGCTAAGCAGCTGACCTAGTAAGACACTTAGGTGTGAACGCTCGTAAGCTTCAGCAGAAAGTCGGCAAAGATTTATTTGTGTCCCTGCAATTTGTTGCCCACGAGAACCCCGTTTTCTACAAGTGTTGGTCCAATACTCCCTCAAGAGGCAGGGGAATCCAACAGGGCTCCTTTGCGGCCCCCGATCTGGGGCAGGGGCTGTGGGCGGCCTGTGGCCCAGGCAGGAGCCTCTCTGCATGTGTCCCAGGGACCCATCTGCCTGCGAACTTCGGTCACCTGGCAGGAAGCTACGATGCCCAGACCTATGGTTAGCTGTGCAGCGAGGTGTACTGTGCGGACAGCTTCCACACACACTTCAAGTAAGAGGTCGGCCTGAATGGAAAGGTGAGAGTTTGGGCAGCTGTGCAGACAAAGAAGGCGCCCTTTGGTCTGGGCCTAAATGCTTGTGACACCCCACTGGGCCTGCCAGGCTCTGAGGGCCCTGCCCTGGGCCCACTGCTCCCCTGCACTTTGTTCAGTCACAGCAGAAATGGCCACACCCACTCCCTCAGTGAGGGCAGTGTTCCAACCTCCCTCAGCCCCTTCCCGTCTCCGCAGGTTACCATGGACTACAGATGCTGCGTTCTGAGACCAGGGCGTTCCAAGAATGCCAAGGGCAGACATGATGACCTTAAATGATTTCCTCTCGTGTCAGGTTTGGTAAACTTTAGGAGCTGGGAAATGGTCCACTTTACAGAAATATTCAAATTTACTGGCATTTCATATATTCTCTGCTCTAACATTGTCCTGACTCTTTCTGTATATTCTTTACTTACGTTTTTGTTTTCCTTAATCAAAGTGTGTCTTTTCAATCTTTTCAAAGAAGATTCTTTGGACTTACTAAATCACCTCAATTTTATACGTTTTCTGTTGTATTAAGTTCTGCTCATAACTTTATTTATCTTTTTTCTATGTTCTCAGGGTTTATTGTTTTGATCTTCTGATGTCAATTAAAACACTTGGTTATTCATTTTAATAAATATTTTACTTATAAAGATTTGAACTTTTGAAGATTCCAGCTTACTTGTAAGTTTCTAAGGGTCAGGTCCTCTCCATTGTTGCTGGCCTAAGGTTTAGTTCACCATATAGCAATGTATATATTGACCTATTTTCCCCTCGACTTTCTGTGATTCCCTATATCTCACCTTTCTTTGCAGACAAGCCATTTGAAATACCCTTAACTTATTTCACAGCCAATAAGTCATTGAAATAATGTGTATTTTTCAGAGAAATCTTCTTATATAATTAGGCAGAAAATCTCACCTGCCATAGTTTTCAAAACAGCATAATTTCACTCTTCTCAATGCTTAATCTGTTGTATTACACAACATTTGAGTATTTAGCTTTATCAATGACATGTACTTTAAAAATGTTTTAGAGATCCTACCAGTCTTTGAAAACATCCTTGTTCCATATTTCAGTTCCAGTTTTATGTATATTTTCTGCCTTGCACCTGATTATTCCAACAATTGTTGGATGGCCTTGGAAATCTAATTCTGGTATTGATAGTTTTTTCTGGTTGTCTCCCCTTGTAGCTGATTTCTTCATTATTGTGTAAATTTAGATCATGAGCTCACGTTTAGCTAAGCAGCTGACCTAGTAAGACACTTAGGTGTGAACGCTCGTAAGCTTCAGCAGAAATTCAGCAAAGATTTATTTGTGTCCCTCCAATGAGTTGCCCGCGAGGACCCCGTTTTCTACAAGTGTTGGTCCAATACTCCCTCAAGAGGCAGGGGACTCCGACAGGGCTGCTTGGCGGCCCCCGATCTGGGGCAGGGGCAGTGGGCGGCCTGTGGCCCAGGTAGGAGACTCTCTGCATGTGTCCCAGGGACCCATCTGCCTGCGAACTTCGGTCACCTGGCAGGAAGCTACGATGCCCAGACCTATGGTTAGCTGTTCAGCGAGGTGTACTGCACGGACAGGTTCCACACACACTTCAAGGAAGAGGGCGGCCTGAGTGGAAAGGTGAGAGTTTGGGCAGCTGTGCAGACAAAGAAGGCGCCCTTTGGCCTGGGCCTAAATGCTTGTGACACCCCACTGGACCTGCCCGGCTCTGAGGGCCCTGCCCTGGGCCCCCTGCTCCCCTGCCCTTTGTTCAGTCACAGCAGAGATGGCCACAGCCACTCCCTCAGTGAGGGCAGTGTTCCAAGCTCCCTCAGCCCCGCCCCCTCTCCGCATATTACCATGGACTACAGATGTTGCATTCTGAGGCCAGGGCGTTCCGAGAATGCCAAGGGCAGACATGATGACCTTAAATGATTTCCTCTCGTGTCAGGTTTGGTAAACTTTAGGAGCTAGGAAATGGTCCACTTTACAGAAATGTTCAAATTTACTGGCATTTCATATATTCTCTGCTATAAATTGTCCTGATTCTTTCAGTATATTCTCTACTTATGTTTTTGTTTTCTTTAATCAAAGTGTGTCTTTTCAATCTTTTCAAAGAAGATTCTTTGGACTTACTAAATCACCTCAATTTTATACGTCTTCTGTTGTATTAAGTTCTGCTCATATCTTTATTTATCTTTTTTCTATGTTCTCAGGGTTTATTGTTTTGATCTTCTGATGTCAATTAAAACACTTGGTTATTCATTTTAATAAATATTTTACTTATAAAGATTTGAACTTTTGAAGATTCCAGCTTACTTGTAAGTTTCTAAGGGTCAGGTCCTCTCCATTGTTGCTGGCCTAAGGTTTAGTTCACCATATAGCAATGTATATATTGACCTATTTTCCCCTCGACTTTCTGTGATTCCCTACATCTCACCTTTCTTTGCAGACAAGCCATTTGAAATACCCTTAACTTATTTCACAGCCAATAAGTCATTGAAATAATGTGTAGTTTTTAGAGAAATCTTCTTATATAATTAGGCAGAAAATCTCACCTGCCATAGTTTTCAAAACAGCATAATTTCACTCTTCTCAATGCTTAATCTGTTGTATTATACAACCTTTGAGTATTTAGCTTTATCAATGACATGTACTTTAAAAATGTTTTAGAGATCCTACCAGTCTTTGAAAACATCCTTGTTCCTTGTTTCAGTTCCAGTTTTATGTATATTTTCTGCCTTGCACCTGATTATTCCAACAATTGATGGATGGCCTTGGGAATCTAATTCTGGTATTGATAGTTTTTGCTGGTTGTCTCCCCTTGTAGCTGATTTCTTCATTATTGTGTAAATTTAGATCATGAGCTCACGTTTAGCTAAGCAGCTGACCTAGTAAGACACTTAGGTGTGAACGCTCGTAAGCTTCAGCAGAAAGTCGGCAAAGATTTATTTGTGTCCCTGCAATTTGTTGCCCACGAGAACCCCGTTTTCTACAAGTGTTGGTCCAATACTCCTTCAAGAGGCAGGGGACTCCGACAGGGCTGCTTGGCGGCCCCCGATCTGGGGCAGGGGCAGTGGGCGGCCGCTGGCCCAGGCAGGAGCCTCTCTGCATGTGTCCCAGGGACCCATCTGCCTGCGAACTTCGGTCACCTGGCAGGAAGCTACGATGCCCAGACCTATGGTTAGCTGTGCAGCGAGGTGTACTGCGCGGACAGGTTCCACACACACTTCAAGTAAGAGGTCGGCCTGAATGGAAAGGTGAGAGTTTGGGCAGCTGTGCAGACAAAGAAGGCGCCCTTTGGTCTGGGCCTAAATGCTTGTGACACCCCACTGGGCCTGCCGGGCTCTGAGGGCCTTGCCCTGGGCCCACTGCTCCCCTGCACTTTGTTCAGTCACAGCAGAGATGGCCACACCCACTCCCTCAGTGAGGGCAGTGTTCCAACCTCCCTCAGCCCCTTCCCCTCTCCGCAGGTTACCATGGACTACAGATGCTGCGTTCTGAGGCCAGGGCGTTCCGAGAATGCCAAGGGCAGACATGAT